>NW_025767616.1:0-424250 GCF_003918875.1 Haliotis rubra | reverse complement strand
TGGAAGGAGCCCTTTTAGCCAAAGAGAACGACTCAACCAGCAGACAGCCACTTGACACCAGCCAACCATAGACTCAATCATTAGCCTCACCTCAGCCTGACCGCGACATGCCAAAAGACGTTAAAATATGGTACTTGTTGGTCCTGCCTGGCGCTCGGCATTAATGGGTACAGCAAGGACTGGTCAGCTCGGAGTCAGTATAAATGTGTCTGAGTGGGGTATTCATTCTTCACTGCGGCATGGTAACTCAGTGGGCTAGCACTATAAAACCAGCCCTAAGTCTGGGCTAGTACAAGCAGCCGCACATACACATACACGCATGCACGTTGTCATATGAGCGAAATATTCTCAAGCACAACGTTAAACCCAATTTCACCTCCACCCACCTCCCACCCCACCCCACCCACCCCACCCCCACCCACCCGCCCCACCCCACCTCACCTCCTCACCTCACCTGCCTCCCTCACCTCACCTCACCTCACCTCACCTCACCTCACCTCACCTCCTCACCTCACCTCACCTCACCTCCACCTCACCTCACCTCACCCTCACCTCACCTCACCTCACCCTCACCTCACCCCTCACCTCACCCTCACCTCAGCCTACATCAACTCCACTTACTTCACATGGGGTGACGGTATATATGAACAAATACATGGACTACCTATGGGCTCGCTATTATTATATCACCATTATATATCGACACGTCCGAGAGAATACTACTACTGTGGACCTGAACATGAGCTCGTCTCAAAAGACATTCTACTCATCCTTAACGGTGTTGAACTGTACGTACCAGTTCATGAAAAGGAGACCAGACATCAAGAGTACCAGAATATAGAAACAGTTGTGTATTGATATAACACACAAACAGGCACATTTCCTTACGAATGTATGTTTGTGTCTGTAAGACATGACGAACTGTGAGAATGTGTATGGTCTGTATGCAGTGAAAACGTACCGATGGATTTCACTTTCATGCACGGTAAATGAAACACCGAGAAAAAGCAGGGTTGGTCTAAGTTAACGCTCATCGCATTACCCGCACGTGCATTTTGTTTCTGTTCCAACTTCTGCTTTTGTCCCCTTGTAATACACGCAATAATAGCGATTTAAAACTATGATCGTTTGTTAAACAACTTTTATCCTAAGTTGAATAGAAATCTGAGATTTAAATGTTCATGGCAAGGTGATAAAATAAGGAAGATTCGCAATCTTAATTTCACTTTATTTGATTTACTATTTTGGCTTAAAATTGAAATTCGTCGGTACGCTGTCACTGCAAAGCTCGACTGAGAAGACTAAAGAAAATATAACTTTTCTAACAACACACATTACATTATTACATCAAAAGGAGCTCTAGTGAAGGAGGAATTCAAAGAGGGAATTCTAAACTTCAATAAGACTTTTAGTGTATGTGTACATCTGAAATTTCTAAAGCAGATCGAGGGAAAGTCAAACACACATCTGAATGGTCTTCGGGGAGGGCTTATAACAGTACCAAATATAAATTGATATGCACACTGGAACAAAGAGTAGCATGTGGGTCACCCAAACAATATAACTGCCTCATTTATGCTCGATTATATGATTAGTAAATGTCATGTATTTATATCCTGTTTAAAATTACATTGAATTTATTTTACCAAATTGTGGTGTTCCTATGCTTTTGAAAATCCAGATCATTTCTCGAATGAATTGAGAACCACTTGAAATAGTTCTAATCTTAATGAATAAAGTTTTGGAGCCATTGGGAAGCGATGTTAAGTATTCTTCTGCAAATTCATGTTATCCCTTTACTGAAGATCCACTTCGTTTGGAAATGTATTTACTACTTACAGAAAACATTTCTAAACCATTATTTTTATTTCAGAACAAACAACCACAAATAACCAATTGAAAAGTGATGAAAAGTAGAAAAACATTTCTCAGAGATTCTGTACATTATATACAATACTTCATAATGATGATTATCATTTAACAAATATCATCGCATCCCGATTACGATAGATTGATGCTCATGATGTTGCTCACTGGATCGTCTGGTCCAGACCCGATTATTTTGATCAGTGAGTGAGTGTAGTTTTACGCCGCTTTTAACATTATTCCAGCAATATCACGGCAGGGGACACCAGAAATGGGCTTCACACATTGTAAACCCATGTGGGAATCGAACCCGGGTCTTCGACGTGACGGGCGAATAACTTTTCACCACCGCCCCGATTATTTACAGAAACTTGGAATATACCTGGAATATTTGAGTGCGTGCTGTGTCAACCAACCTACCTACCACCAGTCAACAAACAAACAAACAAACATTATTTAACAGGCTTGGCTGAGTGTTACTAGAAATGTCTCAGCATGTCAAAATCGTGATAAATACAAACCGAAACACGAGTCTCATTAACCTATTCAGACAATGACCTGCTTTTCAGCCAATCCGAATTTTCTCGTGAGAAGTGAAAATAGACATCACAAACAACTATGGTTACACTGAATATAAGAAAATGGTATTTACAAATGAATTTTAATTTCTAAACTTTAATAACATCCTATTTCTATGTTTTATGGCGAGGTGTAGGCAGCATGACCTCAACTAAGACGTCACAGACTGCCCAAGTTTGATGAGGTCGTAAAAAGATTCACAATGTATCTGGCTCATGGGTTTACACTAATAATGGGTTTTGCGCTAATTCAGTGTAGTTCTGAAACGCACAATGTTATTGATATAATACTAAGTCCGTACCAAACGCCAAACCTTTCTAGCTACGCAGAGCCTCGTTTTGAGATTTCCACTATTTCCAGGTCTCCGTTTGTCAGTGTTAAGCAGTACGACAGAGCACGCTGCAAGACATGTTTGCAAGGATTATAAGAAGGCGTAGTGTCGCTAATGTACAAGTGCTTAGATATATCAAATAATACTGATTAAAATTTAAGTATCCAGTTAAATGGTGATTGGTCTAAAATTCTGGACTGCTTATTGTACTAAGTTGCGCAATAGGACGGAACCCAGTCAACAGGAAACGAGACTGTTGTGTATTCAATGTTTTGACTTGATGACGAGTTTTTATGGATATACAACTTCTTTTATTCTGTGGAGGCGAAGTTTCGACAAAGATTCTAATGTCGTTGCCACTTGCGTCGAAACGTCGCCTTCCACAGAATAAAGAAGTTGTATATCCATAAAATCTAATCATCATTCTTCATCAACTCAACTTCTAAAATGCCCATAAAAAAACGTCAAAATCGTGTTTGGGAATAATTGGATACATGTGCTGAAAAAATTCTCCAAATTTCTAAACCATTTATCTCCCGTCTTGTAATAAAACATCTCATATACCGCCGTTACAGAAAGTACTAGTGGAGGAAAATAATATTGGTTAAGATTGTCAGACTCTCCCCGTCTAGTGTGCCCTACCTACCGGTCACATCCACTCAAAATAAAACAATAAGGCCAGACCGATTTTATTTCTTGTTTTACGGATTTTTGTCCTCAGAAAACCTAAAAAGGCAGGAGGGGAAAAAATAAAATAAAAATTAAATGTATATTACTGTTGACAATTTATGAAGTGTATATGGGGCAAAAGACAATCTTTTAAAAAAACTTTTCTTGTTAATTTACATGTTTGACCAATGAAACATTAGGGTGTTATTTTTTGAGCAGGGAAAATTAACTTTTATGGTTTTTCTTATTCGTGAGAAAAGACGACAGGCGGATCCGTCAAACAAAAAATAAAATTGGTCTGGTCTAATAATACTTTATTCAAAACTGCAATACTGTTGTGATACTGCAAACCGTTAAAAACTACATATATTCAAACGATCGAACTGCTTCAATTTTTGCCCAACGTACATTTAAACATACGATGTATTCCCTCTTATCATAAAACCTCACTCCGGACAGGACCCTTAATTCTCAATGCTATCAGTAAATGTCAATTAATTATTATAATCTATTTATATAGCGCTGATTTGCAGATAGGCTCCTCACACGTGCTTTTGTTTTTTCCGCTTGATCATAGGATGTCAATCTCAACTCCCTGGGAAGTATACAACTCTTGCAGCGACAAGGCGCATCAAGTTAATGTGGCTTTCTCATCCTTTCGAGGTACCCATTCACAGCTAGGTGGACTGGGACACATAGTCACAGTACTTTGTCCAAGTTTACTGCACGTTGCTGTACCCGCAACTAGGTGTTTGTTCGTATTCATGTGACCACCATCTGGTCATATACCAACGGATTCGTGGGTTCTTTTAAGTGTACAGGATTGTGTACTGTACACTAGTGGTTGTGACAACACTGACAGAGTCTGCACACAAAGTAACAGTTGACTACAAGATTTTTACACCCGGTCACAGGTGGGCTCGATCCCTTCACCTTAAGCTCGCTGAATCACTAGCCTGGCGCCTTAGACAGCTAGTCCACCATGTCCCATACATTTTGGCAGATCTTACTTATGTACATAGGTCAGTGGCCTTGTACCACATGGGTAATGGCCCCATCTATAAAACCTGACTGATTAGTCTAGGAGACGGGCCCAGATCATCGATAGAAGTGTACGGATTGTGCGGCTAGTCGGGGCTTCGGCTAAGGCCATCGTCTCACCACCGACTACGTCGACGATGAAGAATTGCCGTCTGACTTCTGCATGTGTGTTGGTGACAGAGCGGATATCCCTGGGAACATTGGCCACTCGGTCCCGGTGTGAGATCTGTCACGTGATATCTATCAACTTCTACCATTTTGAACCCATTTCCCCCAACTATAATAAACATGGCTGCTGTCGTTATAAATTCCTCGACTTCCGTATTCCGTCCCTTGTTCACCACCTAAACTACCTACCGAGACAACGATACTAACGATCTTGAACTGGCGCAAACTGAAGTGGTGGGAAAATTACTAAACATGGGCGCCGCGATGTTGCTGGAATATTGTAACAAGCCGTGTAAGACTAAACTCACTCACTCACTAAACAATGACTTCACTGAAGCTTGATATTCACGTAATGAATCTCATAGCAAGCTGTCCTTATGACAGGAAATAACTGATTATGAAATCCACAGTTATCATTTTTGTGGACATGGAACTTCCTGAATCCTGGTCATGGACGTCTTTCAATATTTTCAGTTTGCTGATGCAGTCATCCCTCTTGTCACAAAATCCGTGGTATTCCACGAGAAACTGTCTGACTTTCGACAGTTCCCCTGATGACACCATGTTGGCTAGTGACGGCCATTCTGAAGTTTCGATGTCCATCTTCAAGACATCAATGTATTTCTGGAAAACAAACAGAGAGGCTTTAATGTATTAAACGACATCCTTACAAATTTCTTGACAATATCAGGAACAGCAAAGCAGTGAGTGAGTGAGTTTAGTTTTGCGCCGCCATCAGCAATATTCCAGCAATATGATGGCGGGGGGACACCAGGAATTTGTTTCGCACTTTGTACCCATGTGGGGAATCGAACCCGGGTTTTCAAGGTGATAAGAGGACACTTTAACCACTAGGCTACCCCACCTGCCCCGAATACTAAGGAATAAACTGAAGATGTTGTTGAGATGGGATAGAATCACACACCAGGTGCGTAATAAAATAAACCAAAATGGCCGCCTTTTTCTTCTATTTACCCATCTCTACACCAATAAGGTTTGTTGTGTTGTGTTGTGTTGTGTTGTGTTGTCATTTATGTATAGTTGGGTCTTGTTGTACTAGTGCTGACGTGTGTCTGCTTGGTAGTGTAGCCAAATTAAAGAGCAGTTCGGCAGGGTGTCGATTAACCCTTAATTTGTCCCTTTTTGCAGTAAGAGGCGACTAACGGGATCGGGTGGTCAGACTTGCTGACTGTGTTGACACGTGTCATCGTATCCCAATTGAGTAGATCTATGTTCGTTCTGTTGATAACTGGATTGTCTGGTCCAGACCCGATTACTTAAAGAATGCCGCCATACAGCTGGAATATTGCTGAGTGCGGCGTAAAACTAAACTCACACACACTCCATTTTTCTGAGCGCGAGTTAGGGTAACAACAAGTCACACGGTAATCACAACGTAAGTGATGTTAACTTCCATTTTGTGGAGGTTCTGAGTGGGTTAGACCGTTACTTTGTGAATATGTTGGTTCAAATGTACTCAGATCTGTACGTTGCAGAGAAAGTGTAATTCCAAATATAACATGTTCGATAGAATTCAGTTTTGATAATTGTTGATTGCCTGTAGGATCAAAGCCGTTTCTTTACACCATCAAAGGGACCAAGGAACCTTTTGTGATTAAGAGTGCAGGTCCTAGTGACTTACACTAACGAGGTGACCAAATGGGTTGCTTGTTAGTACAGGTCATCGTATCCTGATGGCGTGCTAATCACTGGATTGTCTGACCCAGGCTCGATTATTTACTGACCGCCATCATATAGCTGGGATGTTTCTGCATGCGGCTCTTAAACTGACCAATAGATCATTCAAATCGAGGCCCCATTTGCCGATTATTTAATTATGATTTAGTGATTCTAATGTCGCGAAAATGACCTGTGTTGAGACATTAAAATCAACTTCCAACTCTGGAACCTGAGTGGACCCAGCCGGAAGTACGTGATGAAGAATCCCAGCTGTGGGGGGCTACGATGGCTGAGGGGGTTAGATCGCTGATTTCCTTTGGCGATCTGGTGTCTAACTCTGTGAACGTGGTTTCGAAGCGCAGATCGGACCCATCCCCAACAAATTAACGCCCCCAACTTTAACACTTGTTACGTTTGACCACTTTCTAAATGACACATAGTATAGAGTATGTGAAGATTCCTAGTTCATGGGGAGCTAATTTCCGAATATTTGCAAAAGATATTTCAGATTATTCAAAATGTCACTGACCCCGGTGTGGTTCAACATTTTCTTGATGGTCGTCAATGTCTGTAACTCCCAGGAGTTCTTCTTATAATCCTTTCCGTCAAGGCCTGATTTAAAAAACCGGACACGTGGCGACCTCTGGTAGGATGCCTCGGTCATACTGAAATATGATTATTATCACTATTATTACTATAATACAGAATCAACGATAATAGACGATGTTTATGACACAGTTTGTCCAAATATCACCAATAATGATTGATACACACAAATGGTAAACTCTCCGCAAGTCAGGTATGTTATTCGTAATATTTGTTGGTGCGTGTGATGTACACGTACCTATGTCATCCGACCCGTTTGTGTGTGTGGTGTGAGGTATCGAGCCTTACGGCTCAGGGTACAAAAGGGTACATTCTGGTACACACATGGTACATCACATAGGCGCTCATTGATCGGATGAACACGAATTAATTTTACTGACATTCTTTCTCTCAGTTCCAAACATACGTCCGCATATTCATTGCGTTAAGAAAACAAGTAGCAGAACGAACCGAACGTACCTCCATGTACCCAACGCATTCGAAGAACATCGGTTAATCCAGAAACCCAACGATACGTATTTGAGATAAACAAATTACCCAAGCTGCGCTGCGATTTGTTCCCCGCACGTGAGCAGGGTACATGGAAATTATATACCTGCACCTTTCAGATGTTCTAATCTGATATTTTAATGTATGGTTACATTCTGAACAATCAGCATGACAATCAAGCAATATTTTTTTCTTTGATTTAGTGGCTGTTTTGTAACTTTTCTGTCAGCATTTTTCATTCAATAGAAAGCTACAACCGCATATTATTGTTTGGCACCGATCCAGATCGTGCTATCCCCAGTTAGTTGTCAAAATGTGCCTAACGTACGAAGGAGAAAATCTGTTGCGGGATTCTTGTTTTGGCGCCTCCTTCGACAGATTTCAAGTGGGTATAGTTTTACGCCGCAATCAAACAACATTTTTTGTTGTTTCAGTGGTTGTTTTGTTGTCTTTCCTCAGCAGTTTCTGGCTAAGAAAGAAAGTTCGAACCGCATATGATTGTCACCTATCCAAATCGTTGGATCTCCAGTTTTCGCCAAAATAACCCCACACCCACAAACAAAAACAAAAAACAAAATAACAACACAAAACAACACACCCCAATACTGTACGCTGAATGTGACGAACATAGGTAAAAGAATGTTGTGGAATTCTTGTTTTGGCACCTCCTTCGACAGATAATACGTGAATATAATTTCACTCCGCTTTTAGCAATATTCCAGCAATATCATTGTACCCATGTAAGAAACATCAAACGAATGAAGGAACAAAGGAAAGAAAGAACAAACGAACAAAAACGAACGAACCAGTACATAATGTACCAGCAGAGATTAACAAGCGTATATACAAACCTCGGATCAAAGGAAGAGACATCACACTCATAGTGTTTGGCCGTGTCATCGTCAAAAGAAAAATCGTTGTTGATTCTGTATTAATAGAAAAAACATCATTACTGATGCTCCAATTGACCACTTTCTAAATGGCATAGTATATTCATGAAGAAACATTGCCACAGCAGTTTCGCGTAATATCCGTAAAATCTTTTATTTTTTTATTGGGTAGGTACATCTTGTTGACAGCCTAATGAAAGCGAAGGATGCACGGACCCTTGACACAATCACAACACAGATCTGAAAAAGGCCAACACGGTATAACTGAATATTTGAGGCCATTTGAAAAACATTCATTCGTTAATGCTCCACATTCAAATTCGAGTTTCCTCATTACCTCGCATGCATCATTAAAATAATACTCTGATGCCCGAAATAGAATTTATTTTATGGATGATGAAATCCCGAAATGGATGATGTGGTGTCTTTGTACTTTGGCGTCTGTGTCTTAGACTAATACGTATTCCAGTCAGTTGACTACTCACCCAAACGAGTACACGATACAGGGCTTTACTGGACTGTATTCGGCGTCTGTGTCTTAGACTGATAGGTATTCCAGTCAGTTGACTTCTCACCCAAACGAGTACACGATACAAGGCTTTACTGGACTGTATTCGGCGTCTGTGTCTTAGACTAATACGTATTCCAGTCAGTTGACTACTCACCCAAACGAGTACACGATACAGGGCTTTACTGGACTGTATTCGGCGTGTGTCTTAGACAAAAACGTATTCCAGTCAGTTGACTACTCACCCAAACGAGTACACGATACAGAGCTTTACTGGACTGTATTCGGCGTCTGTGTCTTAGACTAATAGGTATTCCAGTCAGTTGACTACTCACCCAAACGAGTACACGATACAAGGCTTTACTGGACTGTATTCGGCGTCTGTGTCTTAGACTAATACGTATTCCAGTCAGTTGACTACTCACCCAAACGAGTACACGATACAGGGCTTTACTGGACTGTATTCGGCGTCTGTGTCTTAGACTAATAGGTATTCCAGTCAGTTGACTACTCACCCAAACGAGTACACGATACAGGGCTTTACTGGACTGTATTCGGCGTCTGTGTCTTAGACAAATACGTATTCCAGTCAGTTGACTACTCACCCAAACGAGTACACGATACAGGGCTTTACTGGACTGTATTCGGCTTCTGTGTCTTAGACTAATAGGTATTCCAATCAGTTGACTACTCACCCAAACGAATACACGATACAAGGCTTTACTGGATTGTATTCGGCGTCTGTGTCTTAGACAAATACGTATTCCAGTCAGTCGACTACTCACCCAAACGAGTACACGATACAGGGCTTTACTGGACTGTATTCGGCGTCTGTGTCTTAGATTAATACGTATTCCAGTCAGTTGACTACTCACCCAAACGAGTACACGATGCAGGGCTTTACTGGATTGTATTCGGCGTCTGTGTCTTAGACTAATACGTATTCCAGTCAGTTGACTACTCGCCCAAACGAGTACACGATACAGGGCTTTACTGGACTGTATTCGGCGTCTGTGTCTTAGACTAATAGGTATTCCGGTCAGTTGACTACTCACCCAAACTAGTACACGATACAGGGCTTTACTGGACTGTATTCGGCGTCTGTGTCTTAGACTAATAGGAATTCCAATCAGTTGACCACTCACCCAAACGAGTACACGATACAGGGCTTTACTGGACTGTATTCGGCTTCTGTGTCTTAGACTAATACGTATTCTAGTCAGTTGACTACTCACCCAAAGGTGTACACGATACAGGGCTTTACTGGAATGTATTCGGCGTCTGTGTCTTAGACTAATAGGTATTCCAGTCAGCTGACTACTCACCCAAACGAGTACAGGATACAGGGCTTTACTGGACTGTATTCGGCGTCTGTATCTTAGACTAATAGGTATTCCAGTCAGCTGACTACTCACCCAAACGAGTACACGATACAGGGCTTTACTGGTCGGTAGTTGGCATCGTCACAGATCTCCCAGCCTCCATCTCCAAGTTTGCCCATGCGCAGCTTCCGGTAGCACATTGTATCTACGTTGTCAAGGTAACTAAATAACCAATAGTGTCAGACATTAGTATTCATATAGTCATTAATTATTGAGGTTGTCAATCACAGGATTATGGTCAAGAATGCTTACTAGCCCACTTTATACAACTAATATATTTCTGGGCCAACAAATCCCACAAAACGCCACCATCGGTTCCACTGTGTCACCTCCCATTGTCACGAAACCCAAAACAGCCTTCCAAACAAATCAATAAGCGAGAAATATTCTGTGCTGAATATGTCACTAAAAATGACAAGGTCATCACGTCATTTCCGGTACGGAGATATCTTTGCGAATGCGTATAGCGTGTTGTAATACTTTGATATGATAGATCATCTTCGCTAATCCAGTGCATATTATCAGTATTTCATGTTGATAAATAGAAGATTCATTGTCATTTGGGAATATATACCATTCGAAATCTTACGTGTATTTCGTTTGTGTACAATGTTTACCATTGTGAACCGATACAAACAACCTGTTAACGCCTTTTGGGCATATTTATTTGGTTTTGAAAACAAATACTCTAACAGAATTATGCAGAATAATTGAAACTATGGTAAAATGCAACAAATTCTGTGTTATTGGGTGACCATGTTTGGCAGCTTGAGTACTGAGGGTTTTTAGGACTTCAGTTCTGGGCCCAGATTTTCGAAACTCTCTTAGCGCTAAGATAGTCGTAAGTTAATGTTAATGTATGGCACTTGCGACTATCTTAGCGCTAAGAGTTCAAAACTGAATAATCACATGCGATACATGTGGTCTCACCTTAGGCAAGTAAGTTTGTTATAAAATGCCGCCGTCCACCAGCAGTTAAATGATGCACCGGTTGTATTCTCCACAGGGAGTGTTCTGTACTCGTTGTCCAGGGGTAATATGGTAATATAGTAATGTCTGGTACAATTTCACAAATGTTTAGTTTTAGAGTGCAACAGCGAAAAACCCTCACTAAATTTAATATGCATACTTACGTAAATGCGGTATGACATAGGTTTTTTTATGTCACAGATAAATGGTTAAATGCAAAATACCCTGAACCAATTCGCTCAAAAGTTTCGTATCGGAAGTGACCCACTTATACATTCGTGACCAACTCGTGCTATTCTGGGACAAGCCGAATAGCGAGCGACTCGTGCCCCTCTGGAAGGATTTCAGATTTGCGTAGCACCTCTTTGTTTGATTCCAGTGGTACTTAATATCACCGAAGTAATAATAATAATAATAATTCACTTGTATAGCGCCTGGTATCCATCTGTCTAGTGCATATGTAGAAGTATATTGTATTGCTGTAAACCCAATGTTAAAGATTTAATTTCATCGGTTTTATATAATATATTTTATTTAATCTCGTAACGATCTTTAATTAAATTTCCTAAAAATGTCGGAAAGCGGACGTAAAATCTCCAAAACCAGTCCGCAAGATCGCCAGAAATCGCCATCTGAGAGCCGAACACTTGGGCTCATTTTCAGTTTAAATGGAGTTAGGTATCTGTTTCTGTCAAATTACAAAGAGAATAAACGTTAGTGTTACGTGCAGGATCCTGTACCTATCGGCAGAAACATGCCCCGGAAATGCTTAGTACATTATATATAGCTTGTCTTCTTTGATGGGCATATTTTAGAAGTTGAGGTGATGAAGAATGATGTTAATATTATGGCTATACAACTTCTTTGTTTTGTGGAAGGCGACGTTTCGATATAGATTCTAATGTCGTTTTCGAACGAGTGACACATGAGTAAAATGTTGAGAGGATAAATACATGTGCTGTATATACAATAGATGAGGTTGATGTACAAAGCTTGTATAAGAGATTATAGTCTGTTTGCAGTGAAAACGTACCAATGAATTTCACTTTAAGTAAAAAGGAAAATCAAATATAGTGAAATTAAGATTGCGAATCCTCATAATTATACCTTGCCAACTGAACATTTAAATCTCAGAATTTTGTTCATCTTAGGATAAAAGTTGTTTAACCAGCTATCATAGATTAAAATCGCTTTTATTGGTTTGTATTACAAGGGCTGTCTCTTCTAGATGGGTCATGTAGATCTCGGTGATGAGGGGGGAGAGTCCCATGGGTCTGTTGAAATATGTTATCTGGTTCATTTCAGAAGACATCAGCTCAATCACCTTGTTGATTGCATAGGGCCTCTAACTGTCCTACCTGGTTATAATGCCACCCTGGATATGCCATGTCTTCTCCTGGACAAACGGTGGCATTATAACCAGGGTATACTGTACCTATTAGTAATGTAGCTTTGAAAAAGTTGCAAACACAAATAATTATACAGATGTTTTGTTTCTTATTGAATACAGGAATCATGTATTAGATAGTCATGTTAGTTCAAATGCTCAACTTTCATGATTGACAAATGACACAATGTAAGTCGTCAATTACAGCTCTATCTTACGGTACCCATGTGGGGAATCAAACCCGGGTTTTCAGCGTGAAGAGGGGACGCTGTAACCATGAAGCTACCCCACCGTCCCCTTTAAGAAATGGACTGGTGTAATGAGTTGAGAATGTCAATATTAGTTGAGTTATTAAATGCGACGTTACCGTATAAAGTAGTTTTAACATCATATCCTTGAATATAAACATACACAGTTGTTCTCAAATTTTGATAGTTCCGACATGTAAAATGGTAGTGAATAACGTCTTCGTTATAATGACCACATGAACTCTAGGATATAAGTCGATTATATCTGTCTACGTTTACATCACGACAGACGAGTTTTAGGTGACAATGGATTATTTGGCAAAATATTGTCCCAAAATTTAAATCAAAATAATTGTGAGTTTCCGTTAGGAGGAGGAGGAGGAGAAGAAAACAACAACAACAACTTTATTACCCCAAATTGGAATTTGCAGTAAACCATCACAGGGCAGACATCCCAGCAGGCACATCAACGTTGTTTCAACGTTGAGAATAGGCTGATCCTCAATGTTGAAAATAGATTGAAAATAGGTTGTATATGAAAGTTTTTTTGACGTAGATATCCGACGTGGAATCAACGTTGAAGTTTGACCGATTATCAACGGTGAGAATAGGTTGATCCTCAACGTTGAAAATAGATTGAAAATAGGTTGTATATGAAAGTTTTTTTGACGTAGATATCCGACGTGGAATCAATGTTGAAGTCTGACATATTATTAACGTTGAAAATGGGTTGTTCCGTGGTTGTGTCTGGGAGGTATTACGCTTTCCTGTAAATAGACTCGCATTTCATCTTTAAACTACAATAAAGTAGCACCAAACTCCTGCATCCAGCTAAAATACCCAAAAAGCTACCTGCAATAAACAGTGTTCAAACAGAAAATTGCAGTAAAAATATTTACCTGATAAAATACTTGATTAAAATTCCACATTCAATATAATGTTCATTTAAGTTTTATGTCAGTTAGACGTATAATTCCAGTAAGAAGAAAAGAGTATTCCAAATTAAGAAAAACTATTTACTGTTGTATTGTTACCTTGAAAAGGTGAAAATTGTCCCGAGAAGACATTTTGTCTGAATTTCAGCTCTTAGACAGACCCCTGAATAAACACAATGCAATTACTTTCACCATGAAAGGGATCCAAGATGACCAGGAACTATACCTGAAGACAGCACATAAAACAAGTCACTTTTCATGAAATCTTTATGAACACACACGCACACAGAAAACGTGGTTTAATGCATAATGTAAAACATCACACATGACATAGTCTGTAGGTGATCTCTGTTGTGCTAATAACACAATATCATCGGCATATAGCATCAAAGTGACATTTACGCCACCAATTTCAATACCACAGTTCAGATTTTTCAACACAATTACAACTCCAAAAACACAATTATCAGCTCCTCTTCTCTCTGCCACTCCCTGCCTGGCGGTCAGGTGGATACTTCAGAAACGTTCCTAACTCTTTCTTGAAATTTGCTTCGGATGCATTCCCATCTCATTCCCTTGAGATAGGACACATTCTGAAATTTTATATTTAAATACATGAATAAGTTATATGGAAGATATATTGTCTTAAATGATTCAAGTATTTGTTTAATCAATCACTTGAAAGGTTCATTTCACTGCTGTAACTTGGCATGTGAACATATGAACAGCATCAATACAAAATATGACGAAAAGTGTAAAACAATTTATATTTTCAACCGAAAGGAATGGAAGTTTTCTTAAACATTTTCAAAGAAAATCCTCAATTGCAAGTTGATTATTTAATTAGACTATGAATTACCGGTAGGATGAATTAGACGATGCTTTACTGTCATATATTATTTGCTATGGTCATGATGAAAATGCTGCACTTGGTAATTAACTTACCAGAGATGATTGAATACAACCTTGTAGTCTTAAAAGAAAACTTGCCGTTTTGCCCATCAACATTCATTCTTGACATCAAATTGTTTGACATTGTCCTGCAAAACAATGGAAGATTGTTGTTATTCTGTCAGATTTAGTTTTCTTTAGAGATTCTCGGAAATGATTATTTCAAATTAATAGGAGTTGAACTGATGTAGCAATTTTGCTACCAGGAGTCATAAATTGTAACAAAAGCCATTTTACATTAAATGATAAGAACACAAAATGGGTGGTGGTTCACAGGTCAAAGAACAAGTCTATTGTGGGAGGTCTCCCAACACCATTTGTTCCCAAACACAAGGAAGTATGGAGTTCTGAAAACAATAATGAGCTCTCATAAGTATACAATATATTCTCTATTATCTACTCTCTCTCTCTCTCTTTGTCATTTGTAAACTCATAAAACTCAGATAAATAACTTTTTTATAATTCATAAATGTTTACACTTAATCTCTTATAGGAACGCTTAGAAAATCTCTCATATAATGAATTATGTGTGCGTATTATCTGCGACGTCATAACTATGCTTCTCTGAATCATGAACAATAAAATAATGAGATTAAACTCTACATTGCCAGAAATAATCTATCATACCATGAATAATAAGACATTGAATAACATCTCTTACAACTCCAATCTACACTCAAAAAGACTTAAATGTACTCGTAAATAAACATCGCTGGCTAACGCAAATTCTTGGAAACAGTGCATCTCTGACTCTCAATTCCAAGAAATGGAAGTCCTACTCTATTTGACCAAAGGGGTGACAGGTGGCCAAAACATATTGAAATGTAGGTCATACACTGAAAATAACTCTGATTTAAAACACTACAAATATACACCTTCTCTCTAATATACTCGATAGATGATCTTAACAAGGGAACATGTACATAAAATGCTGATATCTAACAACACCTGGGGCGCATTGTTCAGCAAAAGTTTGCAAGCTTCGCTGCGCTATGCTGCCTGCTTTCCCGTGCAACGGACTGCTGTGTGAGCGCTTCATTCAATATGGCGTCGTCCAATATAAACACTTCACCGATACTAGCCACACGAAGCTGCAGAAGATATTCCATGCAATGATTTTGAATTGTATGCGCAACATTAAAAAAAACTTGTCCCTATTGGTTACAGAAGAGCAGACAAGCTTTCTCTATTACCTTGCAGAATGACATGCCGTGACGCCATTTTGAATGTCGCTCGCTTACGCAGGAAGCACCTCTCTCAGTCGCTGCACGCCGAAGCGCTGCGATGCATGCAGCGAGGCGTTGTTCAGCCAATAGAAGCGAAGCGCTGCACAGCGTATCGGCTAAACAACGCGCCCCTGTACTTTAAATAATGGACTCTTCCAAATCTCAGTATGTTTCACTGCACACATATTAGATTGCAAATAATGAAAAACCTACCCTTTGACAATAATAAAAAACATTGGAACGCAGTGGAAGCTGGTAAATTACGTAGTCAAAGGACAACAGAGCACTTTTCTGTAGTTTTTTTACAGTTTTATTCCCAAGAATTTATAATCCCCAATATGTACAAATATATTTACAGAAATAATGATGTGTCCAATTATGACACAATATGTGTCTCCAAATATTGACACTATAAGAGAGTGTCCAAATATGACACTGTTCAATGGCGTGTTCAAAAATATGAACTCTACAAAGGCGTGTCCAAATACGACACTACACAAAGGAGACACCAAATGTGTGATCTCTAATGCGTTCAATGAATTCTTCAATAACTATCAAATTTCAAGATTCTCAAATAATGTCTACAAATTAGACACACAATATTCAAAAGTTACTTCAAAATTCATTCATTTATATCAGAAAGATACACGAGGAGACGGTCACCAAAGTGTGACTGCTCTCATACAAGTCAAGAACCGAAGTGTAGCAACCACGTGCTAATCTGCACGGGATGCAGCAGCAAAAATGTCAATTTCAAATGCGCGTTCGCTCGAACGTTTTAGAATGTCCATGAACGGGAGGTGTTCGGGCGAGTCCTTCTGTCCATTCCCCCCTCCATGATAAAACTATCATTTAATTCGAGTGAAAAATCAAAATCTAAAACATTAAACAGTTCAATATTTCATCACTGGAAAGGAAAAAAACATGCTTTGCAATCACTTTACAAAACACCATACTCACAAGTTTTGACTTCATAGAATTTCTGGAATATTTCCAAAAGAATCAAGCACATACTCCACATGAAATGAAAATCACATTTTCGAAACATGAATATACACACACAATTCCAAATCTGAAAATAAAGCACATTTCAAGCATAAGTACATACACATTATTGCATTTCACAGATATAACACCAATCCGGGAATCCTATTGAATATGAATCATCACATCTCAGATATATATTACACGGAACTCACTTCACTTAATGTCTGTTTCTCCTCATCTTTCATTGTCCATAATTCTTCCTCTTCATCTGTCTTGTCCTTCCTTGGTATCTGTCTTGTCCTTCCTCTTCATCTGTCTTGTCCTTCCTCTTCATCTGTCTTGTCCATCCTCTTCGTCTGTCTTCCCCAGCTTGTGGTCCTGTCCTTCCTGTCCATCTATCCGCTCTACATCCTCTGTCGCCACCTCTAATGGACATACTTTTGACACTGGCCTTGTCAAAATTTTCTTTTCAGTTTTTATGTCCACGACTCGCACATGCCCATCTGAACCAGGATATGTTTTGACAATTATCCCCAGGTTCCAAGTACCGCGTGGAGCATCAGGTGAAATGAGAAGCACTACATCGTTAACTCGAAGATCTCTGCTTGGAGTGAACCACTTCCTTCTACATTGGAGAGAAGGTAGCCATTCCTTCATCCATCTTCTCCAAACATGTCGTACTAGTTCTTGAACCCTTCTCCATCTTTTTCTGGGACTGAAAGAGGTAGTGTCTACCGAATCTGGTGCAAAGATTCCTCCACACTGACCATGGAGAAAGTGGTTTGGTGTTAATGGAACATCATCACCAGGATGTGCACTTTGATATGTGAGAGGACGTGAGTTGATAACCGCTTTTGTTGCTGCAGAAGGACTTATCAGCTCTTCATCAGTGATGTCCCCAGAACCAAGGATAGCAAAAATAGCCCTCTTCGCTGACTTGATCATTGATTCAAACACCCCCCCAAAATGTGGAGCCTGGGGAGGATTAAAAAGCCAACGAACACCTCGATTTGCTAAAGAGTATTTCACTTTGTCTGAATCTAGCTTGGAAACTAGTTGCTTCATTTCATTTGCGGCCCCAACAAAGTTGGTACCATTATCAGATATCACTTCTGATGGCAATCCTCGTCTACTTGTCATTCTATAGAATGCATTGAGGAATGAGTTGGTATCAAGGGCATATGCCATTTCAAGGTGAACCGCCCTGGTTGCCAGACAAGTAAACAGGCAAAGATAACGTTTGTTTCTTGCTTTACCGCGTCCTTGAATTGTCAAAAATGGACCAGCAAAATCCACACCTGTGGTATCAAAAGCACGGAGAGAATGCCTCAGACGAGGGAGTGGAGCCATGATTTGAGTGGCAGGTTTTGCCTTTCTACGACGACAAAATGCACATTCACGTTCCCATTCACGGATTGCCTCACGTCCAGCTATGACCCAAAACCTAGATGACAACGTTGACAAGAGTTGATTTGTCCCAACTGCATGTTTACCATCTTCATGGTGTTGCTTCACAATTAATTTTGTGACCCAGTTTTTCTTGGCAAGATAATTGGAAATCTTGTTTTGAATGGCAAAACTCAGCATGCTCAAGTCTGCCACGTGATCTAATGAGACCATCATCATCAATAAAAGGATCCAGACCCAAGAGTTTGCTATGTTTGGACAAGGGTTTGGACGTCTTTAATGACGAATACTCCTCTGCAAATGCTACTCTTTGCATTTTGACTATGATTTGCTTTTTCTGCATCAAGAATTTCTTCTGCTGATAAACAACCTGTCAGTCTTTCCAAACACTCAGAAGAAATATTGTTGACAAATCTATGCACCCAAGCTGTAATTCTGACAAGTTTCTTCCAACATGAAAAATCTGATGGTTCCAACAAAGAAACTGAATTTGAATATGCCACCAAAGTGCGAGTTTCTTTGATGTTTTTTGACTCTTCAGTAATTGTTGACTCTAACTTCATTGGTTGTTCTGGCCAATCACTTTCTTTCAGTTTCAAGAACTTTGGACCACAATTCCAGGTTTCTGATGACAAGTTAGGAAGTGCTGTTCCTCTGGTAAGTATATCTGCAATGTTCAGTTCTGTAGATACATGCTTCCACTGTGATGGTTCAGTATGTTCCTGGATGAATCCAACACGATTAGCCACAAATGTTTTGAAATACCGACTATGGTTTTTGATCCAACACAAAACATTCAAGCTGTCAGTCCAAAAAGTTGCGAAAGAGGTCGCTACTTCTAGAGCATGATCAACAGACAGCAGTAACCTAACTCCCAGTACTGCAGCCATTAACTCAAGTCTTGGGGTCGAGACTGCCTTCAATGGAGCAACACGACTCTTGGAAGCTACGAACTGGCTGGAAACCTCACCATTTCGGTAAGTATTTACACAGTAGACAACTGCGCCATAAGCATCTTCTGACGCATCAACGAAAACATGCAATTGTTGTTCCCTAACCGGAAGGTTCTGTTGCAAGCATCTAGGAAACCTTAACTCATTCAACTCTGACCTTTCTGAAAGCCATACTAATGCCTTTTGTTTCAGCTCGCCAGTGAGTTCATCATCCCAATCCAGACCACAAAGCCAAAGCTTTTGCATAATAACTTTTGCCCTAATATGAAATGGAGAAAGGAAACCAAGTGGATCGAACAACTTTGCAATTTCCCTAAGGAAACCCCTTTTGGTAAGTATGAACTGATCATCTGAGGATGAACGCCGAAAGCAAAATTCATCATCTTGAGCAATCCAAACAAGTCCAAGTGTGTTAGCAGACGGCAACTCATCTTTTATCAAGTTGACTTCTGATGCTCTATCTGGTACAGGAATGATCTCTAAGACTTCTGGTGAATTCGACAACCACTTTCTGGACTTCATTCCAGCTTTACCCCAAAGTTCTGTAAGTTGCCTGTACAGAATTTTACCATCCTCAATATCGTTCACCGAATCCATGCTGTCGTCCATGTATGTCGACTTGCAGACAGTTTCTGCAGCTTTTGGGAATACATCTTCATGTCTACGAGCATTCTCTCTGGAAATGTACTGTGCAAGGAAAGGTGAAGCATTTACACCAAAGACAACCCGTGTGAATTCATAAATTTGAGGGAGGTTTGTTTGATCCATTGATCGCCACAAAAATCTGAAGAAGGAACGATCTGCAGGAGGTATTCCTATCTGTAGATACATTTCTGCTATGTCACACACTAATGCGATGGGGTATTTGCGAAAGCGAAGAAGGATTTCAAACAAATCACCTTGGAGTTTAGGACCCTGATGTATGGTATCATTTAGAGATATACCCTGGCACTTTGCTGAAGCATCAAAAACTATTCTCACTTTCGTGGTAGTCCGATCTGGTTTTACAACTGGAAAATGTGGCAACAACCACTGATTCCCTGATATATCTGCATTTTCAACAATCCGAATATATCCTTTTCTAAGGTAATCTGTGATAGTTTTCTCATACATTTCAGCAACAACACTGTCTTTTGACAATTTCTTCTCAGTACTACACAACCGTTTATAGGCCATGTCATAATTTTCCGGGAGAGACTGAGGACCAGCCTTCCACGGTATGCCAATTTCATACCTGTCATTTTCATACTTGATGGTATCTTGGACAGATGAAATGACGGATGCATCTTGTTTTGTGAATATAGGACCATCAGACTTAAAGTCTTCTACTTCCCAGAATTTGTGAAGCATTGAATTGAGATCGAAGTCCTTTTTTGACCCAGCTGTGAAAAAAAGTATTGGAACTATGATCATTGTTACAACCAGAAACGTTTCCAACACAAGTCCACCCAAGTGGGGTTAGTCTGGCGATAGGTTGCCCCTCACCTCCAGCTACGTCCTCGTACGAACGGTGGAGTTCCAGGTAATCCATCCCAATGAGCAAGTCAATAATCAGTGGAGTCTGAACTTTAGGAAAAGGTATTTGTTTCAAGTGTGGCCAATGTTTAGAGTGATTTTGCCAATCTACAACTTTCATCTGACCTGTAACTCTAGTTGTGGTCAAAGCAGAAAGACACATATCAATTACACCATCCAAACTTTCAATACCAAACTGAACAGATTGTGAGGCAAATTTCTCATTTTTTGCCATTGAGTACGTTGACCGAGACCATTTGGTCTTGACCCATCAAACCAAGTTGACAAGATACATCTTCATTGATGTAAGTCTGAGTACTTGCATCGTCAAGCAATGCATTTACAACTATACGCTTGTCACCATGTTTTACTACAACAGGTACTGTGCGCAAAGAGACAAGCTCTGCCTTGTGAGAATGTGTAGATGACATTGTTGTGACCTTAGAGTCACGACCTTGAGATGTAACTGACTCATGGTGCCTTTCAGTGCAAGAATTGTCTATTGAAGTAACAGAGTCACTTTTAACAGTTTTAGCTGCATTGCTTCGGATACCTGAATGTAATAAACGACTATGTGGAGCGTCGCAATTGTCAATACCACAGGTGTTAGTCAAATTGCATTTCTTGCCAAAATGATTTGAGCCTAAACATCTGTAGCAAAGGTTCAGCAGTTTTGCTATTTCCCATCTCTTTGGTATGGGCATAGATTTGAACTTGACACAGTTTGTGATAGAATGGTTCATTTGACATATTCTACACCTCTGACCAAATTCAGCCTGTTTGCCAAAGAACGACCCTGGTTTTCGTACGTCTCTATTCATTGCTCTACCCATTTTGGAAACCCCACGAACAGTCTCTGAAGCAATAGTACGAAACTCTGCTTCCATCAATACCCACTCACGCAAAGCTTCAACCGACTCCTGTCGTTGAGTCTCATAGATCCATCTTTGGTAATTACCAATCATTGATTCTGTCATTTTCTTTAGTAGCTGTACATACAATGACCCATAACCTAACTCTTCAACCTTATCAGATTCTTTCATGTTCACAACTACCAAATCCAACATATCTGCAAATCGCTCAACATCAGTTGCATTGCCTGGACGAACTGGTCTGAAATTAGATATTTCCTCTAGTTGCAATGCAATATGACGTCGCATTCCCCCCAAACTTCCTATCTAATCTCTCTAAAGCAACGTCATATGCCGTGGCACTGTGCCCTAAATCCTGAATGACCTTCAAAGCTTCACCCCCTACATACTGACGAAGTTGAAGCAACTTGTACTCAGGAGTAGCTGGTGCTTGGTCTATACAAGCAATGAATGCGGCCTTCCAAGCCTCATATGCTTTAGCATCACCAGTAAATACTGGAATTGATATGCGTTTCAACTGTTTCCACATATCTTTGCCAATATCATTACAGTGAGAGAGGACATGTGTGTTCTGATCAGAGCTATCAATAACTTGCCTAGAACGCTGGGTTTGTGGTAATTGTAACTGTTGGGGATTAGGAGAAAAGGGTTCAGTTTTACCTCTTGTAGAACATTTTGATGTAGCATCTGACCTTGATTTGAGATAACACTGGGCTTCATTTTGAGCGGCTGTACCTATCTCATCTACATGTTCACCTTCTAGCATAACCTTTACACTGTTGTCTTTATCACCTAAGTTTTCAAACAACTCAGAGAGCTCAACAATAATCTCAAGAGCTTTAGACTGACAATCATTGACCTTATCAATTGCATCCCTAATGTCACTTCGTGACGAGATTTGTTCACTATCAATCAATTTCTCCAACATGTTCTTGGATTTAGTGAATGCTGATTTCACAATCATCTTTTGACGTTTCAGTTTGATAACTTTATCTTCGTCATTGTTCTCATTTTGTGTTGAGGACGGAAGGGAAAGATTTGCTGCAGTTTCTAAAGTAATCTCATCACCAATACTAACTTTCCTGGTCCCTTTCACGGACTTATCACTTGACTGTGACATTTTGAATATCAGATCTAGTCACACTATATAGAATGTTCAGAAGAACCACACTGATGTACAACCAGTGCGCTTAAACCCACACATTCTATTGTTTACACAAAACAATTACCAATATCAAACCCAATGTAAAAAATTATGAATTTAATCTAAGAAAGGTGCTCAACAAAGCATGATTAATAACCACGCTCTGCTACCATTTGGAACGCAGTGGAAGCTGGTAAATTACGTAGTCAAAGGACAACAGAGCACTTTTCTGTAGTTTTTTACAGTTTTATTCCCAAGAATTTATAATCCCCAATATGTACAAATAAATTTACAGAAATAATGATGTGTCCAATTATGACACAATATGTGTCTCCAAATATTGACACTATAAGAGAGTGTCCAAATATGACACTGTTCAATGGCGTGTTCAAAAATATGAA
This sequence comes from Haliotis rubra, assembly GCF_003918875.1. NCBI lineage: Eukaryota > Metazoa > Mollusca > Gastropoda > Lepetellida > Haliotidae > Haliotis > Haliotis rubra. The sequence continues at coordinate 401,046 of NW_025767616.1, read as the reverse complement.
CTCTACAAAGGCGTGTCCAAATACGACACTACACAAAGGAGACACCAAATGTGTGATCTCTAATGCGTTCAATGAATTCTTCAATAACTATCAAATTTCAAGATTCTCAAATAATGTCTACAAATTAGACACACAATATTCAAAAGTTACTTCAAAATTCATTCATTTATATCAGAAAGATACACAAGGAGACGGTCACCAAAGTGTGACTGCTCTCATACAAGTCAAGAACCGATCGCGAAGTGTAGCAACCACGTGCTAATCTGCACGGGATGCAGCAGCAAAAATGTCAATTTCAAATGCGCGTTCGCTCGAACGTTTTAGAATGTCCATGAACGGGAGGTGTTCGGGCGAGTCCTTCTGTCCAAGATATACTGGAAACATGTGAAATGTTAAAACGTGTTACCTTAGCCTTGCTCCTTTTATGTGATCCACAAAATTGCTGCCACCCAGTCTTCGAAGATGAGATTTCTGCAAATTCAATTAAAATAATCTTATTTCATAATTAAATGTTCCTTACATTAAAATTACTTCTTTTTGTATGTAAGATTTTAACCTTTAAGAGACATGAATTATCATATCCTTCCAAACAAGTGTAAGAATGAAAGTCTGTGGGTGCAGTTTTGTTAATTGTCCCATCAAAGAATCATTAGTGAAGTTACACTTTTGTAAATAAATAAAAGTTCAAATAAATTATATACAATTTAATCCTTAACAAAGACTTTCACAAGACATTTTAAAGTGAAAATTTTCGTTGCATTTCCTTACGCCATTCTCCACCACCCCCTCCCCCCCAATAATATACATATGTTGATAGGGTTCAGGGCGTGCTCAATGCATCATTTACTGATAGATCTATTCAAACGAACAAATGTTCATAATAATGGGATGCAATATAAAATGTTGATTTATCCTATCCGATTTTGTATAGCTGCCCTTAGGGACCGTTCATAATGTATGGCTTTGGGGTGATGTTGATTTTTATGTACAATGTGAATTACACACACACACACACACACACACACACACACACACACACACACCCACCCACCCCTAAAAGTGTATGAGTATGTACAGAATAAGAGACGGCCCACCCTGCATGTCATGTACATTATCTATGACGCCCTCGCCCCTTCCCATAATTTCTAAACATAGTGCGTGTGTACAAAAATGCTGACCCCTTAGCTCCCCTGAACAAAATGGGTGACACCCCACCCCACCCCACCCTCCAACCCTTACAATCAACACCCCCACCCGCAGCCATATATTTAATTATGAACGGTTCCTTATATTGATGTACTTCATGGATTATTTGAAAATGTATATTTGCAAAATTCAAATCAGGTGATGGGTACGAAAGGAAATCTTATTCGATTATATAATAAAATGCCAAATATATGCATGTAAATATATTGAAAAATAACAAAACAAAATTTTGAGAAACATGTACTGTGACATACCGGTAACCTTGTGAAATAAAACATGAGCCCTAATTCGGAGTTTCTTGCTACTGCTAGATTTAAACGGCATTCTTACGTTTTCATTATACATGAAGGACATACTTACCAAATAAACACCAGCATGCCGTGAAGATGGTGAAAATAGATTGACATTGCCTTGAACTTCGCCAAAGCAAAGACGTATATACGTCTTTGGCCAAAGTGAACTGACAACGATCAGCTGCCTTTGCGCGCGCGATAATTGTGCGCATGTCCGGATATGGCCAAACGAGGCGATCGAAAGGTCAACATCTGGCTTGTGTTTGAAAGCAAATTGTCGGGAATTATACAATTTTCACAGTTTTGTGGGAAAATATCAAATGTAATGCAATTTGGATAACTGATGACCTTATACCTTAAACTGCGATTTACGTAATATTTCCGTCCGTTGATCGATGCACAATCAAATAATATATAAGATTATATCTGTCACTAGCTCGATCTTGATCTTTTATGAAAATAATGTTCCGAAATGATAGTTGCTAAGTTGGATACCTATTACCAATATGAATTATGTATCAAATTTGCCAAGGAAACAATTAGTTGACATTTTGTTGGTGCCTTACGTTGAAACAACGTTGACAACTAAACGAATCTCCACTAACTTTCTTTGGTCGCATGATAAACGTTGAATCAACGTTTATGAAAGGTTGATCAACCAAACAACCAAAATTCAACGTTGATTCAACGTTGTGTGCCCGCTGCGATATGAATATACGATAAATAAGATAAATAAAAGGACGTTTCTCATACGTAAATGTACTGTACAATAAATTATTGAACACGTTTTTAAGAATATGATGAATATAACAACAACAATATACACATACAAGTAAACTTCCCGTGTGTGAGCTCTAAGGCTGTCGGTCGACACAGCGCAGCGCCTCCTACTTGAAGTGTAAAGTTTACACAAAGTGTACAGTGCAATGCAAGCATATGCAGTGCGTGTAACACATTTAGCCAGGGCAAATTTAGGGGGACCCGTTTCACTTTCGCCTTTAAAAAACCCATAAACTTTGAAAATAATGGACTTTTCGCAGAGATGAATTTCATTGTCTCATGTACCGCGTCAGTACATCGATTGGCTATATTTGATGTGACGTCAGAATTGCACGTGCTTCCCGTCAATTTTTAAAATTATTTTCAATTCTTTATTCTCATAAATTAAACCACCTTGGTGGTACAAAAGCATATATTGTAAACATATATACAAATACAAATTCAAATTCACGGTGGCAGTAAACAACATATTAACATTTTCTTCTGACGAGTCGATAGATGTAGGATATATTTTGGTAGATTTACTATGTGTCGAGATGTTTTTACAAATAATAGTTTCGTGAACTTTGTTTCATTGGGAAGAGAGGTTAGATGGGAGGGTAAATACTGTTTCCTCAAAGCATCTAATGCTTTGCAATGAAAAAAATAATGATATTCACCTGCGATGCTTTTAGAAGTGTATAGTTGACACGTTCTCTCGTCCCTTGGAATATTACGCCTAAAAAAATATATGTCTTGTTTCTGGTTTCCGCCCTCGTCGGTTTCAACCCAGCGCGTCAAGCGTTTTTTCCGGATTATAAATGGGCAAAGGGAGTGTGTACGATTAGCTGATCACTTATCAGTACTTTCTGCTGAACTTGCAGCAATCATTGAAGCTTGGAATCATATTTTGAGACCTGTTTCGGCGGTCATTTTCAGCGATTTTGTCAGTGCTTTACAAGCAGTTCAGACTGGTTTCTCCTCAGCATATTATTAGCATATTATTATACTCGACACTCTAATGAATTAGGTAAAGTTCTTTTAAATGTAGAATTGTCATGGATACCTGCTCATATGGGACTATTTGGAAATGAAAAAGCTGATAAATTGGCAAAAGCTGCATTAGACGTTGGTGGATCAGAACAGGATGAGACAATATTGCCCTCTCCTGCAGAATTATGCACCGGCAGCAGGACCCATGCTCAAACGAAATAGCAACAGAGATGGACCTCATCCTTAAAAGGACGCCATCTGTATGGCATCGAGCGTTTTGTAACTAAATCCAAATTGTCAAGAAGCAACCGTAGAGAAGAGGTTCTTTTAACCAGACTTCGACTTGGGCATTGTGGTCTTGGTGCATATCTAAATATTATTAATAAAGATATTTCTGCAAATTGCACAGTGTGTAATAAGCTAGATAATCTGGCTCATTATTAACTGCATTGCCATAAATATGTAAATCAACGTAAGGCGATGGCGGAATCTCTTACATCACACAATATTGACATCTCATTGACTCGACTATTGTGCTCAAGAAATATCGTTCACCATGAAGTTCAGAATGTCATTCTTGATTATATTAAAGCATGTGGCAGCTTTACTGCTATATAAAAGTTTAGCAACTTAGCAAACCTTTATGATGGGCAAGGTTTAAATGGACCCTGTTGCCCGAACACCGAATTAAACTTTTAATTATCTATCTGTCAGTCAGTCAGTCTGTCTGTCGTAACTGGGGAAGCGTGCAGCAGGGAAAACCAAAATGCTACTTGTTTCAGTTCAAATAGAGTGTGGCGTAAGATTATAAGGTCGTTTGGTTTTGTGGAATGTAGTCTAGATGCATCGCGCACTTGATTTATACTGAGTCACTGAGGAAAGGGCATTTTTCGACCTGTGACAAGTTTGTTTTACCGGCTGAGTATGATGACTGCGTGGTCGCGGTTTCAGTTGGAGATAAACAATATGGTCAATTCCAGTCAGTTCCATGGACCGTAAACTTGAATGACACCTGGGAATTTGGTAAATACATGGTTTACCACTTACAATTCAGCGATGACAAGGCGCAAGGAACGCATTTGCCGAAGAAAAATGCCTTTCAAGCTCTTATGAAGTCGCAAGTTTCCAAAGTTTGGTAAGCATTCAGGCCCATACATAGACCAAATAGACGTTTTGAACTGCACAACAGTATCATAAGATGGCTACAAGAAATATATTTTCATAAATATAAGTAGTCCTAAGTATCTATATATTAATTTGAATTTCATTTCAAATTTTAACAAATACATAAATATTTCACTGTAATATTCTAAATTACATTCAAACAATGTATAATCATCTCATGGATAAATAAATATTAAAATCTAATTCATTGTTTTTATTTTTCCTTTGATATTTCAGACAAATAAATTGACAAAATATAAAAGTTTCCCATTGCAATAGTATAAAAGTATACACATCCTTCAATTCGTTATTTCATATGTACATTTTAAACTTGCCTGCTACTAGGCGATGGCCTTTGGATGGTTGATCCCCATACAACAAAATTGAAGCTGCAGCAGTGTATGCTGCCACCAGAGTTTGATATTTTTCAAGGGTACGACATCCCCCACAGTCACCAACATGTCCCTAAAACCTCCCAGCAGATGAACCACCAGTTCTTTTTATTGCTTTCTGCGAAGAACAAGTAGCATCATTATTAAACAAACGACATTGTGAAAAAATAAAAAAGTCGCGTCATCGCATCATTTTAGTCTGTATGCATATACCAGAAACATTTATTTTTTCTTGGCCTTATACCAGCGGCCCGTCTAGATAGGTAAACTATGGTTACATGTTCTAAATCTCAATAATGGTAAAGAAATGCGTTTTGGAAGGAGGAGATATACATCAAACTTGCGAAATGGCTTTAGGTGCTGATAGTGTATTCCCTTGGGATTAGAAATAATGGCATTGTGCTAGTTTAGGATAAATTGATCTTTAAGAATATATTCAACTTTTGAGATCAGCCACTGGGTTGTACAAATTGAGGGGTTTTCAAAAACCGGGGGAGTCCAGTATTGTCTAATATATTTTTAACGTGCGAGAGCCAGGGATTATCTTTTTTATTTATTGTTCTTTGAAGTGATAAATACTTGTAACTTAAGTTCGTAAGCTTAAAAGCACCTTCTTGGTAAGTTAACTTATGCCAAAAGATTAATAAACATTTATATATCATAATTCTAATAGGGTATCTTCCTAGTTCCCCATACAGCATAAAACGAGGGGTTGAATTTCTTAATCCTGTAATGAGTCATAAGAATGTTAAATGGATTTTCTAAAAAATTTCAAGGTTTTCGAAAGACTAGACTTCTGCAACATAGGTCCAGATAGGTACTACCATTAAGTCAAATGCTAACAATAAACAGTCTAAAGGCAAGTCTAATATTCTAGCTTTTTTCACTAAACTATACATTGCTTTTGAGGCACTATTGCTTACGGTTTTAATACTTATACGAGTTTTCTATTTTTTTTTATCAACTATTTCAAGTAATTTCCCATCCAAATGAAATATAATTTTGTGCTTTTTGATGGTCCTCCCCCGAATATTACTAGTTTAGTTTTGTTTATATTCACTTTAAGCTTTCATGAATCACAATAGTCCTTAAATGAGTTCAAAGCATCTTGTAGTCCCTTTGACGATTCATCAAATAATATTGTATCATCTGCATATAATAAAATTAACAACTTTACAAATATCACCAATTCGTCGTCTTCAATATAGTTTAGATTTACACCATTACAGTCTGCAGTAAGTAAATGAGATTCAATATCATTTATGAAAATGGAGAATAATAATGGTGACAGATTTTCCCCTTTTCTGACGCCGTTGTTACATGAGAAGTAGTTTGATACATCATTATTACATTGTACAAGCGATTTGATATTGCTATACATCGATTTAACAAGATTCAGGAATTTACCCTCTATACCAATCGTTTTCATGTTTTCCACAATCCCACTCGCCAAACAGTATCGACAGCTTTTGTAAATTCTATAAAGGCACAATAGAGTTTTTTATTCCTATCTTTCAAAATTTGCATCAGATTATAAATTAAAAATACATTGTCAACAGTGGAGAATGATTTTCTAAACCAGGCTTGGGCAGGTGTTAAAACATTATTAGTATCTAAGAAATCTGAAAGGCGGTTGTTTAATATTTTAGTGAACAATATATACAATACCTAAGTAAACATCTTCTTGAACATCAAATATGGATTTACATATTTTTATCCATAATATGGATTAAACAAATACAAATTATTAATGACTGTCACATATTTTTCGTATTTACGTCTAAAAGCAACGCCAATACCACTGGAATTCCTTGATGATGTCTTTCTGTTTTGGAGAAATAGCTTATAACCATGGATATCAATATCGTCTAAGGTATCAGTGTTTGTTTCTTGAAATCCTACAATGTCATTGTTTGATAGAATTGCTTGTAATTCTGTGTAATCTAAGCGTTTTTTCAGACCACATTCATTTAAGGAGAGTAATTATAGAGTGTCATTTGAATTATTAGAATCATCGTCATCACCATCATCATCGTCAACATCATCGTAAACATCATCATTGTCAACAACATGATCAACATCATCATCAACATTATCATCAGTTTTCTCATTATCATTGTCACCATTCTGGAAAGCATATTATTTACATGTAATTCATCTGGAATAGCTGACATATTTTTGGCATGTTTAAAATGGTCAATGTTTACATGGTAGTCATCATCGTCATCAACATCATCATCATCATCATCATCATCATTATCATTGTCAACAACATCATCGGCCTCATCATCAGTATTTCCATTAGCATTTTCATCATTATATGACCATTCTGAATAGCATTATGTACAATATTGTCCACATGTAATTTACTTAGTACATCTGATTTAGTTTTGGCAAATTCCAAAAGATCAGTGTTTACATAGCAGTCAGTATCCTCATCATTGTCAACAACAACGTCATCATCATCAACATCATCATTATCATCATCATCAACCGTCATTGAGGCTGTTCCTGCAACAGTTTACTGTTACCTTGCCCTCGTCAAACGTCACACGAAAAATCAAAACAAAGAGATGATAGATAGTTAAGTAACTTTTTGATTTTGGAGCCAAAGGCTATGAAACCTTTGTTTCCAGAGTTGAAATGAATGTTTGATCATGAACAAAATTTGAGTTAGATTGTGATCCATCAGCGTCAATTTGAACCAAACAGACTTTAGTGCTAACATAAGAAAACATACAAATTGTTATACTAGTATTTAAAACAAGTATACTGTACCTGTTGTATGTTCTAAACGCTTGACCGACGGTCATTTTCGCTATTGCAGCTTTCTCCGGTAGAACAATCTGAATCAAAGAAACACATGTCGTAATTTATAATGATCAAATATACTGGTCAAGACTCACTTTCACGATCTATTTAGGCAGAATGTCTGAGAGTTACAGCAGTAAAACAATATAGGATATAGCTCCGCTTTTAAATCAAGGTGTCTGTTGGCAATTGCACCCTTGAAAATATTTATATGTTCTTTAACGGAGCACTGACACCAGAGTGAGTGAGTTGAGTTTTACGCCGCACTCAGCAATATTCCAGATATATGGCGGCGGTCTGTAAACAATCGAGTCTGGACCAGACCATCCAGTGATCAACAGTATGAACATCGATCTGCGCAATTGGGGACCGCAGTAGTTGGAACAGTGAAACAAGTGCGTGCGGTGCGTGATGAGTGTTAAAATACACTACCGTAGAAACCAACCTTTCTTGTTTTCGGGGTTTCCTTTAATGTGCATACCCCAATACAAACCAATAATAGCGATTTGAAACTATGACCGTTTGTCAAACAACTTTTATCCTAAGTTCAATAAAATTCTGAGATTTAAGTCTGAGGAGAACAATGAGTAAGTTTAGTTTTACGCCGCACTCAGCAATATTCCAGCTATATGGCAGCGGCGTAAATAATCGAGTCTGGACCAGACAAACCAGTGATCAACAGCATGAGCATCGATTTACGCTATTGGGATACGATGCCTTGTGCATACCGGCGTTAAGCAGCCAACCAACCAACCAACGACAAGAATGGGCTGCTGAATGCCATAGAGATAAGTCCTAAGGGACAATACTATAAATATATTAAGTCCCTACCATCACTTGATGCCTTTCTCTTATTGCCCAAATATATCAATTTTCAGAATATCTAATCATTGTTTACCAGTTGAGGCAGGGCGTTGGAATAATGCTCCAAGAGAAATTAAAACTTGTAAATTATGTGACTCGCCAGCACTTATCACATAGTCCCTGAAAATGGGTAATTTGACAGAGACAGATAACTTCAAGTGACAAGTGATAAGTGACAAGTTTATATTTGCATTTGAGGCCTCATGGTAAGATACAAAAATCATCATACAGATATATTGATATACAATGCAAGACTGCTTAACATGGTACATTTCTTTTGAGGAAGAGTAATATCCTATATATAAGAACAGAATATGCTGTTGACATTAATGAGACAAATCTATCATGGGATGGATTGTTATAATAATACGGTGGTATAAACAGTTCTCTACATGTCTTATAATGAGGACATAACAGAAGGAAATGAAATAAATCTTCAACAGATACTGCATAACACTTCGAGTCTTTCAAACGTTTAAACCGTAGCAACTGAACTTTTAATTTAGGCGATGCATAACAAAATATACTCCCCATCAAAAGTTTAGATTCAGTAGCGTAAATGTAGCTACTTACTTAAGTCAACTGTTCTAAACTAGATTTTGCAAAATGTTCCATACTGTTTAAAGGTACTGTTTACACATGAACTGATGTATTGTAAAACAAATTCGTAATGTTGAAAAGATTATTGTCACGGGTTAAAAATGATGAAACTAAGTGAAAATTGGGGAATTTTTAACAAAATTTTACACCACAACACAGCTGTTCACATGCACGATATTTGCACATGCTTTTCAGCAATTTTATGCATGATCCTCGTGCAACTCATCTACATAAAATTTGCAGTTGGTTCCCCAAAGTTAGTGGAGACGTTCATCTTCGATGTAACCGCACATATATGCATAACATATAGTGAGTGCTTTAAGTGATTCTAAACTTTTGATGGGTAGTATATATAGTACCTTCATTTAAATTGAAAGTGAGCCCCAGTTAGCCCGTGGATTCAGAACCAGAAGGAATTTAGACTTTCTTCAACTGACTTTTGCATTACAGATTGGGTTTTAGCGTAAGACAAACAATAAGGTTATGGGCACATTAAACCCCTAATTTCCTTGTAATATTATTAGTATTTTGGAAAACATTAAGCGGGAAATAATTATGTGCAACTCTTGCCAGGCGAATGCTATCGTCTGAAGACAAAATTACGAATCAGATTTCAGACACGTCCTTGGGATGAAAGTGAAACTATCTATCTTTCTGCTAAAATAACCAGTGAAGGACCATAAACTCCCCTTTAAAGTTCATTTAACAAACCGCTTTTGATGTTCTTTCTTTCACACAACAAATGGGTAGCAATTTGGATGTTCAAGAAACAGTCATTACATCTTGTGCCCAGATTGTGAGTTCTATGTATGTACCAAATAATCCAGTGATGTCTGTAGATGACACAAGATATTGAATGCAAACCTCCCACCAACATCCGACAGTCTAAACATCACATTGAGCAAGTAAACTACCAAGTCCATGTTTGAAAACAGTCTCTGCAACCAATTATAAACACAACTTCACCAGTTGACCATGGTTTGAGCATTTGAATTGGTCAGCTTATCCCTATTCTGATGTCGGGAGATCCTGCTCCCCGTGGATTGGTTGAACGGACATTATGTAAAAGCAAAAAGTCAACATGCCAGCGGAGAGATCTATGTCGATGTAGACAGAATGATCTAGTTTGCACAGTGGCATGTATTTTGTATGCCAGGCGATTGTTGCCCGAACACCTTTGATTTGCTGCCAGTAGATGACTCCGATTCGCACATGGAGTAACATATAATATGAAAGAAATTAAAATGAGGGTTAATTGAGAGCTTCTGAATGTATCAAAAGTGATTTAAGAGTTTTCTTATAGAACAATAAAAATAGCTACGACTAGAGTTTATGCGCAGTTATCGGCCATGAAGTATAGTTTTCAAACACGTTTGGATAATGTTACTTCATCAAATATTTTATGAGTGTGAAGCTTTCACTGACCATATCATTGAAATTTAGTTCTATTCCAATACTGTATTAAACACTTGACACCAAATCAATTGTTTGGTTTTTATATAAGTACAAAATTTAGTCCTCCACTATAAATATGTGGTAAAACTACAATGGCGGCCATGTTGGCGGCCATTTTTGAATTTTGGGTAATATGTAACAATTTCTCATAACATGCCGTCAGAAGAAACAAAAACAACTTGTTTTATCAACAAAAATAATGTTAACTTTGGATAAATACATCACTACCACACATTTCCATGTAAAGTCCATGTCTCAAAGAATAAGCTGTAAAATATTATATTACCAAGATATGACCATACAAAACGACTTGTTTTCTGCCCAAGCCATCACTCTAGGAGATACACATGTCAAACAACATAAAAATATTAACTTTGGATGTAAATGGAAACATTCGGTGTTTATTTTTATGCAAATTTAAGCGCTGAGAAGGCAAAACACGACAAGACAAAATGGCGTCAAAAATGGTGGCCATTTTGCTTTTTTTTCAAAAACAAAGATTTGTCAATTAATTTCTACATCCTTCAGCAATACACACAAGTCAAAATGAAAGTGATCAGATTGATAGTAGTAAAACTATCCATAATTAACTTTGAGGTGTTGTCGGGGCAGCAAACCAAATATGACGAAAATGCTCGCAGACCGCCACCACATATAATGGCCTGTAAAAAGAACCCTGATACCACAATCCGAGAGTATTACACGCCATTTAATGAGCCCAAGACGTCATATTAACTGAAAGTGGGGTCAAACAAAATCAGTACTTGGGAGGCTACGATTTCATATTTTTCAGCTGCCTCCTCCTGGACTATAACATTAGACTTGACAATTACTGTTTGAACAAAGCACTGCAAGTTTTGTTTTATTTCATACACTGAGTCTTGTCTATAATCCGACACGCGTGAAACCCCCGGGTATGAACTACGAAAGCTGACAGAAAGGAATATAAATGTGAAGGAAGACAAAGGTGAAACTTGATAAGATCGTATTCGCGACGTACATTACGGATTACACAGCGACGTTCATAAAGAGAAAAAAAAGCAGGTTGAAGAAGGGAGGTGCGGAGTTTGTGTTCTTTGTTGGTCAACAATTCCTCGCTCTAGTTAAGTATAGGCTAATTATTTCAGTGGAATGTTGCAAAACTGGTTTGACGCCTATCACCATTCACAACGCACACTGCAGGGTATTGTACGACATGCTTTGAAGCTAAATTATTTTGTTACGTTACTGCCAGCTTGGATCCAATTGAACAAGATTAAATTACATCGGGAGCTTACAATACAATTGTTCCCTGCATGGCCCCCAGCAGGAATTACATCTCCTTAGGTATTGACGACTATTGACAAATTCAGCCAAATGAAAGGAACATATACTAAGCAGCAAAAGAAACGTCAGTTTGGGAATTTTCCTTCGCGGAAACGGATAACTTTAAACTCATTTAATGTTTTGATTGTATATTTCTGACAACATCCCCTTTTTTTACCTGAGCAAGAAGTTCCTTCCCAAACTCAGAATGGAACCTAGAAAATGGTCTCAAAACGCAACCTGATCTCGGAGATGGTACGGTGTTCTCCATGTTTTTCATGCAACTCATGCTGCACGTGCTGTTCACAAAGACCAGCCCTATAAAATGCACCCCCAACCTGGTTGAAACATTCACATTACAACGTCAGCAGGATGACCCTTCTCTCGACAGCTCAGAGGAACCAGGCGCAAGGAAGACTTGAAGCTGGCCACACTGCACAAGCAGCAGCAACGTTTCCGGGCCACCAACAGCACAAATGGTCGCCCCCGTACTGGCAGACAAAGGGTGACCACAAGACGACAAGACCGCCATGTTGTGCGACAGTATGTACAGAATCCCTTCATGCAGGCATCCGAAACAGCACGCCAGACAGTGAATCATAGAGGGGGGACCCAACAGTACTGACACAGTACGCCGACGTCTTAACAGCGGGAACCTCCATTGTCGTAGACCTTACCTTGGACCTATCCTCACCCCTCGTCATCGGCGTGAACGTCTACAGTTTGCCTGTATGGATTCCTAATATGGATCCCTGACAAAGTATGCTTGGCTCCATTTGAGGATTCTAAGTATCAATATCAGGCCAGGTATCAACAAGTGCTTTACTCTCTTTGGGAATTCCAACTAATCCATCCTTACTCCATTGTCCGTTATGACAAAGCATGCACCACAAAAATAGAAATAAATCAATCATATTTCTCTCAATATCCATTTCCATGATTTCAAATTATTTCTTTTGTTGCGTAGTTTCTTTAGTGTTTACATCTCAGGGATTCTAAGTCTGCTGTTCGCGTCGATATTTAGAACTACAGTCGAGCACCGTTGTCTCGATATTCATGGAAAAATCCAAGAAACAATATCGAGTTATCCGACATCCGATCAGGGCATATCATGGCATATCACTACTATGAAAGAAAACAAAACGCTTCTCAGTATGTTTTGATTCGAAACTATATTAATCGATTATCAGTAGTGTTTAGTCGGAACAGTGAGTACTTCCTTCTTAGTTAATCCTAATCAAATAACAAACAAGTGACACCTTCAACTCAATTAACCCTGATTACACTACCGCACCCCTTTGATTCATGCCGCGCCGCGTGTAATCGTGGGGAAACAACCTCAGTCCAGAGGGATACTTGCCCACGAAAAGTAGGTGAAAATCTAGTTTCTTTGCAAATATCGAGTTAATAGGGTAATTTTGATTGTTGGGACCATGGAATTATATCGAGATATCCGAAATATTGAGACATCCGTATCGAGTTAAAAGAGCTTGAATAATGATAAATTATGAAGGATTTTGCCGGAACCGAGATGTTATATCGAGACAACCGAGTTATCAGAGTTCGACACAATGGTGCTCGACTGTAGTTTTAGTCACGACATGACTGAAATATTGCCGATGTGACAATAAATTTTGACTCCCTCACTCATTTCTTTTTATTGTTTACATTTCAGGGATTCTAAGAATGCTGTTCGTGTCCATATGTGATAAAATGTGTCAAATTAGATGACAAAATCAATAGCTCATCGATATGTGTTTTTGAAATGAAGTACATATGTCAATATACATAGAATGAATAGGAAAATGTACGAATATTTCTTCAACATGTATATATGAAAGGTTTCTTTCACAACATTTCAATTTTAGGTAGTCTAGATGTGAATGTACCTGCTGAATTGAAAGTCCATCCGTCTCATACAATTATTGTTAGAACAGGTCATTTCAAGCATAAAAATTAACATAACACACGTAAGATATAGTACACATTCCAAAGATAAAATATCAAAACAATATGGTTTGTAATATATGAGGCAATGAAAACAAATCTTTTAACGTGAAACATTTTTCTTTACAAAATTTCCTTAAACAAGAATGACCTGTAAGTGAGTGAGCGGATTTGCAGTATCTCAGCTGTGATAAATGTACTTCATAGATATATAGCCACGAGTAGACCGGTATTCGTACCCGGGTTTCCTGCACGCCCATAGTGATGGAGATATCACCGTTTTATCCATGATGCAGTATGTGTGTGTGTTGTTAACAAACCATAAAAAGATCCGCGGAATCAGCCCACCAGCCATTAGTCACGGCATTTCGAAGCAAGGCAACTCTGCACGGCGAATTTTGGCACCATTTGCATCGACACCTTTGACCCTTCAAAATGGGATGATGCAAGGGGAATTTCATACCTGTCCCTGCTGACGGAGTTCTTTGAGTGGTCCATCCATGTTTCTTTCTGCATGCAACTCCCAGTCGGATTTTCTTTTCTGAAGTAAAGATAGGAATACAGTGCTTGTAGTTCTGGATGTTGAATAGTCAGGACTTTAAGAAAAAAATCATTTGTTTCTTTTCTGAATAGATGAATGGCACATTTTTTATTACTGCAACAGAAATTCGTTCTGCAGTAAAATCTGTTTATCGTTCCAGACATTTTTGTTGTGGCTGTTGTTTGATTTTTCTAATGGCAAAAATTGCACATAAAGCTTATGATTAATAAATGGAGATTCTTTTAAATTACCGTTTTGTCCAGGATAGTCACCGGGGGATGTTCAGTGGTTGTATCCGTCCTAACTGCGACCTGATGCTGAAAAAAGAATTAATTCGGAATTTAAATGTTTTGATTTTTTTTTGAAAGATGCAATTTGATATATATAGGGATGCTCTCCTGCCGGTGGGCCATCTTTTCTGTTGTGAAAGGAATGGCTACTTTTCATCTGTGGGTCTATACAGGAGTACAGTTTGATGTTTTGTGACGAGTTATACTTAAACACTTAATATTGAAATTCATTTTGGAAAGATATGCAAGAATGCACCTGAGCAATACTCAATAAATAAAACAAATCATGACATGGAAAACATATGGATAATTTTTGAGACAAATAACCAAACTTGAATTTGATTTCAAGGCAGGACAACACATACTGCCCTTAGAATATTTTCATCTATTTATCCTTCTTTTTTGTATTGCCTCACTTGATGCTCTTGTCGTTTATTTGTCTTGTTTGTTTACAGGACGCCGTCGAATGGCAGGATTTGCTTTGTTTGTTTGTTTGTTGTTTAACGCAGCACTCAGCAATATTCCAGCTATATACACTCTTAAAAAAATATTTCATGTGATTTCAATCATTATTGTAAAAAGGTGAAAATTCACACGTCTATAGACAAGGAGTTCGCCAACCCAACATCAGCCTTTATTGTTGTGTTCCTGTTTATTTGAGTCCACAAGATGGCGTCAAAGTCAGTCATCTGTGAGCCCACCATTGTGTCACAGTCTTGGCACAGACTGGATAAGTCAACGAAGTCGCTCTTGCGGAATTCTTCCCCACTCTTCCTGCAATGCAATGGCCAGTTTTGGTAGTGTCAGATGCGTGTTTTCTCATTGGCATACATGAGGATCGAGTTCATCCCATGGGTGTTCTATCGAGTTTAGATCTGGTGATCGCGAAGGCCATGGCAAGACATTGGCGTTGGAATTGGCGATGTATTTGACAGTGACGCATGCATTATGTGAAGTAGCGTTGGCATGCTGGAACAACTCCCCCTGTCGGTCCATAATCGGAAGCATGTGACGTGCAAGGACTTCGTTGATGTACAGATTTGCTGTCAAATTCCCTTGAACCACCACTAAATCAGGTCTTTGTGTGCTGGATATCTCACTCCACGTCAAGACACTCCTTCCTGTCGAATGTAATAGGGGCAAAACCTTCATTTGTCCGACGGTAAACACGCTGTCTTCCATCTTGAAGAAGAAATCGTAATTCATCACTGAACCAGACTCGCCTCCAGTTTCTAAGGTTCCAGTTCCGGACTCTACGACACCACCGTAAGCGATTGCACTGATGGAAGTCTCTCAAAAACAGGGGCGACAAATGGCCTTGTTGGTCGAATCCCCACTTCACGCAATCGATTCCTGACAGTTTGTTCGGAAATTCTTCTCAAACCAGAGATGCCTTGTGCAGTCTTGCTGTGCAAGACGATGACTCAAGTGAGCAGCCAGGATGTAGACTGCGACTTCCACGCTTCAAGGGGACCTATGGCGATGTTTCGATTGGCGGATGATTTCCTCTTTTCCAGGCAAAAGCGAATGACAAAATTAAACACAATGTTTGCCTTTTATAGTGATCAATACCGCATGCTTTTCTACTCAATTCCACGTGCATTTTGCTTTGCATGTTTTCTTTATGACGTTCTTGATACTTCTTCAAACGCTTCTAACACAAGGGAAACTGCATTTTGGCTCTGAAGCTGTTTACAATCACAGATGACGTTTCGGAAATACATAGTATATTTGTGTTGTTTTTGACACAGCTACATGAGTCCAGTATTCTCAAAAGTTTGGACCAGACAATACAGTGTTATACAGCATGAGCATCTGTATACACAAATTGGGATACGATGACATGTATCAACCAAGACCTCTCGAGCCTGACCACCCGACCCTGTTAGTCGCTTTTCAGGACAAGCATGGGTTGCTGAAGATCAATTCTCACCCGGATCTTCTTGGGTCAACAGCAGGATTAATGCTGTGCGTCGTTAGGCAACAGATCCTTACTTGTTTACACAATTTGATGAGTGTTAGCTTGTAAAAGATGAGGTTTACAACATATTTAAAATTTTTAAAAAAATATTCGCAAAGGAAGATAACTGGTGTGAAATGTTAAACGATTTCTCGGCATAGGGTAACTGCAGTTCTCTCGTGATGCTAACATAACTGAAATTTGCTAATGAGCACTACATTGTGTTAGATAGATCACATTCTCTCCTTCGTCTGATACTTTTCTTCCGGGGCGGTGGGGTAGCCTAGTGGTTAAGCGTCCGCTCGTCACGCCGAAGGCCTGGGTTCGATTCCCCACATGGGCGCAATGTATGAAGATTTCGATTAAACGAGTAAGGTTTACGTTGCATTTAATCAAATTTCTTCATACAAATAACAGGTAGGTGTCGATTGCCACATTGACATCAACACGCGATACGTTCTTCAGCTTCATGCTGTACAGCATTGCACTGGCACTTTCATAGTTACAGATCGCCTCCGTGGTATAGTGGTTAGAGCGTACGCCCGGAGTGCGGAAGGTCGCGGGTTCGATCCCCGACCGCGTCAGACCAAAAGACGTTAAAATATGGTACTTGTTGGTCCCTGCCTGGCTCTCGGCATTAATTGGTACTGGTCGGCTCGGAGTCAGTATAATGTGTCTGAGTGGGGTATTCATGCTTCACTGCGGCATGGTATCTCAGTGGGCTACCACTATAAAACCAGCTTAAGTCTGGGCTAGTACAAGCAGCCGAACATACACATACACACGCATGCACGTCGTCATATGAGCGAAATATTCTCAAGCACGACGTTAAACTCCGAGCAGACCAGTCCTTGGTGTACCCATTAATGCCGAGCGCCAGGCAGGGACCAACAAGTACAATAATTTAACGTCTTTTGGTATGACGCGGTCGGGGGATCGAACCCTCGACCTTCCGTTCTCCGGGCGGACGCTCTAACCACTACACCACGGAGGCAGTTTTTTAGCGAATGTTACAAATACATATTTTTAACAAGGGGACTGTGAAGACTAATAACTCTAAAGACGACACTCGTAGAAAACAAAGATCACGCTTAGGTTTTACATATATTTCTGACCTATTTCAATCTGCATGCAAAACTATCTTTCGAGGAACAGAACTGCTTAAAGTTTAATACTAAATCCCAATCTGTGGTTTGTGTGTGCGTGCGTGCGTGTGTGTGTGCGCGCGCGTGTGTGTATTTGCTCATATGTAACATCTAAACTGTTGGTTAATTAAAATATAATGACGATGTCGGTTGAAACACTTATAGTATCTGCAGAAGAATTGATACTTCAAAATGAACTGAACAGAAACATGTTTAGCGCTATCACATGCAGCCGCAAAATATTGAACGAGATATATGTTGTGTCACAGGGTGAACTGTTCATATAGCACAGCAACCCAAACACACGTCACAAATTCACAATTTTGTCCCTAACAGCTTGCCATACAGATGAGCTGGCTGCCAGCAGGTACATCCTGGGCTCTGGCACATGCTGCTCCTGCAGACTGTGCACTCAGGTGATATAAATGTACCAGGTACCTGGCATTCACCATGATGGCAGTGGCAGCCCTCAACGTGTAGTTTCCTTATTTACAGGTTTGCAAGTTTGTTGGAATGAATTGTTAATATTAAAACGATTTCTCATTTATAGTGTGAGTATAGTTTTAAGCCGCACTCAGCAATATTCCAGCTATATGGCGGCGGTCTGTAAATAATCGAGTCTCGACCAGACAATCCAGTGATCAACATGAGCATCGATCTGCGCAATTGGGAACCGATGACATGTGTCAACCAAGTCAGCGAGCCTGACCACCCGATCACGTTAGTCGCCTTTTACGACAAGCATGGGTTACTGAAGGCCAATATTCTAACCCGGACCTTCACAGGTCTTTCTCATTTATGTCAGGTGTAATCCTGTATTCAGGTAATTATATTTAACAATGGTTTAGTAACTTTCATAATTATTTCTATTTAGTAAATGTCACAATAGTTTCACTTTATCATATTAATTCATAATTTATGACACACCATGCTGGCAGTGGCAGCCCTCTGTATGTAATTTCCCTAATTACAGGTAAATGGCACACACTGTTTGCATCCCAAATGGCAGAATACACGATTGAACACCAGCTCAGTGGTTGTATTATAAACCTGCGACATGTTGTGTGGTCAGCTGGATCAGAATACAGTATAATATTATAAGTGGCATTCTCAGTGACACATGTAATGATTGGAAATGTCAGCCAATCATGGTGTGGAAAATATAAAGGTCGTGTCTATGACAAATAATCGAAATTGAGTTTGATTTCAAGGCAGGATAATGGTTAAAGCGTTGGCTCGTCACGACGAAGACCCGGGTTCGAATCCCCACATGGGTACAATGTGTCAAGCCCATTTCTGGTGTCCCCCGCCGTGACGTTGCTGGAATATTGCTAAAAGCGGTGTAAACCCAAACTCAGTCAGTCAGTCAGTCAAGGCAGGACAACAAAAATTGCCCCTAGAACCAAATTAAACTATTTATCTATTCATACTTTTCTAAATCATATTTTGTTCTGTTTTGTTTGTTTCTTTTTGCGTTTTATTGATGTCAAAAAGTAAACAATATGCAAAATCAATATTCAATATTCAACCTGATCAATATTCAATAAATAAAGAAAATCATGATGTGGAAAATATTAAGATCATTGTTAGGACAAATAATCAAAATTGAGTTTGATTTCAAGGCAGGACAACACAAACTGCCCCTAGTGTCCTTAGAAAACAATAAACTTTTTATCTATTTATACCTTTTTAAAATGTTATTTTGTTTTGTTTGTCGCCGCACTCAGCAATTAGATATTTCTAACAAGGGCACTACGAAGACTAATAACTTTAAAAGTCACTTTTATGACAAACAATTGTGTCAGTAACATGCTATGGCGTTTTAGATATTTCTGAAATATGTAAATCTACATAAAAAACAATCTTTCAAGCACTAGAACGTGCTAAAAGTTTAAAACTTATTCCCCATCTCTAGCATTTATTGCGCTAAGAAACCCTAGTACCAATCCGAATGAACAGTGTACAATCAACCCGTTGAAACTGAACATCTAAACTGATAGTTATTTAAAACCAAGCCGTTTGTAAACATAATGACGATATCGGTTGAAACACTTGTGGTGTCTGAAGAACGAAGGGAATGTCGTGCTTCTAAATGAACTGGAACAGTAACATTTATCATGCTCTGATTCCCCTGGCGATCAAGCATTTGGCACAATGTAGGGCGATGGGAAGTCTTGTCGTTCCCGAGTGCCATTCTGCTTGTTTTTGGCCTTTATTAAGTTCAAATTCAATGTTTATTCCACAAGTTAAAGGTTGTATATATTTGCCTACTGCCAGAGAGTCTTATACAGCGAGTAGGATTCCAGGAGGAATGTTTGGAGAAACTGATCTGCCCCTTCACATGCCTGCTCTTCTTGATGATTTCCGCTGATTGAGCTTTTTAAAGTTACAGATGTGTTCCTGTGTACATCTAAGAATGAACTTGATCAACTTCCTGTTCCTGTACGCCAGTTGGCTAGCAGTCTGCCAGATGTATTGTAAGGAAGTATACGTACGGTTTTGCTGCATGGCAAAGGTGGGCAAAAATGAATAATAAGCCTGATGTGTTACCAATTTGGCCTCTGCATTCTGTCATTTATCTTTTACCTGTTGTCCAACAGAGTGATACAGTGTCACCTGTCATTTCAGCCTTCTATAGCATAAGGCATGCACATTGCAGTGTAGGGGTTGAGAGTCCGACTGAAAATAGTCTTGTAAAAATGTGTTGGAAGCAGTTAAACGGAAACTAGCAAAGTCCGTGGTTAAGAAGGAGCCAGTTACTGTTGCTATTCTTGAGAAGTTGTATGATTCAAGAATTGTAAATGCATCCTTGTCTGATTTGAGAATGCTAGCTATGTGTTTGTTGGCTTATGCTGGATTTTTAAGATCTTCTGAACATTTCTGATTTAATATTTTATAAATCTCATATGTCTGTTTTTATTGAAAAGTCTAAAACAGATGTATATAGAAACAGAGCTTGGCTTATTATAAACAGAACTCAATCGAAATTGTGTCCGGTTGATTGTTTGGAGAGATACCTAAAACTTGCATGTATTCCAGCAGATTCTGATCAGTTTGTTTTCATAATTCTCAGCAAATGTAAATCCGGATATGTCTGTCTTACACAAGATTAAGGGAACTGTTCTTGGATGCATTGTCTCCATTTGTTACTAATATTAACAGTTATGGTCTGCACAGTCTACGTAGTGGTGGCGCTACAGCTGCAGCAAACAACGGCATACCAGACCGCATGTTTAAGAGACATGGAAGATGGAAAAGTGGAAATGCTGAGGATGGATATATTAAAGATACTATTTATCACAGAATGAAAGTTTCTCTTTCAGTTTGACTTTGATTTTCTTTGTATCTCTCGGCCGTGCACAGCGTGTCCCACTGTTGAATGTGTTGTTAAGTTGGGTAACGGTTGGTATAGGAGAAATGTCATTTCTGCGCCAGTAGATGGCGCTAAACAGGGGTATTTAAGGGGATTAAGATTTGAATTGTTCATTCTCGCTCTAGTGCAAACACGGCCATCACGTCATATTCATATGCAAATGATGTAGTTTTCAATATGTGAACATTGTGTTGTATGTTTCAGATTTGTGGCAGTGGGACTAAGATCTGTTGTAATCCAGGTGTGTTGCTGTTGCTAGCTTACAGAGCCAGTGCGATAGTAATGTAAGCTGCTGTATGTGCAGTCATATGATGTATATTGCTATGGGCTGAAGGACCGTTATAATACTAATGTAAGCTGCTGTATGTGCAGTCATATGATGTATATTGCTCTGGGCAGAAGGGCCGTTATAACACTAATGTAAGCTGCTGTATGTGCAGTCATACGATGTATATTGCTCTGGGCTGAAGAGCTGTTATAACACTAATGTAAGCTGCTGTATGTGCAGTCATACGATGTATATTGCTCTGGGCTGAAGAGCTGTTATGACACTAATTTAAGCTGCTGTATGTGCAGTCATACGATGTATATTGCTCTGGGCTGAAGAGTCGTTATAACACTAATGTAAGCTGCTGTATGTGCAGTCATACGATGTATATTGCTCTGGGCAGAAGGGCCGTTATAACACTAATGTAAGCTGCTGTATGTGCAGTCATACGATGATGTATATTGCTATGGGCTGAAGAGCCGTTATAACACTAATGTAAACTGCTGTATGTGCAGTCATACGATGATGTATATTGCTCTGGGCTGAAGAGCCGTTATAACACTAATATAAGCTGCTATATGTGCAGTCATATGATGTATATTTCTATGGGCAGAAGGGCCGTTATAACACTAATGTAAGCTGCTGTATGTGCAGTCATATGATGTATATTGCTCTGGGCTGAAGGGCCGTTATAACACTAATGTAAACTGCTGTATGTGCAGTCATATGACGTATATTGCTATGGGCTGAAGGGCCGTTATAACACTAATGTAAGCTGCTGTATGTGCAGTCATATGATGTATATTGCTCTGGGCTGAAGGGCCGTTATAACACTAATGTAAACTGCTGTATGTGCAGTCATATGATGTATATTGCTCTGGGCTGAAGAGCCGTTATAACACTAATGTCAGCTGCTAAATGTGCAGTCATATGATGTATATTGCTCTGGGCTGAAGGGCCGTTATAACACTAATGTCAGCTGCTGTATGTGCAGTCATATGATGTATATTGCTCTGGGCTGAAGAGCCGTTATAACACTAATGTCAGCTGCTAAATGTGCAGTCATATGATGTATATTGCTCTGGGCTGAAGAGCCGTTATAACACTAATGTAAGCTGCTGTATGTGCAGTCATATGATGTATATTGCTCTGGGCTGAAGAGCCGTTATAACACTAATGTCAGCTGCTAAATGTGCAGTCATATGATGTATATTGCTCTGGTCTGAAGGGCCGTTATAACACTAATGTCAGCTGCTAAATGTGCAGTCATATGATGTATATTGCTCTGGGCTGAAGGGCCGTTATAACACTAATGTAAGCTGCTATATGTGCAGTCATATGATGTATATTGCTCTGGGCTGAAGGGCCGTTATAACACTAATGTAAGCTGCTGTATGTGCAGTCATATGATGTATATTGCTCTGGGCTGAAGGGCCGTTATAACACTAATGTCAGCTGTTAAATGTGCAGTCATATGATGTATATTGCTCTGGGCTGAAGGGCCGTTATAACACTAATGTAAGCTGCTATATGTGCAGTCATACGATGATGTATATTGCTCTGGGCTGAAGGGCCGTTATAACACTAATGTAAGCTGCTGTATGTGCAGTCATATGATGTATATTGCTCTGGGCTGAAGAGCCGTTATAACACTAATGTAAGCTGCTGTATGTGCAGTCATATGATGTATATTGCTCTGGGCTGAAGGGCCGTTATAACACTAATGTAAGCTGCTGTATGTGCAGTCATGCGATGATGTATATTGCTCTGGGCTGAAGGGCCATTATAACACTAATGTAAGCTGCTGTATGTGCAGTCATATGATGTATATTGCTCTGGGCTGAAGGGTCGTTATAACACTAATGTAAGCTGCTATATGTGCAGTCATATGATGTATATTGCTCTGGGCTGAAGGGACGTTATAACACTAATGTAAGCTGCTGTATGTGCAGTCCTACGATGATGTATATTGCTCTGGGCTGAAGGGCCGTTATAACACTAATGTAAGCTGCTGTATGTGCAGTCATACGATGATGTATATTGCTCTGGGCTGAAGGGCCGTTATAACACTAATGTAAGCTGCTGTATGTGCAGTCATATGATGTATATTGCTATGGGCTGAAGGGCCGTTATAACACTAATGTAAGCTGCTATATGTGCAGTCATATGATGTATATTGCTGTGGGCTGAAGTGCCGTTATAACACTAATGTAAGCTGCTATATGTGCAGTCATATGATGTATATTGCTCTGGGCTGAAGGGCTGTTATAACACTAATGTAAACTGCTGTATGTGCAGTCATATGATGTATTTTGCTCTGGGCTGAAGGGTCGTTATAACACTAATGTAAGCTGCTTTATGTGCAGTCATATGATGTATATTGCTCTGGACTGAAGAGCCGTTATAACACTAATGTAAGCTGCTATATGTGCAGTCATATGATGTATATTGCTATGGGCTGAAGAGCCATTATAACACTAATGTAAGCTGCTATATGTGCAGTCATATGATGTATATTGCTCTGGGCTGAAGAGTCGTTATAACACTAATGTAAGCTGCTATATGTGCAGTCATATGATGTATATTGCTATGGGCTGAAGAGTCGTTATAACACTAATGTAAGCTGCCATACGCGCAGTCGGTGTATGGTCGATTCTAACGAAAGGTGTACACAGCTAGGTGCAAGGGGTCCTAAATAGAGTCGTTTGCACCATGTAATTCTTTTACCAATGTAAAGTCAACAAATTTGCCTCTTATGAAAATCGGGGCGGTGGGGTAGCCTAATGGTTAAAGCGTTGGCTCGTCACGCCGAAGACCCGGTTTCGAATCCCCACATGGGTACAATGTGTGAAGCCCATTTCTGGTGTACCCCGCCGTGATGTTGCTGGAATATTGCTAAAAGCGGCATAAAACCAAACTCAGTCAGTCAGTCAGTCTTATGAAAATCAGTTGTTGAAGGCTCATTTTCTGAATTACCTACAAATACCAACATCATACCTTGTATATCCTGTGATTAGATGGATTGTATGTTGCCTAACATCCAAATTCACTGTTGTTCTGCATGCACAATATGTTCATGACTATAGAAACTCTGAAGCCATATCATGGTTTCTTTCATGTTTTATAACCTCAAGCTTTACGAAAATAGAATCATTTTGGTACCTTTGTTTGATGTAAGTGAGATAGCACTACTTAGTGTTCTTTTCACAAACAAATTATTATTACACATCTATCTTATTCATCTGGGAGACAACGGGTGGAACTTTCGGTAAGTACAACAAATTTGAAAATGCATCAAAAACTAAATTTTCGGTGGAAGATAAATACAATGTACTTGTAGGTAACAAATATCACATAATTCCCTGTATTTTATAATGTTTATATATGTCAAACTAAATCATAGCTGGTTCATTAAAACATCGAACAGTTTG
The DNA here is from genome assembly GCF_003918875.1 of Haliotis rubra. Lineage (NCBI taxonomy): Eukaryota > Metazoa > Mollusca > Gastropoda > Lepetellida > Haliotidae > Haliotis > Haliotis rubra. The sequence goes on along the minus strand of NW_025767616.1, from coordinate 376,249 downwards.
GAAATTATTTATCTAAGTGCATAGGACATGTGAATAAAGATTGTTTACAACCGGTTTAAGGCTTTCTCTTTGTTTTGTCTCAGTGTATTTCGGAAGGTAGCAATGTCATTTTAACTGATGGAAATATACTTCTCATCAAAAGTTTAGACTCACTAGAAACACTCACTATATATGAGTATGTATACATATATAGTTGGAAAACCAACTGCAAACCTTATGCAGATGAATTGCACGAGGATCATGCATCAAATTGCTGAAAAGCATGTGCAAATATCGTACATGTGAATTTTGGTGTAAAGTTTTGTTGAGAATTCGCCAATCTTCGATGTGTTTTATCATTTATTGAACTCATGACAATAATGTTTTCAACGTTACAAATTTGTTTTACAATACATCAGTTCATGTGTAAACAGTACCTTTAAACAGTATGGAATATTTTGCAAAATTTAGTGTAAAACAGTCGCCTGAAGTAAGTGGCTATATTTACACTAGTGAGTCTAAACCTTTGATGAGAAGTATAGAAAATGAACTAAAATCATTACATCTGAAATTTTATTTACCAAATGTTTCAACTGACATTTGTATTCAAAGAAAGCACATCACAAATGTTTAAAACGCTTGAACTATTACCGTATACCATATACCATTATGTACAGATAAACATTATACGTCTTACTGAACTATGACTCTGCTTTAATTACCCATATTTTGCAATGACAATTGCTATTAGATAGACATTTACAGAAAGTTTCAACTACAAAAACGAGCTACCTACGAATACGACATACCTTTGACAAATCTAATTACTAAACCTATGCAACTAATTTCTACTACAGTCTCAATTCTCCTATGTTCGCAAGTGCATCGGTGACAGCCCTGAACAAGACTTACAACTTCAAACACACTGATTGATGTTAACTACAAATACGGAATGTTACCAACGAATACACATGTTACCAACGAATCAACCGTTGACCGCGTGATATCATGCAAACATTTATTTTCATCACCAAGAACAACTTGTTTTCTGACATTTCAATAAAAAAAGAATTCATTATATCACAGTGACTATAATAAAGTCTAAACCACGAACTGCAGTGCATCCCTGAACAGAACATTTTTATTGAACGCTCAGTTATGTAGCCATTTGAAATCCCAAAGAACCATTACAATCTATTAATACCTAATCATTTTAAACCACGAACTGCAGTGCATCCCTGAATAGAACATTTTTATTGAACGCTCAGTTATGTAGCCATTTGAAATCCCAAAGAACCATTACAATCTATTAATACCTAATCATTTTACTTATGATCTGCAGACCGCCTCCGTGGTGTAGTGGTTAGAGCGTACGCCCGGAGAGCGGAAGGTCGCGGGTTCGATCCCCGACCGCGTCAGACCAAAAGACTTTAAAATATGGTACTAGTTGGTCCCTGCCTGGCTCTCGGCATTAATGGGTACAACAAGGACTGGTCGGCTCGGAGTCAGTATTATGTGTCTGAATGGGGTATTCATGCTTCACTGCGGCATGGTATCTCAGTGGGCTAGCACTATAAAACCAGCTTAAGTCTGGGCTAGTACAAGCAGCCGCGCATACACATACACACGCATGTACGTCGTCATATGAGCGAAATATTCTCAAGCACGACGTTAAACCCAATTTCACCTCACCTCACTTATGATCTGCAATAATTGTCTTCAGTATAAATTATCTTATAGTAGCGTATTGTGTTCTCTATTTCATTTTGTTAACAACGAATACATGTTACGTACAAATACCGTGAGCCAGCAGGACACCATGTCTTACCAATTTGAGCCCCCATGCAGGCCTACCAATGAAAACTTTTCCACTGTGCAGAAAAACGCAGAAAAGCCCACATTAATCGTGGAAATAGCAACATATACCTCGCTACTGAAACAGTTAAAACAGCAACTTTAAATCGCTAACACTGCATCATAAAACAAGGAGCCCGCAACTTCGATTTTGCGCATGCGCACATGGAAGAGGAAGTCTCGACCGCATGTTGACATTTTCCAGCCTGGACAAAAGTAACATTCCTTTTTAAGTATTTCTGATGTGTTATTTGGCATTTATCATCATGATACTTGTGTGCACACTTGTTTAGTTTACTTTCCATTCGTATGAAACGATTGACAGCAACTATGTCGACATATTTAATACTTTTTCTACGCGAGGCGATTCACGGTTGCTCGGAAATTAGAAAGAAGCCCGGATCGTAATGCACATGCGCAATAGAAGTCAAAGTTCGCTGATATAAAAATGTTGCAGTTTCATAGTTTTTCGTTGCCGTTTTTACTGTTTCAGTAGGGAGGTAATGTGTTTATGTTGCTATTTCCATGATTAATGTGGGCTTTTCTGCGTTTTTCTGCACAGTGGGAAAGTTTTCTTTGCTAGGCCTGATGTCAATTCCACTTGCAGTCTGAGGCTTTTTGTTACAATAATAAGACTTAAAACCTCACTAAAATTATAGTCGGTTAGTTGTAACAGGTGTCATATGCATCCTACGTTATTGTGACATGGGTTTATTTATATAACAAATGTCATTTGTTGTCATTCCACCAATCTTTTTGAACGTGATCAGTTGTTGGTACTTGTAGGTAACATTTGGGAGTTAAAATTTACCTACGAATAAAGGTTATTTTGTGTGATATCTTCGTAAAAACAGCACAGAAAATGTTCAGATGTGACACACGTATACCTTGCGACCCTTTGCACTAGAACTTAGGATATCATTCACTAAACATATTTAATGGTATTTGATTTTCTAACATTTATTTAGATTATTACTTGTAAGAAATATTATGTAACGCCATTGCATTTGAGTACTTTACATATTAATGCTGTAGAAATTAATACAAAACATAACCTTGTGTTGCATTCACATAAAAGTCATTGAAAACTGTATTCGTAGGTAACGCAAAAAATACCACTTGAAAACAAATTACCAAAATTACGAATTAAACCCTAGACAAAATCATTTTAGGGGATTTATTCACGAAATGTGTGGCAATCAGATTAATAAACTGCTGTTCACCCAGTTTGACTAGTATTTAACACACAACATGTTTTCAACCAAACATTTGTAAAATCAAATTCAAAATGAACAAAAATGACATGTTTTTGTCTCCCATAAGCTTACTTTTTAATTAGTCATGTTATATATCGCCCGAATCGTCTCACTTGTGCCCCGATGTGATGGGCACCCCGAAATAAGTGGAGATAGTAATGCTAAATTGTTATGGGCCCAAACATGCCGGGTACACTTTTCGTTGGAATCGACCATATATTGTTTGGATTGGAAAGCTGTTATAGTAAATAGAGGTTGTGTTTGAATATTGTATGTCCACGCATGTTATTGTCAGTACAAACGTACTTATTGTGGGTTCCTAGTGATCTGATTAAGTGCTGCAGTTTTAAAATATACTTGTTTAGTTTATTATGTTTAAAATTTACTTGTTTAGTATATTATGTTAGGTACTTGTATTTAAAGTGTGCAGGATATGTGTACTAGATCATGTATACTGTAAACTCTCCGGTAGTTGCTGTTTGCATTCGTTGAGGGAACACGGTTCCAGTGTATTTTCTCCAAGAGAGTTGTTTTCCTCTGGTTTTACGTGGCGGGCAACAGCAAGATATATATTGTGACCAGGGGCGTGTTCAGAACCGCGAGCGCCCGCGCTATTGCCTCCCGTGAGCGCTCGCATCGGCCCTGAACGGACGCGAGCGCTTGGTTACATTAAAGGGCCACTGATCCAGAGCAATTTCCGTGTACTGGTTGTTGCTTTTGTTATTGTTTTTTCTCCAGTGAGTACCCGGATGATATCCCAGAATTCATGACTGGTTCGTTACCTCTGCTGCGCCACCCTCATGCGCAACTGATAGTATAAGTATAGACTGATCAACAAAGATGAAAACTTTTTTACTCGATAATCTTATGTTGTAAAATTATGTAGACTTGAATAATTTGGTTTCTTATAAAAAAATATTCACTTTCATAAAACTGCTGATTTTGATGTAAAATTTCATAGTAATGTTGACTTTATAAAAATGTTAACGTAAATGGATGTAGAATAGTATGACCTTGAATTTTGTGAGAAGCCTGATATAATAGCATTGTTTTGAAAGTAAGACTAACCAAGTACATGGGGAGTCTTGGGGAGAGTAGTGAGCTTGGGTTCACTACTAGTCAATCTGAATGTTGTATTAAATGGCATTATTTTGATAACAAATGAAAACATTTTAAGCTTCAGCATCTGCCAGTGGTAAAAAATGTTAGGACTGAAATAACGAAGTCAATGTAAGTCTTTATATTTTGTCTTATAATCCTAATTAGTTTATTATCATATTTGTTTGCATTTTGAAACTTAATAAAATGCACACGATCTGCTAATTCTTAGTGAATTAATAACATGACTGTAATATCGAGACATTTTATAGATTGCCAACGTGTATCATATTTCACACACACGCCTGAGTTGACCTAGTGTATGTTGTCTGTCTCATTACACTTCACGGCTAAAACATGATTCTGTTGAATGCCTTAACGAATATACTCATGCCAATAATGGTTGTCACCCCCCTCCCAAACCCCACACACACCTCACCCACCCCACACACCTCACCCACCCCACCCCACACCCTTCTCCAATTAAAAAATTGAAGGGGGTGACAACCATTATTGGCATGAGTATATATAAAAACAAACTGCAAATATTAAAATTAAAACAGACTAAAATTATAGCAACAATATCAGGCTATTACCTTAAGCTTGTTCGGGGAATGTATCCATCAATATACACATAAAGGAATGAGATGCCATTCATCTGCAGCTGACAAAGTATCCTGTTCCATGTCATGTGTCTTTTAACAGTCCAATATCCGAAAAAGTGATCTATCGTTTCAGGTATTTCACATTGGTGTATAGTCCCTTTGGTCAACCAAGATAGAACACCTGGCAACTAATTGCATGATGTCCGCCATTCTTTAAACAGGTATTTTAGTTAGCCAATAATGAGCAATCAATCAATGTATTGGCGGTTATTCATTTGAAGGAAGGACGTTGTTCTTATAATGAGACTTTACGACAGGGTGTATTCAGTATAGATTAGTGAATCTACATACATAAACACTACCTTTTGACACATCCGCTGTGCAGGATAAAAGCAATTAATCAAGTAGCGTGTTATCGGTTAATCTTTTGATCGATGTTTGTTTTGTAACTCAGCTGATAATTCCTCTTACTGCACTTCCATGCGCATATTACATAAGATGTAATACATTTGCCACATCAGACCTCAATTTATAATGATGAATATTTACTCCAGACACAAGAAATGCCAAATGGGAACCTTTGTCGGGTAATCACTAATTATACCAGATATAAATTCATTAACTAGCCATCAAGTGTATGATGACAAATAACATGTGTAGGTTTATACCACCTAACACGGGTTACAGCAAGAGAGTAGTAAGCGCTGCATTGCTTGCAAGTTTGATTGCCTGAAAAACAACCTTATGGGCCGACACTGTTTTGAGGATACGAACGGAACTTCATTGTTACATAAGAAATATATATAAGCATTTGCTGTGTACTTAGTTAAAAACTGTATATACCTATGCACCTAAGTAAAATTTCAGATTTATATTGCAATGGCAAAGTGGGGTTGTTTAGTTTATGGATTCAAGTATATCAAATGTGTGTTTTTGATATCATAGCATACATAATAGACATCATATTTTTACATGATTAAATATTGAGGTAAAAAACACAGATATAGGATCAAATTGGATCAGTCACTATACCATCTAAACATTTAAAAATCTGATAAAGCCTACACTGCTGGGATACTTTATAACAATCAGACAAGAACTACCGGGGATAGTTTCAAATAACGGCATCTGATTGGCATCCATCCTTCCTAATGTCCCACTGATTAGGTTAAAGAAATTCTGCCAAGATGGACAGTAGCCCAGTCCCGGTGTCCGTCACGGTCGAAGGAGCAGGGGCTGACCAGTTTTCAGCTAGGTTTCGTAATTAGACTGGAAACAATAATCGCTCTGGATCATTGGCCCTTTAAACCATTCGTGACCAACTCGTGTTATTCCGGGACAAGCCGAATAGCTTCTTGTTTTCTTGTTGGAGGTTACGGAAAGGGGCGAGTGGTGACGAATGACATTAAACATAGTCGCCAACTTGGTTCACTTGGCGAGGCTGCTGTGAAGGTTACACACCACCAAATGTTTTCCCATAGACTTCTATAGTAACCTTATATTTTTTTAAAAATTATCCAAGCTATCAACAGCCATTCCATATACATATGGGTACACTCTGGCCTTTAAACTACAATAAAATACAATATCTGGCCAACTTGTCCTGCTCATTGTCAAAACACAGGAAGCGGAACACATCAACCCCAGTTCCGCACCAAATGTCACCTACAGGAAAACATATGTACACACACAATAAACAAAAGTGATGGTGATAAAAATCACAGCACTAAATACTTAAAATTGTGGTCAGTTTTAATTACTGGTTGCATGTGCTTTAAATAAACATAGACATCTTACACTATTTCATCCAATCACAGCTGTCACATGTCTCTGTCTCTCTTCACTTGTTTACAGACGGTCCGGCTCAGCGAGCAAGCGATTCTCATTTAGTGTAGTGAAACCGTGAGGATGGTTCGGGTGCGTTCAGGATCGAGCGCTCCCTAGCGTTTGCGGGCACTCGCGGTTCTGAACACGCCTCAGATGTATGTAACGAATGTATGGGAAAGACTTCCGCCCGTATCCCCCCTTATATTTCATTCTTGTCAAATCATATCACCTTAATATATATATATATATATATATATATATATAATATATATATATATATATATATATATATATATATATATATATGTATACCCTCGTCCAGAATCAGGATGAATTTTAACATGTTTCTTTAATTGTATCTGAACATACTGAAACATCCAACTTCTGAAAATGCCACTCAAAGTTGTTTTTTTTTCTTTATGGTTAAAATTTAGGGGGGATACGGGAGGAAGTCTTGCCAATGCATATACATTCATTTATAACACACCGGGCCATTACTGTTCAAAAAGACACCTAAGCTTAAAATTACAGACATTACCAAACATTCTTTAAAAAATAATAATAAATAAATCTCGACAGTGCAGGGTACAGCGTGTACCACTGTCAAATGTGTTGTTATGTTGCGTAACTGTTTGTATAGGAGAACACTGGAGCGTGAAACAGCAGCGATGTGACGAGAGAGCATGCTATTGTGTGGTGATATATATGGTGGCTGATTAGGGCCATGATTGCGTAACATATTATGTTGGGCGTGGCTCCCAAGTCTTCTCAGCTTTTCTCGATAATGAGAAAGTTTTTGATCGCATCTGGCATGGCGGTCTATTCTTAAAACTCCACAATTTGGGTATAACGGGTAAAATGTGAAATCTGCTATATCACAGTTACACCTGCAGCTCTTCTTTTGTAATGTACAACGGAAATAGCTCAGACACATTTGAAGTAAAACAAGGTGTAGGGCAAGGTACAGTCTTGTCTGCATGGTTCTTCCTTGTCTTCATAAACGATTTACTAACTGAATTAAGACTTCGTAACAATGGTATATGTGTATATGGTATTGATGTACCATCAGTCCTGTTATCCGATGATACGACACTGTTAAGTACAACTCCGTCTGGGCTGCAGAATTCACTTCATATTGTTTCAGAATATGCTTCCAAATGGCGCCTAACATACAATGCATCGAAAAGCACTGTTGTAGTTTTACGGAAAGGGAAACAATCTTGTCCTGAGCTCTCATTCTCCTTTTGCGACACCTCTATTAATGTAAGTCCATCAGTAAAATATGGTGGTATTCTACTCTCATCAGATCTGTCTTGTAAAGATATAGTTTTCGCTAACTGTCAAAAGGCCAGGCAAACCATAAATTCTTTGCGCTCATTGGGTCTTAACAGTATTGACTTACATCCAGTAACATGTGTTAATATATGGAAAAGAATGGTTTTACCTACAAGTTTCTATGGTTGTGAAACATGCCTACGCTATATGGCAAAAACATTGATCTAGTAGAAATGCCCAACGATATTTCGCTAAATGTATTCAAGGGTTCAACAGACGTATGCCAACAGATTCTGTATGTGCCAACCTAGGTCTCTGGGCAATGGTTGGGTACATTGACAAGTGTAGATTATTATTCCTTGGAAGATTATGTAATAACGCTTGTTATTCATCAACGAAAACACTGTTATGTGCATTTGTAGCACTCACTGTTCACTTAAATATTAGCTCACGCAGTATTTGCAACACTCTGTTGTGTACAGCACGGAAGTATAATCTACTGGACTATGTATTAAGCTACGTCCAAACTGGTATTTTTTCCGTCAAAGACAGTTTGGCGCAGAATAGTTATAAGTTGTATCTTCTCTTATGAAGAAGCTCAATGGAAATTGTCCAGATAAAGCTGTAATCCATCAAACACTGAGTCTCCATAGACTTTACACTCTAATGTATCTGTACCCAGAATATAAAGACCATATACAACTTGTTGTACTAGTCGGTTCTAAAGCCAAATTCTCAAAAGAATGTATGCTTTGTAATAAGTACTGCTATGACCACGATGCCCACATCATTGTGCACTGTGAATCTGTAATGAGCCAAAGAAATAACTTTTATATGACGTTACTTGACCTACTGGACGTAGAATTATATGTATTAATTGAAATGCTTGATGGTGAAGATGCCCTTGTACTGTTTTGTGGTGCGAAACTTCACATCCCTGGCCTTCATGAACCAGCATGGCAAACCATCATACTACATTTTTCGAACTATATCTATTCTTTAAAGGATTCCTTGATGCATACTTTCTGAACTATCCTTGTTGTAAATAACCGTGCTTTGTACATATCATATGTAGATATATGTAACTGACTAATGTTTGTTTATGTAATCTTCGAATATATTTTTGGAGGAAATAAAGACATTCATTCATTCATTCATATCACGAGACGAGAAAGCGATAACTATTTTAAGGCGAGAAAGCGATGGCCCTAATCAGCCACCATAGATATATACTCCGCAGCGGGTGACTTTGTGGGTTGGGGCTACGCCCGGTCTTCTATATTCTGCCCCAATTTTCAAACAAATAACATCCCTAAGCACATTGTGTTGATGCTGCAATAAACAGAATGGGAATACGAAACGAAACATACGACTTCAGGGATAAAATCCTGATGTATATTGTATATAAAAACGTTTCTGGAAAATGCTAGCCAAACTCTTTCTACGCCATATAGCTGGAAAGAGAAAAAGCTTTTCATGACAACAAATATTTGCAAGTTTTGGTGACAGGAACATAATATACTGAAAGGTAAAAGAAACGTCGTAATATTGGAAATGACATATAAGTATCAATGGAGTATTTGAATTTATTTTTAAAAAAATATACACCGGATGTCAAGTTTGAGGAAAACATAAATCGTGGTGGTATAGCCTGTATTGCCCAATAAAGTATTTTTTGAGACTGAGGTTTGAAATATTTTTGTTTGTGGAAAGGGAAGAGCTTGCACAAACACAACATTGAAATCGAGATGCACGTGCATCATGCATACATTCATACATTACTTGCCGGTTTGAATGGCAATCGTTTACTTGTTTTCTGAACACAGCAGCTACGGTTAGGTTAACGAGAGGTGTTGATGGACGATATGACGGTCCTGGCGACGTGTTGTTACATAGGGTCGACTACAACGTGGACGGTCATCAGTGCTGTTGGTGGCGTTGTATAGCTGTCTAAGACGTTCTAAGGTTCGTACGCTGCAATTGAAGTCATTAGCAATGACTTGAGCACGTTGACCAGCGTCTGGACGTCAAATGGCTTGTTGTCGTTGATTTCTCGTTAGCCTAGTCATAACTGCTGAATGTATTTTTATGCCATAGTTAGTAATATTCCAACAATATCACGGCGGGGACCATCGGAAATGGGCTTCACACATTGTACCCATGTGCGGAATTGAACCTGGTTCTCTGGTGACACGATGGACGTTTTAACCACTAGGCTACGCCACAGCCCCGGTTAGCTGAGGAAATGGAAAATAAGTTTAAAAGTGACAAACACACGAGTCCTGATGCTGTTACAGTATGTTTAATTCTTTTGGCTGCTGATGTTCTAATGATGTCGAGTAAAATTAGTGGACTACAATCTCAGATAAATGCTCCAGAAAAAGAAGAAGATAAGGTTTATAAGGGGAGTTCACGTCACATGTAAACTCATACGGGGTTAGCCCGAGTAGTATTCAATAGTTATGTGTCAGAGTTTTTTAATGTGTAACAATGTTCCAGGTGTAATGCATTGCAGTGTTAGGGCATCATTGATTTAATATGTTTCACGTAGCCACCAAATTCTGAACATGGGTAGGTCGGGTAAAAAACAAACAAACAAACAAAACCAAAACCTAAAAAAGACAAAATTATCTGAATAATGTTCTTGATTCTCATATACTGTAATTCATATTTACAATTTCTCGCGTTCTGTATACTTATGGCAGTGTGTGACTTAAAGATAAACATTTTATATGAAGAGGCGGTACGTTTTAGGTTCGAGTCTGTGGTGTTGGAATGAAAAAAAAGTTTTTTGGGGTCGGCAATAACATTAGAAGGTTACATGTGAGCCAATTAGGGACAGTGACGTGACACCAAATTTAGACAGAAAAATCTGGAAAGTACTGCAGGGCACTGGGCGCAAGTATTGTAGACATTTCTAGACTATGTCCTTGTGCATATAAGGTAGCTGCTTCTTGCCTCTAACTTCACAATGCCTCTCAAGAAACCAGAAGGCCACCATTGTGATGATCATATCTTGGTTTCAGGCTTAGTTCTTGAGTAACTAGTTAGTAGCATCCAAAATTAGTAGCATCCAAAACATTACAAGATTGAAAACATTGTTGAAATTCATGGATACTCCATACATACCAGTGTACTATTAGCCTCCACTACATAACAAGAATGAAAACATTTATGGGCTCTCTCTATTGCCGCTTGCATGTCAATGTATCCTGCCTGAGAGTCATGCACTGTCATTGCTTGTGCTGTAACGATGCATCGAACTGGACTGAAATTGTTGAGTCTCCAATAGCAATTAATCGATGGAAGAAACGAAAAACTATTGATGCATCGATAGTATGTGTGACTATCGATAGTTAAGTAACTGACTTCCGTTGATAAATGCGCAGCGCAAACTACAAGATGTTTGCGTGCAGACTTGCAGCGTCATTGAGTTTATGTTTTGACTGAAACTACTTCAGTTTTCTTGCATATAAACTATACATTCATTTGGGAACAATAGCCACCCCTAGTCATTCCACTTTGAACATTGTGTACGCCCTTGACAAAATAACCCCAAATCATACACAACAGAATACACAGCATTGTATACACGTCAACACAAAGATCGTCAACTCACCAGCGATGAATAGATCAGCAGAAAGACCGCTGAACAACCAATTCCAAATATAAATCCGACACGTCTTCCTTTAGACAGCATTTTATCCTCGCAACGAAACTTCAACGGTTGACCTGTGGCAATGACATCAGAACGACGACTGTACCAGAAATCAAAGCTTCCTTGTAACGCACCAACATTTACACAATATGTAGCTGTCATAACAGTGTATGGTCGACTAGCCAAGCAAGTTTGAAGTTGTCGGATCACGAGACAATATGTCATGGATATTTCGAATGATATAAACGATGGGTATTTGAAAGGGATGTCAATCTTTCAATTTAACTATAACGTCGTGCTTGAGAATATTTCGCTCATATACCCCACTCAGACACATTATACTGACTCCGAGCCGACCAGTCCTTGTTGTACCCATTAATGCCGAGAACCGCAGGGACCCACAAGTACCATATCTTAATGTCTTTTGATATGACGCGGTCCGGGATCGAACCCTCGACCTTCCGCACTCCGGGCGTACGCTCTAACCACTACACCACGGAGGCGGTCTGTAACTATGAAAGTGCCAGTGCAATGCTGTACAGCATGAAGCTGAAGAACGTATCGCGTGTTGATGTCAATGTGGCAATCGACACCTACCTGTTATTTGTATAAAGAAATTTGATTAAATGCAACGTAAACCTTACTCGTGTAAGAGGAGGATTAACATTTTACACTGTACAATTTCCTTTTCATTTCGGGCATCTCAATACGTGTTCTCAGTACGTGTTTAAATAAAGTGTTGTTACCGTTTAGAACACAGTTAACGTGAAGAAAACAAACATAATGCGGATTGTCAAGGATGTGGTAGACCTACCTTCAACGTGTGCAAAACAAGTGAGTCTGCTGTTAATTTGACATGACCTTCCTCACAGGCAGATCTATCGACCAATGAGGGCATTGCAATGAGTAGGGACCATGATGACGGGACAGTCAAGCTAATACAACACAATCAGCGACGTAATACAGTGTGTGCCATTATGTGTATGTGGAGACACTAACATGTACTAGGGGTGGTATAAACAGAGACACTGACATGTAGTGGTGGTGGTGGTGTGTAGGTGGAGACACTGATCTGTAGTGGTGGTGGTGTGTAGGTGGAGACACTGACATGTAGTGGTGGTGGTGGTGTGTAGATGGAGACACTAACATGTAGTGGTGGTGGTGTGTAGATGGAGACACTGACATGTAGTGATAGTGGTGGTGTGTAGGTGGAGACACAGACATGTAGTGGTGGTGGTGGTGTGTAGGTGGAGACACTGACATGTAGTGGTGGTGGTGGTGTTTAGGTGGAGACACTGACATGTAGTGGTGGTGGTGTGTAGGTGGAGACACAGACATGTAGTGGTGGTGGTGGTGTGTAGGTGGAGACACAGTCGGGGACGTAATACAGTGTTTGCAATTATGTGTATGTGGAGACACTAACCTTTACTAGTGGTGGTATAAACAGAGACACTGACATGTGGTGGTGATGGTGGTGTGTAGGTGGAGACACTGACATGTAGTGGTGGTGGTGTGTAGGTGGAGACACTGACATGTAGTGGTGGTGGTGGTGTGTAGGTGGAGACATTGACATGTAGTGGTGGTAATGGTGTGTAGGTGTAGACACTGACATGTAGTGGTGGTGGTGTGTAGGTGGAGACACTGACATGTAGTGGTGGTGGTGTGTAGATGGATACATTGACATGTAGTGATAGTGGTGGTGTGTAGGTGGAGACACTGACATGTAGTGGTGGTGGTGGTGTGTAGGTGGAAACACAGACATGTAGTGGTGGTGGTGGTGTGTAGGTGGAGACACTGACATGTAGTGGTGGTGGTGTGTAGGTGGAGACACTGACATGTAGTGGTGATGGTGGTGGTGTGTAGGTGTAGACACTGACATGTAGTGGTGGTGGTGGTGTGTAGGTGGAGACACTGACATGTAGTGGTGGTGGTGTGTAGATGGATACATTGACATGTAGTGATAGTGGTGGTGTGTAGGTGGAGACACTGACATGTAGTGGTGGTGGTGGTGTGTAGGTGGAGAAACTGACATGTAGTGGTGCTGGTGGTGTGTAGGTGGAGACACTGACATGTAGTGGTGGTAATGGTGTGTAGGTGGAGACACTGACATGTAGTGGTGGTGGTGGTGTGTAGGTGGAGACACTGACATGTAGTGATGGTGGTGGTGTGTAGGTGGAGACACTGACATGTAGTGGTGGTAATGGTGTGTAGGTGGAGACACTGACATGTAGTGGTGGTGGTGGTGTGTAGGTGGAGACACAGACATATAGTGGTGGTGGTGGTGTGTAGGTGGAGACACTGACATGTAGTGGTGGTAATGGTGTGTAGGTGGAGACACTGACATGTAGTGGTGGTGGTGGTGTGTAGGTGGAGACACTGACATGTAGTGGTGGTAATGGTGTGTAGGTGGAGACACTGACATGTAGTGATGGTGGTGGTGGTGTGTAGGTGGAGACACTGACATGTAGTGGTGGTGGTGGTGTATAGGTGGAGACACTGACATGTAGTGGTGGTGGTGGTGTGTAGGTGGAAACACAGACATGTAGTGGTGGTGGTGGTGTGTAGGTGGAGACACTGACATGTAGTGGTGGTGGTGGTGTGTAGATGGAGACACTGACATGTAGTGGTGGTGGTGGTGTGTAGGTGGAGACACTGACATGTAGTGATGGTGGTGGTGTGTGGGGTGGAACACTGACATGTAGTGGTGGTGGTGGTGGTGTGTAGGTGGAGACACTGACATGTAGTGGTGGTGGTGGTATGTAGGTGGAGACACTGACATGTAGTGGTGGTGGTGGTGTGTAGATGGAGACACTGACATGTAGTGGTGGTGGTGGTGGTGTGTAGGTGGAGACACTGACATGTAGTGGTGGTAATGGTGTGTAGGTGGAGACATTGACATGTAGTGGTGGTGGTGGTGTGTAGGTGGAAACACAGACATGTAGTGGTGGTGGTGGTGTGTAGGTTGAGACACTGACATGTAGTGATGGTGGTGTTTAGGTGGAGACACTGACATGTAGTGGTGGTGGTGGTGTAGGAGAACACACTGACATGTAGTGATGGTGCTGGTGGTGTGTAGGTGGAGACATTGACATGTAGTGGTGGTGGTGGTGTGTTGGTGGAGACACTGACTGGTACTGGTGGTGGTGTGGTGTAGGTGGGGACACTGACATGTAGTGGTGGTGGTGTGTAGGTGGAGACACTGACATGTAGCAGTGGTGGTGGTGTGTAGGTGGAGACACTGACAACTGGTGGTGGTGGTGTGTAGGTGGAGACACTGACATGTAGTGGTGGTGGTGGTGTGTAGGTGGAAACACAGACATGTAGTGGTGGTGGTGGTGTGTTGGTGGATACATTGACATGTAGTGGTGTTGGTGGTGTGTAGGTTGAGACACTGACATGTAGCAGTGGTGGTGGTGTGTAGGTGGAGACACTGACATGTAGTGGTGGTGGTGTGTAGGTTGAGACACTGACATGTAGTGATGGTGGTGATGTGTAGGTGGAGACATTGACATGTAATGGTGGTGGTGTGTAGGTGGAGACACTGACATGTAGTGGTGGTGGTGTGTAGGTGGAGACATTGACATGTAATGGTGGTGGTGTGTAGGTGGAGACACTGACATGTAGTGGTTGTGTGTAGGTGGAGACATTGACATGTAATGGTAGTGGTGTGTAGGTGGAGACACTGACAACTGGTGGTGGTGGTGTGTAGGTGGAGACACTGACATGTAGTGGTGGTGGTGGTGTGTAGGTGGAGACACTGACATGTAGTGGTGGTGGTGGTGTGTAGGTGGGGACACTGACATGTAGTGGTGGTGGTGTTGTGTAGGTGGAGACACTGACAACTGGTGGTGGTGGTGTGTAGGTGGAGACACTGACATGTAGTGGTGGTGGTGGTGTGTAGGTGGAGACACTGACAACTGGTGGTGGTGGTGTGTAGGTGGACACACTGACATGTAGTGGTGGTGGTGGTGTTTAGGTGGAAACACTGACATGTAGTGGTGGTGGTGGTGTGTAGGTTGAGACACTGACATGTAGCAGTGGTGGTGGTGTGTAGGTGGAGACACTACCATGTAGTGATGGTGGTGTGTAGGTGGACACACTGACATGTAGTGGTGGTGATGGTGTGTAGGTGGAGACACTGACATGTAGTGGTGATGGTGGTGTGTAGGTGGAGACGCTGACATGTAATGGTGATGGTGGTGGTGTGTAGGTGGAGAAACTGACATGTAGTGGTGATGGTGGTGTGTAGGTGGAGACTCTGAAATGTAGTGATGGTGGTATGTAGGTGGAGAAACTGACATGTAGTGGTGGTGGTGGTGTGTAGGTGTAGACACTGACATGTAGTGGTGGTGGTGGTGGTGTGTAGGTGGAGACACTGACATGTAGTGATGGTAGTGTTTAGGTGGAGACACTAACATGTAGTTGTGGTGGTGGTGTGTGGGAGGACACACTGACATGTAGTAGTGGTGGTGGTGGTGGTGTGTACATGTGGGAACATTGACATGTAGTAGTGGTGGTGGTGTGTTGGTGGAGACACTGACATGTAGTAGTGATAGTGGTGGTGTGTTGGTGGAGACACTGACATGTAGTGGTGATGGTGGTGGTGTGTAGGTGGAGAAACTGACATGTAGTGGTGGTGGTGTTGTGTGTGAGTGTAGACTCTGATATGTAGTGGTTGTGGTGGTGGTGGTGTGTAGGTTGAGACACTGACATGTAGTGATGGTGGTGGTGTGTAGAGTGCAGACATTGACATGTAGTAGTGGTGGTGGTGTAGGAGGGACACACTGACATGTAGTGTGGTGGTGGTGGTGGTGTGTAGGTGGAGAGACTGACATGTAGTGGTGGTTGTGTGTAGGTGTAGACACTGACATGTATAGTCCGTTTGGCTCAAAGCGGACCGATGAATTGCAATCTAACTCGAAAAAACTGATA
The DNA here is from genome assembly GCF_003918875.1 of Haliotis rubra. Lineage (NCBI taxonomy): Eukaryota > Metazoa > Mollusca > Gastropoda > Lepetellida > Haliotidae > Haliotis > Haliotis rubra. The sequence continues at coordinate 359,765 of NW_025767616.1, read as the reverse complement.
AACATATAATACTCAATGAAAAGCTGATCATAATCAAAACATCAGACCATCTCTGTGATTTGTCTACAGAATTCATGTCCTAAAATTAAAAAGTTGTTTAACAAACTATCATAAAAATTTGACACAGTTCACTATTTGTTACGAGGAGGAGTGCAGAAAGGGAGATCCAGGTGTTAGAGAAGCACGTGCACAAGTGCCCACAAAGTTATTGATTCATTAACCTGTGCTGTGCCGTCTCCATCCTTTCCCGCACACCTGTCTGTCCCTGTCTCTGCACTCCTCTCTCGTAACAAATAGTGAACTGTGTCAATATTTTAACGATAGTTTGTTAAACAACTTTTTTGGTGGAGTCCGGAAAATTTTCAAATATAAGAAAGCTGTTGGGTATTAGTAAATGATAAACATGTGTACTATTTATATTTATGTGGCAATTTTGTACAATGATAAAATGTGCAATTCATCGGTCCGTTTCTGACTCAAACGGACTGTATTGGTGGTGATGGTGTGTAGGTGGAGACACTGACATGTAGTGGTGGTGGTGGTGTGTAGGTGGAGACAGTGACATGTAGTGGTGGTGGTGGTGTGTAGATGGAGACACTGACATGTAGTGATGGTGGTGGTGTGTAGGTGGAGACACAGACGTGTAGTGATGATGGTGGTGTGTAGGTGGAGACACTGACATGTAGTGGTGGTGGTGTGTAGGTGTAGACACTGACATGTACTGGTGGTAATGGTGTGTAGGTGGAGACACTGACATGTAGTGGTGGTGGTGGTGGTGTGTAGATGGAGACACTGACATGTAGTGATGGTGGTGGTGTGTAGGTGGAAACACAGACATGTAGTGGTGGTGGTGGTGTGTAGGTTGAGACACTGACATGTAGTGATGGTGGTGTTTAGGTGGAGACACTGACATGTAGTGGTGGTGGTGGTGTGTAGATGGAGACACTGACATGTAGTGATGGTGGTGGTGTGTAGGTGGAGACACTGACATGTAGTGGTGGTGGTGGTGTAGGAGAACACACTGACATGTAGTGATGGTGCTGGTGGTGTGTAGGTGGAGACATTGACATGTAGTGGTGGTGGTGGTGTGTTGGTGGAGACACTGACTGGTACTGGTGGTGGTGTGGTGTAGGTGGGGACACTGACATGTAGTGGTGGTGGTGTGTAGGTGGAGACACTGACATGTAGCAGTGGTGGTGGTGTGTAGGTGGAGACACTGACAACTGGTGGTGGTGGTGTGTAGGTGGAGACACTGACATGTAGTGGTGGTGGTGGTGTGTAGGTGGAAACACAGACATGTAGTGGTGGTGGTGGTGTGTTGGTGGATACATTGACATGTAGTGGTGTTGGTGGTGTGTAGGTTGAGACACTGACATGTAGCAGTGGTGGTGGTGTGTAGGTGGAGACACTGACATGTAGTGGTGGTGGTGTGTAGAGTTGAGACACTGACATGTAGTGATGGTGGTGATGTGTGTGGTGGAGAACATTGACATGTAATGGTGGTGGTGGTGTGTAGAGGTGGAACACTGACATGTAGTGGTGTGTGTGGTGTGTAGGTGGAACATTGACATGTAATGGTGGTGGTGTGTAGGTGGAGACACTGACTGGCATGTAGTGGTTGTGTGTAGGTGGAGACATTGACATGTAATAGTAGTGGTGTGTAGGTGGAGACACTGACAACTAGTGGTGGTGGTGTGTGTGGGGTGGAGACACTGACATGTAGTGGTGAGTGGTGGTGTGTGTGGGTGGAACACTGACATGGTGGTGGTGGTGGTGTGTGTGTAGAGTGGGGACACTGACATGTAGAGGTTGGTGTTGTGTGAGGTGGAGACACACTGACAACTGGTGGTGGTAGTGTGTGTAGGTGGAGACACTGACATGTAGTGGTGGTGGTGGTGTGTAGGTGGAGACACTGACAACTGGTGGTGGTGAGTGTGTAAGGTGGACACACTGACATGTAGTGAGTGAGTGGTGGTGTTTAGGTGGAAACACTGACATGTAGTGGTGGTGGTGGTGTGTAGGTTGAGACACTGACATGTAGCAGTGGTGGTGGTGTGTGGGTGGAGACACACCATGTAGTGATAAGTGGTGTGTGAGGTGGACACACTGACATGTGAGTAGTGGTGATGGTGTGTAGGGTGGAGACACTGACATGTAGTAGTGGTGATAGTGGTGTGTAGGTGGAGACATGACATGTAATAGTGATGGTGGTGGTGTGTAGGTGGAGAAACGACATGTAGTGGTGATGGTGGTGTGTAGGTGGAGACTCTGACATGTAGTGATGGTGGTATGTAGGTGGAGAAACTGACATGTAGTGGTGAGGTGGTGGTGTGTAGGTGTAGACACTGACATGTAGTGGTGAGTGAGTGGTTGTTGTGTAGGTGGAGACACTGACATGTAGTGATAGTAGTGTTTAGGTGGAGACACTAACATGTAGTTGTGGTGGTGGTGTAGGAGGACACACTGACATGTAGTGGTGGTGGTGGTGGTGTGTACGTGGAGACATTGACATGTAGTAGTGGTGGTGGTGTGTTGGTGGAGACACTGACATGTAGTGGTGATGGTGGTGTGTTGGTGGAGACACTGACATGTAGTGGTGATGGTGGTGGTGTGTAGGTGGAGAAACTGACATGTAGTGGTGATGGTGGTGTGTAGGTGGAGACTCTGACATGTAGTGATGGTGGTATGTAGGTGGAGAAAACTGACATGTAGTGGTGGTGGTGGTGTGTAGGTGTAGACACTGACATGTAGTGGGTGGTGGTGGTGGTGTGTGGGTGGGGAGACACTGACATGTAGTGATAGTAGTATTTAGGTGGGGCACTAACATGTGGTTGTGTGGTGGTGTGGGAGGACACACTGACATGTAGTGGTAGTGGTGGTGGTGTGTACGTGGAGACATTGACATGTAGTAGTGGTGGTGGTGTGTTGGTGGAGACACTGACATGTAGTGGTGATGGTGGTGTGTTGGTGGAGACACTGACATGTAGTGGTGATGGTGGTGGTGTGTAGGTGGAGAAACTGACATGTAGTGGTGGTGGTGTTGTGTAGGTGTAGACTCTGATATGTAGTGGTGGTGGTGGTGGTGTGTAGGTTGAGACACTGACATGTAGTGATGGTGGTGGTGTGTAGGTGCAGACATTGACATGTAGTAGTGGTGGTGGTGTAGGAGGACACACTGACATGTAGTGGTGGTGGTGGTGGTGTGTAGGTGGAGAGACTGACATGTAGTGGTGGTTGTGTGTAGGTGTAGACACTGACATGTATAGTCCGTTTGGCTCAGAAGCGGACCGATGAATTGCAATCTAACTCGAAAAAAACTGATAAACATATAATACTCAATGAAAAGCTGATCATAATCAAAACATCAGACCATCTCTGTGATTTGTCTACAGAATTCATGTCCTAAAATTAAAAAAGTTGTTTAACAAACTATCATAAAAAATTTGACACAGTTCACTATTTGTTACGAGGGAGGAGTGCAGAGAAAGGGAGATCCAGGTGTTAGAGAAGCACGTGCACAAGTGCCCACAAAGTTATTGATTCATTAACCTGTGCTGTGCCGTCTCCATCCTTTCCCGCACACCTGTCTGTCCCTGTCTCTGCACTCCTCTCTCGTAACAAATAGTGAACTGTGTCAATATTTTAACGATAGTTTGTTAAACAACTTTTTTGGTGGAGTCCGGAAAATTTTCAAATATAAGAAAGCTGTTGGGTATTAGTAAATGATAAACATGTGTACTATTTATATTTATGTGGCAATTTTGTACAATGATAAAATGTGCAATTCATCGGTCCGTTTCTGACTCAAACGGACTGTATTGGTGGTGATGGTGTGTAGGTGGAGACACTGACATGTAGTGGTGGTGGTGGTGTGTAGATGGAGACACTGACGTGTAGTGATGGTGGTGGTGTGTAGGTGGAGACACAGACGTGTAGTGATGATGGTGGTGTGTAGGTGGAGACACTGACATGTAGTGATAGTGGTGTTTAGGTGGAGACACTGACATGTAGTGGTGATGGTGGTGTGTAGTTGGAGACACTGACATGTAGTGGTGGTGGTGGTGTGTAGGTGGAGAGACTGACATGTAGTGATGGTGGTGGTGTGTAGGTGGAGAAACTGACATGTAGTGGTGATGGTGGTGTGTAGGTGGAGAATCTGACATGTAGTGGTGATGGTGGTGGTGTGTAGGTGGAGACACTGACATGTAGTGATGGTGATGTTTAGGTGGAGACACTGACATGTAGTGGTGATGGTGGTGTGTAGGTGGAGACACTGACATGTAGTGATGGTGATGGTGTGTAGGTGGACACACTGACATGTAGTGATGGTGGTGGTGTGTAGGTGGAGACACAGACATGTAGTGGTGGTGGTGGTGTGTAGGTGGAGAGACTGACATGTAGTGGTGATGGTGGTGGTGTGTAGGTGGAGACACTGACATGTAGTGATGGTGGTGGTGTGTAGGTGGAGACACTGACAACTGGTGGTGGTGGTGTGTAGGTGGAGACACTGACATGTAGTGGTGGTGGTGGTGTGTAGGTGGAAACACAGACATGTAGTGGTGGTGGTGGTGTGTTGGTGGAGACATTGACATGTAGTGGTGTTGGTGGTGTGTAGGTTGAGACACTGACATGTAGCAGTGGTGGTGGTGTGTAGGTGGAGACACTGACATGTAGTGGTGGTGGTGTGTAGGTTGAGACACTGACATGTAGTGGTGGTGGTGATCTGTAGGTGGAGACATTGACATGTAATGGTGGTGGTGTGTAGGTGGAGACACTGACATGTAGTGGTTGTGTGTAGGTGGAGACATTGACATGTAATGGTAGTGGTGTGTAGGTGGAGACACTGACAACTGGTGGTGGTGGTGTGTAGGTGGAGACACTGACATGTAGTGGTGGTGGTGGTGTGTAGGTGGAGACACTGACAACTGGTGGTGGTGGTGTGTAGGTGGAGACACTGACATGTAGTGGTGGTGGTGGTGTGTAGGTGGAGACACTGACATGTAGTGGTGGTGGTGGTGTGTAGGTGGACACACTGACATGTAGTGGTGATGGTGGTGTTTAGGTGGAAACACTGACATGTAGTGGTGGTGGTGATGTGTAGGTTGAGACACTGACATGTAGCAGTGGTGGTGGTGTGTAGGTGGAGACACTACCATGTAGTGATGGTGGTGTGTAGGTGGACACACTGACATGTAGTGGTGGTGATGGTGTGTAGGTGGAGACACTGACATGTAGTGGTGATGGTGGTGTGTAGGTGGAGACGCTGACATGTAATGGTGATGGTGGTGGTGTGTAGGTGGAGAAACTGGCATGTAGTGGTGGTGGTGGTGTGTAGGTGGAGACTCTGACATGTAGTGATAGTGGTATGTAGGTGGAGAAACTGACATGTAGTGGTGGTGGTGGTGTGTAGGTGTAGACACTGACATGTAGTGGTGGTGGTGGTGGTGTGTAGGTGGAGACACTGACATGTAGTGATGGTAGTGTTTAGGTGGAGACACTAACATGTAGTTGTGGTGGTGGTGTAGGAGGACACACTGACATGTAGTGGTGGTGGTGGTGGTGTGTACGTGGAGACATTGACATGTAGTAGTGGTGGTGGTGTGTTGGTGGAGACACTGGCATGTAGTGGTGATGGTGGTGTGTTGGTGGAGACACTGACATGTAGTGGTGATGGTGGTGGTGTGTAGGTGGAGAAACTGACATGTAGTGGTGGTGGTGTTGTGTAGGTGTAGACTCTGATATGTAGTGGTGGTGGTGGTGGTGTGTAGGTTGAGACACTGACATGTAGTGATGGTGGTGGTGTGTAGGTGCAGACATTGACATGTAGTAGTGGTGGTGGTGTAGGAGGACACACTGACATGTAGTGGTGGTGGTGGTGTGTAGGTGGAGAGACTGACATGTAGTGGTGGTTGTGTGTAGGTGTAGACACTGACATGTATAGTCCGTTTGGCTCAGAAGCGGACCGATGAATTGCAATCTAACTCGAAAAAAACTGATAAACATATAATACTCAATGAAAAGCTGATCATAATCAAAACATCAGACCATCTCTGTGATTTGTCTACAGAATTCATGTCCTAAAATTAAAAAAGTTGTTTAACAAACTATCATAAAAAATTTGACACAGTTCACTATTTGTTACGAGGGAGGAGTGCAGAGAAAGGGAGATCCAGGTGTTAGAGAAGCACGTGCACAAGTGCCCACAAAGTTATTGATTCATTAACCTGTGCTGTGCCGTCTCCATCCTTTCCCACACACCTGTCTGTCCCTGTCTCTGCTCCTCTCTCGTAACAAATAGTGAACTGTGTCAATATTTTTAACGATAGTTTGTTAAACAACTTTTTGGTGAGTCGGAAAATTTTCAAATATAAAGAAAGCTGTTGGGTATTAGTAAATGATAAACATGTGTACTATTTATATTTATGTGGCAATTTTGTACAATGATAAAATGTGCAATTCATCGGTCCGTTTCTGACTCAAAACGGACTGTATTGAGAATGTGATGGTGTGTGGCAGGTGGAGACACTGACATGTAGTGGTGAGTGGTGGTGTGTAGATGGAGACACTGACGTGTAGTGATGGTGGTGGTGTGTAGGTGGAACCACAGACATGTAGTGGTGGTGGTGGTGTGTAGGTGGAGACACTGACATATAGTAGTGGTGGTTGTGTGTAGGGTGGAACACTGACATGTAGTGGTGGTGGTGTGTAGGTGTAGACACTGACATGTAGTGGTGATGGTGGTGTGGAGGTGGAGCCACTGACATGTAGTGATGGTGATGGTGTGTAGAGTGGACACACTGACATGTAGTGATAATGGTGGTGTGTGTGGTGGAGACACTGAACATGTAGTGAGTGATGGTGGTGGTGTGTGGGTGGAGACACTGACATGTAGTGATAGTGGTGTTTAGGTGGAGACACTGACATGTAGTGAGTGATGGTGGTGTGTAGTTGGAGACACTGACATGTAGTGGTGGTGGTGTGGTGTGTAGGTGGACAGACTGACATGTTGTGATGGTGGTGGTGTGTAGGTGGAGAAAGCTGACATGTAGTGGTGATGGTGGTGTGTAGGTGGAGACACTGACATGTAGTGGTGATGGTGGTGGTGTGTAGGTGGAGACACTGACATGTAGTGACAGTGGTGTTTAGGTGGAGACACTGACATGTAGTGGTGATGGTGGTGTGTGTAGGTGGGGAACACTGACATGTAGTGATGGTGATGGTGTGTAGAGTGGACACACTGACATGTAGTGATGGTGGTGATGTGTAGGTGGAGAACACAGACATGTAGTGGTGGTGGTGGTGTGTAGGTGGAGACACTGACATGTGAGTGGTGATGGTGGTGGTGTGTAGGGTGGAGACACTGACATGTAGTGATAGTGGTGTTTAGGTGGAGACACTGACATGTAGTGGTGATGGTGGTGTGTAGTTGGAGACACTGACATGTAGTGGTGGTGGTGGTGTGTGGAGTGGAGACTGACATGTAGTGATGGTGGTGGTGTGTAGGTGGAGAAACTGACATGTAGTGGTGGTGGTGGTGTGTAGGTGGGAGACACTGACATGTAGTGATGGTGGTGGTGTGTAGATGGAGACACTGACATGTAGTGATGGTGGTGGTGTGTAGGTGGAGACACAGACATGTAGTGGTGGTGGTGGTGTGTGGGGTGGGAACACTGACATGTAGTAGTGGTGGTTGTGTGTAGGTGGAGACACTGACATGTAGTGGTGGTGGTGTGTAGAGTGTAGACACTGACATGTAGTGAGTGATGGTGGTGTGTAGGTGGAGCCACTGACATGTAGTGATGGTGATGGTGTGTAGATGGACACACTGACATGTAGTGATGGTGGTGGTGTGTGGGGTGGAGACACAGACATGTAGTGGTGATGGTGGTGGTGTGTAGGTTTAGACACTGACATGTAGTGATAGTGGTGTTTAGGGTGGAGACACTGACATGTAGTGGTGATGGTGGTGTGTAGTTGGAGACACTGACATGTAGTGGTGGTGGTGGTGTGTAGGTGGACAGACTGACATGTAGTGATGGTTGTGGTGTGTGTAGGTGGAAATACTGACATGTAGTGGTGATGGTGGTGTGTAGGTGGAGACACTGACATGTAGTGGTGATGATAGTGGTGGTGTGTAGGTGGAGACACTGACATGTAGTGATGGTGTGGTGTTTAGGTGGAGACACTGACATGTAGTGGTGATGGTGGTGTGTGTAGGTGGAGACACTGACATGTAGTGATAGTGATGGTGTGTAGGTGGACACACTGACGTGTAGTGATAGTGGTGGTGGTGTGTAGGGTGGGAACACAGACATGTAGTAGTGAGTGGTGGTGTGTAGGTGGGAACACTGACATGTAGTGGTGATGGTGGTGGTGTGTAGGTGGAGACACTGACATGTAGTGATAGTGGTGTTTAGGTGGAGACACTAACATGTAGTGGTGATGGTGGTGTAGGAGGACACACTGACATGTAGTGGTGGTGGTGGTGGTGTGTACGTGGAGACATTGACATGTAGTAGTGGTGGTGGTGTGTTGGTGGAGACACTGACATGTAGTGGTGATGGTGGTGTGTTGGTGGAGACACTGACATGTAGTGGTGATGGTGGTGGTGTGTAGGTGGAGAAACTGACATGTAGTGGTGGTGGTGTTGTGTAGGTGTAGACTCTGATATGTAGTGGTGGTGGTGGTGGTGGTGTGTAGGTTGAGACACTGACATGTAGTGATAGGTGGTGGTGTGTAGAGTGCAGACATTGACATGTAGTAGTGGTGGTGGTGTAGGAGGACACACTGACATGTAGTGAGTGGTGGTGGTGGTGGTGTGTAGGTGGAGAGACTGACATGTAGTGGTGGTTGTGTGTAGAGTGTAGACACTGACATGTATAGTCCGTTTGGCTCAGAAGCGGACCGATGAATTACAATCTAACTCGAAAAAACTGATAAACATATAATACTCAATGAAAAGCTGATCATAATCAAAACATCAGACCATCTCTGTGATTTGTCTACAGAATTCATGTCCTAAAATTAAAAAAGTTGTTTAACAAACTATCATAAAAAATTTGACACAGTTCACTATTTGTTACGAGGGAGGAGTGCAGAGAAAGGAGATCCAGGTGTTAGAGAAGCACGTGCACAAGTGCCCACAAAGTTATTGATTCATTAACCTGTGCTGTGCCGTCTCCATCCTTTCCCACACACCTGTCTGTCCCTGTCTCTGCACTCCTCTCTCGTAACAAATAGTGAACTGTGTCAATATTTTAACGATAGTTTGTTAAACAACTTTTTTGGTGGAGTCCGGAAAATTTTCAAATATAAGAAAGCTGTTGGGTATTAGTAAATGATAAACATGTGTACTATTTATATTTATGTGGCAATTTTGTACAATGATAAAATGTGCAATTCATCGGTCCGTTTCTGACTCAAACGGACTGTATTGGTGGTGATGGTGTGTAGGTGGAGACACTGACATGTAGTGGTGGTGGTGGTGTGTAGATGGAGACACTGACGTGTAGTGATGGTGGTGGTGTGTAGGTGGAGACACAGACATGTAGTGGTGGTGGTGGTGTGTAGGTGGAGACACTGACATGTAGTAGTGGTGGTTGTGTGTAGGTGGAGACACTGACATGTAGTGGTGGTGGTGTGTAGGTGTAGACACTGACATGTAGTGGTGATGGTGGTGTGGAGGTGGAGCCACTGACATGTAGTGATGGTGATGGTGTGTAGGTGGACACACTGACATGTAGTGATGGTGGTGGTGTGTAGGTGGAGACACAGACATGTAGTGGTGATGGTGGTGGTGTGTAGGTGGAGACACTGACATGTAGTGATAGTGGTGTTTAGGTGGAGACACTGACATGTAGTGGTGATGGTGGTGTGTAGTTGGAGACACTGACATGTAGTGGTGGTGGTGGTGTGTAGGTGGACAGACTGACATGTTGTGATGGTGGTGGTGTGTAGGTGGAGAAACTGACATGTAGTGGTGATGGTGGTGTGTAGGTGGAGACACTGACATGTAGTGGTGATGGTGGTGGCGTGTAGGTGGAGACACTGACATGTAGTGACGGTGGTGTTTAGGTGGAGACACTGACATGTAGTGGTGATGGTGGTGTGTAGGTGGAGACACTGACATGTAGTGATGGTGATGGTGTGTAGGTGGACACACTGACATGTAGTGATGGTGGTGATGTGTAGGTGGAGACACAGACATGTAGTGGTGGTGGTGGTGTGTAGGTGGAGACACTGACATGTAGTGGTGATGGTGGTGGTGTGTAGGTGGAGACACTGACATGTAGTGATAGTGGTGTTTAGGTGGAGACACTGACAACTGGTGGTGATGGTGGTGTGTAGTTGGAGACACTGACATGTAGTGGTGGTGGTGGTGTGTAGGTGGAGAGACTGACATGTAGTGATGGTGGTGGTGTGTAGGTGGAGAAACTGACATGTAGTGGTGGTGGTGGTGTGTAGGTGGAGACACTGACATGTAGTGATGGTGGTGGTGTGTAGATGGAGACACTGACGTGTTGTGATGGTGGTGTGTGTGTGGGGTGGAGACACAGACATGTAGTGGTGAAGTGGTGGTGTGTAGGTGGAGACACTGACATGTAGTAGTGGTGGTTGTGTGTAGGTGGAGACACTGACATGTAGTGGTGGTGGTGTGTAGGTGTGTACACTGACATGTAGTGGTGATGGTGGTGTGTAGGTGGAGCCACTGACATGTAGTGATAGTGATGGTGTGTAGGTGGACACACTGACATGTAGTGATGGTGGTGGTGTGTAGGTGGAGACACAGACATGTAGTTGTGATGGTGGTGGTGTGTAGGGTTTAGACACTGACATGTAGTGATAGTGGTGTTTAGGTGGAGACACTGACATGTAGTGGTGATGGTGGTGTGTAGTTGGAGACACTGACATGTAGTGGTGGTGGTGGTGTGTAGGTGGACAGACTGACATGTAGTGATGGTTGTGGTGTGTAGGTGGAGAAACTGACATGTAGTGGTGATGGTGGTGTGTAGGTGGAGACACTGACATGTAGTGGTGATGGTGGTGGTGTGTAGGTGGAGACACTGACATGTAGTGATGGTGGTGTTTAGGTGGAGACACTGACATGTAGTGGTGATGGTGGTGTGTAGGTGGAGACACTGACATGTAGTGATGGTGATGGTGTGTAGGTGGACACACTGACGTGTAGTGATGGTGGTGGTGTGTAGGTGGAGACACAGACATGTAGTGGTGGTGGTGGTGTGTAGGTGGAGACACTGACATGTAGTGGTGATGGTGGTGGTGTGTAGGTGGAGACACTGACATGTAGTGATAGTGGTGTTTAGGTGGAGACACTGACATGTAGTGGTGATGGTGGTGTGTAGTTGGAGACACTGACATGTAGTGGTGGTGGTGGTGTGTAGGTGGAGAGACTGACATGTAGTGATGGTGGTGGTGTGTAGGTGGAGAAACTGACATGTAGTGGTGGTGGTGGTGTGTAGGTGGAGACACTGACATGTAGTGGTGATGGTGGTGTGTAGGTGGAGACACTGACATGTAGTGATGGTGATGGTGTGTAGGTGGACACACTGACATGTAGTGATGGTGGTGATGTGTAGGTGGAGACACAGACATGTAGTGGTGGTGGTGGTGTGTAGGTGGAGACACTGACATGTAGTGGTGATGGTGGTGGTGTGTAGGTGGAGACACTGACATGTAGTGATAGTGGTGTTTAGGTGGAGACACTGACAACTGGTGGTGATGGTGGTGTGTAGTTGGAGACACTGACATGTAGTGGTGGTGGTGGTGTGTAGGTGGAGAGACTGACATGTAGTGATGGTGGTGGTGTGTAGGTGGAGAAACTGACATGTAGTGGTGGTGGTGGTGTGTAGGTGGAGACACTGACATGTAGTGATGGTGGTGGTGTGTAGATGGAGACACTGACGTGTAGTGATGGTGGTGGTGTGTAGGTGGAGACACAGACATGTAGTGGTGGTGGTGGTGTGTAGGTGGAGACACTGACATGTAGTAGTGGTGGTTGTGTGTAGGTGGAGACACTGACATGTAGTGGTGGTGGTGTGTAGGTGTAGACACTGACATGTAGTGGTGATGGTGGTGTGTAGGTGGAGCCACTGACATGTAGTGATGGTGATGGTGTGTAGGTGGACACACTGACATGTAGTGATGGTGGTGGTGTGTAGGTGGAGACACAGACATGTAGTTGTGATGGTGGTGGTGTGTAGGTTTAGACACTGACATGTAGTGATAGTGGTGTTTAGGTGGAGACACTGACATGTAGTGGTGATGGTGGTGTGTAGTTGGAGACACTGACATGTAGTGGTGGTGGTGGTGTGTAGGTGGACAGACTGACATGTAGTGATGGTTGTGGTGTGTAGGTGGAGAAACTGACATGTAGTGGTGATGGTGGTGTGTAGGTGGAGACACTGACATGTAGTGGTGATGGTGGTGGTGTGTAGGTGGAGACACTGACATGTAGTGATGGTGGTGTTTAGGTGGAGACACTGACATGTAGTGGTGATGGTGGTGTGTAGGTGGAGACACTGACATGTAGTGATGGTGATGGTGTGTAGGTGGACACACTGACGTGTAGTGATGGTGGTGGTGTGTAGGTGGAGACACAGACATGTAGTGGTGGTGGTGGTGTGTAGGTGGAGACACTGACATGTAGTGGTGATGGTGGTGGTGTGTAGGTGGAGACACTGACATGTAGTGATAGTGGTGTTTAGGTGGAGACACTGACATGTAGTGGTGATGGTGGTGTGTAGTTGGAGACACTGACATGTAGTGGTGGTGGTGGTGTGTAGGTGGAGAGACTGACATGTAGTGATGGTGGTGGTGTGTAGGTGGAGAAACTGACATGTAGTGGTGGTGGTGGTGTGTAGGTGGAGACACTGACATGTAGTGGTGATGGTGGTGGTGTGTAGGTGGAGACACTGACATATAGTGGTGGTGGTGTATAGGTGGAGACACTGATATGTAGTGGAGCTGGTGTGTAGGTGGAGACACTGACATTTAGTACTGGTGGAGACCCTTTACTGATTTTTAAGGTTGTAAAATATTGTTCATTGTGAAAGTGAGTTGAAACGGGCTACATGCTTTGGTTGTCGATTTGCGTATTTTGAGCGGCGATAGATGCGTGTATACCTGCATAGCGATATTCATTATTACATGGTTTCGAAAACACGCACCCAAGCGTCACATTAATGTGACTGGGTGCGTCAATCCTTCATCAGAATTTGTTCGTGTACACAATGCGGGCGATGTGCCCAATCTGGCCCTATCGGTATCCCAGGTGTGGCGATAGTGAGTCTGTTGTATAGTATCCGTGTCTCAATGCGATTTTATTCTTTGTTAGCAGCTCTCTGTGCATTCGTTTCAGTTTATTTTCGCTGGAGGAATCTTTAAAGTCAGCTGTGAAACACCAAAAGTAAAAGTATACTCAACAGGAATAGATACTTAACACCTTCATTATTCGGAATTAGACATGGGTACAATGCCTGAAGCCTATTTCTGGTTTCGGATAGCTATGACTACCATACATGACTCACTTTTATTGGATGTGTGAGCAACACTGACAATGAGACCTAATAAAGAGAGAAAAAAGAGGGTAATACGGTTTAAAAATATTATTAATACCTCCTTTTGAAGAAGTTTCTGTGTTTTAATTGAAATTCAGAATTTATAACTAATATTATAAATAGCTGCTCTTGAAGATGTGTCTGTTTTTAGTATACTGGGCCTATATTTTCGAAGCTCTCTTAGCACTAAGATAGTCGTAAGTGCCATACATTAACACAAACTTACGACTATCTTAGCGCTAAGAGAGCTTCGAAAATCTAGGCCGAGGTTTATAGATCGATTTCTTTCAGTCTGTTTTCAACAGGTGCTTTAAGACGAAAGTATGAGAATTTGGTATAAGCAGCAATGCCGGATTGATTTTGTTAGAACACGCATCCAATATGTTGATCAGTGTCTCCTTTGAAGACCTATATGGCTACATGGGTACTTGTATTGCAATGCATGTTGGTAACACGGGTTAGATAGTGTAACAAATATAGAAACAATTCACATGTTTGCATTTAAAGGTTGTATAAAATTTTGAATTGGATTATTGCATATATGCCTAATGTGAGAGTGAGTGAGTGAATGAGTATGGTTTTACGCCGCTTTTAGCAATATTCCAGCACTATCACGGCGGGGGACACCAGAAGTGGGTTTCACACATTGTTCCCATGTGGGGAATCGAACACGGGTCTTCGGAGTGACGAGCGAACCCTTTAACCACTAGGCTATCCCACCGCCCTCCTAATGTAAGATAACGAAAGAAGTGTTGTAGCATGCTTCTACAAGCAGCTGATAGTGGCAAAAATAAATGGATTTCCAAATTGAAGCATTTGTTGTTGTTTCCTACAATCGCCAGTGGCTGAAGGGATGGTGTAAATCCAGCTAGGATCCATGCAGGTAGCAAAAGTAATGTAAGTCCCCATGGTTCCTAGTATGGTGATCTACCTTCAGTTGTTGGCGATCTATAGCCCATTTTTATATTGTATTGTCCAAAAATAGTTTGCTACTTTTACAGATATATGCTAGCTAGTTTTAACTCAATCTGTGATAATCTAGTGGTTTTACTGTCCTTTGCTGACAGGGTTTTATATATTATATGTATGTATTATGAATTTAGAACTAGTTTTAGTCACGATATGGCTGAAATATTGCCGATGTGACTTTAAATCTTAACTCACTCACTCACTCATTTGTTGTTAGGACTTGGATTTGGCTGTTTATGGGAGTCACAAACAGTAGTTAGTAAAGAATTATTTATGGAGGAATATATGACAAGATTTAAAATGTTCTAAGTGTTGCACATTACTGCCATGTGTTCAGTTTGCTCTACTATTACGAACTGCAGTTAGTTCACTGTTATGTGTTGCACTTTCCGTTACACTTTACTGTTGTGCTTGGGATATTTCAGAGGTCGCTGCACATGGGTCATAATCTGCGTGGACAGGCCTGTCTTAGACTATCGGTGGCAGTCTATGCATGCATATTCCCACGATTTAGAAGCCGGGCGAGTGTAGTAGCTAAGTCGACACAAAAAATAATTTATCTGATCTTCCGCCATGATAAAAGACAACGTCACCATCTTCGTGTGAATAGATATTGCAGCTTGTCGAGTTTGTGGCATTTCACATCAGAAGGATTCTGTCTTACAACGAGACCACAGAAACCTATGCTTGTGGTCCGAGAGGACTTCAAGTGGATCCGGTCGGTAGGCTATGCGACATTTTTAATCCGACCCGATCCGAGCGTTGTATCCGAGCCAACCTAGCCCCTTCTGAAGACAAGCAACAACTTGCGGAGGACGTGTTATAACCAGAGTTTCATATCTTAACAAACCCCAACATACCCCCACACCCCCACCCCACACCCTTCTCTCGCTCTCCCTCTCAAACCGAAACATGAGTCTCAAAAACCTATTCAGACAATGACCTACTTTTCAGCCGATCCGAATTTTCTCGTGTGAAACTGAAAATAGACATCACAAACAACTATGGTTACACTGAATTCCAACCCTTGTTTCATTAGAAAATGGTATTTACAAATGAATTTTAATTTTAAACTTTAATAACATATTATAACGTATTTCTATATTCTATCGCGAGGTGTAGGCAGCATGACCTTAACAAAGACGTCACAGACTACCCAAGTTTGATGAGGTCGTAAAATGATTCACAATGTGTCTGGCTCACTGGTAAAACCTGTTATGTGTTTCTTGCGCTTAAGGCAGTGTAGTTCTGTAACGCACAATGTGATTGATATAATATCAATTCCGTACCAGACCGCCAAACGTTTCTAGCGGCAGAGCCTCGTTTTGAGATTTCCACGATTTCCAGGTTTCCCTTTGTCAGAGGTAGCTGTACGACAGAGCACGCTGCACGACGTGTTTGCAAGGTTTAGAAGGAGCGTAGTGTTGCAATATACAAATGCTTTAGCTGTATAAAATATTGCTGATTAATATTTATGTATCCAGTTAAATGAATAGGTCTCAAAATTCTGGACTGGTAATTGTACTTAGTTGCGCAATAGGACGGAACCCAGACAACAGGAAACGAGACTGTTGTGTAATCAATACTTTCACTTGTGTATGAATAGATGCATGGATGATGGATCAAACATAACCATACCCTAATCGTCATAACTGCACTTATCAATAGAAGGGACACGTCACCCGAACGTAATATACATACACAATAACACTGTATAGTAACAGTGCGTTAGTGTAATGAATATTCACTTACTCACATTCTACTATCTAACGTCCTGCATAACCAAACATTTCTCAAATTAATACCCATACTTCATATCCGAACCTTAAAAAGGGAACTTTTTCTGCAATAATTCAATTGCTACCATTGGCATACACATGTCAATGATCGTAATTACAACACTAAGCGCCATTCAGTACCCCGATTCGAAATGTCAATACTTTGTAGCCATTACCAGAACCTAGTAGACATAAAATGTAATATTAAAACAATGGAAGAAATTATTATCAAGTCCGGACGTGGTTGCACGACTTAATAATAACGTATGACCCATCCACATAACTGCAGGATTCTTATAAATTTCCCTTTCACCTCGCGGAACATTATGGTGTAAATACACAATATTAATATATATTTATAATCTCCTACGTAGGAGATATTAAGGAAGTGCCAAGTGCGTGGGACCTCTTGATTAACTTTTGATGAACTTTAGATAAATAGAAAAAAATGGGACTCAACTCAAAATGTACTAGAATTTGTACTTTACTAAGAAAGTGTAATCCCAAATATAAACATATGTTGCATTTGACCACTTTCTAAATGGCATTGTGTAATCAAACTTATTGATCCTTCTTAATCGGTCTGAAGGGTTCGAATTAATTGCAATTAGTACTTGGCATCGAGATGGTAGCTCTGACCATTGGACTGCGGACCTAGCAACTGATCTAGGAGAGAGCGCCAATAGTTATGAATTGACTATGTATATACAACGATGGGCGGTTTAAGGGAATACTGGAATGGTTCCTAAATGCGTGCATATTGACCTGCCATAGTTTCAATAGCGGTGGGGAACAACTTCACATAAACCAACTGAGAATATGAAAGAAGATATTCATATGTGTACTTTTATTAAATTACGTTTAAATGATATAAAGGTATGAATAAGGACATCTGGAAAATAATATGGCTGTTCTGTTCCTTGCCTCTCTCACTTTCTCTGCCAAATGCCAGGCATTCAACCTTAAGCCAGGCATTTATCCAGGTTTCATCTTTAATTTTCGGATTTCAATTGCCAGTCCACTGCCCTTTCCATACAGTAGAAGAAACCTTCGAACACTAACAGTGTCAGGGATTTTGGGTAGAGGGCAATTTATCTTTGGCCGTATGATGTCAACTGGTGTGGTTTGCAGACTTTACTGTTCTATAGGCATTAAATACTCTGTTGCGGAAGTCAAACGCACCGAAACTTTCTGTCTCACTGTCCCTCTGCTGTGGACAACTTTCTGTCTCACTGTCCCTCTGCTGTGGACAACTTTCTGTCTCACTGTCCCTCTGCTCTGGACAACTTTCTGTCTCACTGTCCCTCTGCTGTGGACAACTTTCTGTCTCACTGTCCCTCTGCTCTGGACAACTTTCTGTCTCACTGTCCCTCTGCTGTGGACAACATTTTGTCTCACTGTCCCTCTGCTCTGGACAGCATTCTGTCTCACTGTCCCTCTGCTGGGGACAACTTTCTGTCTCACTGTCCCTCTGCTGTGGACAACTTTCTGTCTCACTGTCCCTCTGCTGTGGACAACTTTCTGTCTCACTGTCCCTCTGCTCTGGACAACTTTCTGTCTCACTGTCCATATGCTGGGGACAACTTTCTGTTTCACTGTCCCTCTGCTGTAGACAGCTTTCTGTCTCACTGTCCCTCTGCTGGGGACAACTTTCTGTCTCACTGTCCCTCTGCTGTCGACATCATTCTGTCTCACTGTCCCTCTGCTCTGGACAACATTCTGTCTCACTGTCCCTCTGCTGTGGACAACTTTCTGTCTCACTGTCCCTCTGCTTTGGACAACATTCTGTCTCACTGTCCCTCTACTCTGGACAACATTCTGTCTCACTGTCCCTCTACTCTGGACAACATTCTGTCTCACTGTCCCTCTACTCTGGACAACTTTCTGTCTCACTGTCCCTCTACTCTGGACAACATTCTGTCTCACTGTCCCTCTGCTGTGGACAACTTTCTGTCTCACTGTCCCTTTGCTGTGGACAACTTTCTGTCTCACTGTCCCTCTACTCTGGACAACATTCTGTCTCACTGTCCCTCTACTCTGGACAACTTTCTGTCCCTCTCCCTCTGCTCTGGACAACATTCTGTCTCACTGTCCCTCTGCTGTGGACAACATTTCTGTCTCCACTGTCCCTCTGCTCTGGACAACTTTCTGTCTCACTGTCCCTCTACTCTGGACAACTTTCTGTCTCACTGTCCCTCTGCTCTGGACAACATTCTGTCTCACTGTCCCTCTGCTGTGGACAACTTTCTGTCTCACTGTCCCTCTGCTGTGGACAACTTTCTGTCTCACTGTCCCTCTACTCTGGACAACATTCTGTCTCACTGTCCCTCTACTCTGGACAACTTTCTGTCTCACTGTCCCTCTGCTCTGGACAACATTCTGTCTCACTGTCCCTCTGCTGTGGACAACATTCTGTCTCACTGTCCCTCTGCTGTGGACAACTTTCTGTCTCACTGTCCCTCTGCTCTGGACAACATTCTGTCTCACTGTCCCTCTGCTGTGGACAACTTTCTGTCTCACTGTCCCTCTGCTCTGGACAACATTCTGTCTCACTGTCCCTCTGCTGTGGACAACTTTCTGTCTCACTGTCCCTCTGCTGTGGACAACTTTCTGTCTCACTGTCCCTCTGCTCTGGACAACATTCTGTCTCACTGTCCCTCTGCTGTGGACAACTTTCTGTCTCACTGTCCCTCTACTCTGGACAACATTCTGTCTCACTGTCCCTCTGCTGTGGACAACATTCTGTCTCACTGTCCCTCTGCTGTGGACAACTTTCTGTCTCACTGTCCCTCTACTCTGGACAACATTCTGTCTCACTGTCCCTCTGCTGTGGACAACTTTCTGTCTCACTGTCCCTCTGCTCTGGACAACATTCTGTCTCACTGTCCCTCTGCTGTGGACAACATTCTGTCTCACTGTCCCTCTGCTGTGGACAACTTTCTGTCTCACTGTCCCTCTGCTGTGGACAACTTTCTGTCTCACTGTCCCTCTACTCTGGACAACATTCTGTCTCTCTGTCCCTCTGCTGTTGACAACATTCTGTCTCTCTGTCCCTCTGCTATGGACAACTTTCTGTCTCACTGTCCCTCTGCTCTGGACAACTTTCTGTCTCACTGTCCCTCTGCTGTGGACAACATTCTGTCTCACTGTCCCTCTGCTGTGGACAACATTCTGTCTCACTGTCCCTCTGCTGTGGACAACATTCTGTCTCACTGTCCCTCTGCTGTGGACAACATTCTGTCTCACTGTCCCTCTGCTCTGGACAACATTCTGTCTCACTGTCCCTCTGCTGTGGACAACATTCTGTCTCACTGTCCCTCTGCTGTGGACAACTTTCTGTCTCACTGTCCCTCTACTCTGGACAACATTCTGTCTCACTGTCCCTCTGCTGTGGACAACATTCTGTCTCACTGTCCCTCTGCTCTGGACAACATTCTGTCTCACTGTCCCTCTGCTGTGGACAACATTCTGTCTCACTGTCCCTCTGCTGTGGACAACTTTCTGTCTCACTGTCCCTCTGCTGTGGACAACTTTCTGTCTCACTGTCCCTCTGCTGTGGACAACTTTCTGTCTCACTGTCCCTCTGCTGTGGACAACTTTCTGTCTCACTGTCCCTCTGCTGTGGACAACATTCTGTCTCACTGTCCCTCTGCTGGGGACAACATTCTGTCTCACTGTCCCTCTGCTGTGGACAACATTCTGTCTCACTGTCCCTCTGACAACTTTCTGTCTCACTGTCCCTCTGCTGTGGACAACATTCTGTCTCACTGTCCCTCTGCTGTGGACAACATTCTGTCTCACTGTCCCTCTGCTCTGGACAACTTTCTGTCTCACTGTCCCTCTGCTGTGGACAACATTCTGTCTCACTGTCCCTCTGCTCTGGACAACTTTCTGTCTCACTGTCCCTCTGCTGTGGACAACTTTCTGTCTCACTGTCCCTCTGCTGTGGACAACTTTCTGTCTCACTGTCCCTCTGCTGTGGACAACTTTCTGTCTCACTGTCCCTCTGCCGTGGACAACAGTCTGTCTCACTGTCCCTCTGCCGTGGACAACAGTCTGTCTCACTGTCCCTCTGCTGTGGACAACAGTCTGTCTCACTGTCCCTCTGCCGTGGACAACATTCTGTCTCACTGTCCCTCTGCTGTGGACAACATTCTGTCTCACTGTCCCTCTGCTGTGGACAACTTTCTGTCTCACTGTCCCTCTGCTGTGGACAACTTTCTGTCTCACTGTCCCTCTGCTGTGGACAACTTTCTGTCTCACTGTCCCTCTACTCTGGACAACATTCTGTCTCACTGTCCCTCTGCTGTGGACAACAGTCTGTCTCACTGTCCCTCTGCCGTGGACAACATTCTGTCTCACTGTCCCTCTGCTGTGGACAACTTTCTGTCTCACTGTCCCTCTGCTGTGGACAACTTTCTGTCTCACTGTCCCTCTGCTGTGGACAACTTTCTGTCTCACTGTCCCTCTGCTGTGGACAACTTTCTGTCTCACTGTCCCCTGTCCTGCTTTGGACAACTTTCTGTCTCACTGTCCCTCTGCTGTGGACAACTTTCTGTCTCACTGTCCCTCTGCTGTGGACAACTTTCTGTCTCACTGTCCCTCTGCTGTGGACAACATTCTGTCTCACTGTCCCTCTGCTGTGGACAACATTCTGTCTCACTGTCCCTCTGCTGTGGACAACTTTCTGTCTCACTGTCCCTCTGCTCTGGACAACTTTCTGTCTCACTGTCCCTCTGCTGTGGACAACATTCTGTCTCACTGTCCCTCTGCTGTTGACAACTTTCTGTCTCACTGTCCCTCTGCTGTGGACAACATTCTGTCTCACTGTCCCTCTGCTGTGGACAACTTTCTGTCTCACTGTCCCTCTGCTCTGGACAACATTCTGTCTCACTGTCCCTCTGCTGTGGACAACATTCTGTCTCACTGTCCCTCTGCTGTGGACAACTTTCTGTCTCACTGTCCCTCTGCTGTGGACAACTTTCTGTCTCACTGTCCCTCTGCTGTGGACAACTTTCTGTCTCACTGTCCCTCTGCTCTGGACAACTTTCTGTCTCACTGTCCCTCTGCTGTGGACAACATTCTGTCTCACTGTCCCTCTGCTCTGGACAACTTTCTGTCTCACTGTCCCTCTACTCTGGACAACTTTCTGTCTCACTGTCCCTCTACTCTGGACAACTTTCTGTCTCACTGTCCCTCTGCTGTGGACAACTTTCTGTCTCACTGTCCCTCTGCTGTCGACATCATTCTGTCTCACTGTCCCTCTACTCTGGACAACTTTCTGTCTCACTGTCCCTCTACTCTGGACAACTTTCTGTCTCACTGTCCCTCTGCTGTGGACAACTTTCTGTCTCACTGTCCCTCTGCTGTGGACAACATTCTGTCTCACTGTCCCTCTGCTGTGGACAACATTCTGTCTCACTGTCCCTCTGCTGTGGACAACTTTCTGTCTCACTGTCCCTCTGCTCTGGACAACTTTCTGTCTCACTGTCCCTCTGCTGTGGACAACATTCTGTCTCACTGTCCCTCTGCTGTTGACAACTTTCTGTCTCACTGTCCCTCTGCTGTGGACAACATTCTGTCTCACTGTCCCTCTGCTGTGGACAACTTTCTGTCTCACTGTCCCTCTGCTGTGGACAACATTTCTGTCTCACTGTCCCTCTGCTGTGGACAACTTTCTGTCTCACTGTCCCTCTGCTGTGGACAACATTCTGTGTCTCACTGTCCCTCTGCTGTGGACAACTTCTGTCTCACTGTCCCTCTGCTGTGGACAACTTTCTGTCTCACTGTCCCTCTGCTGTGGACAACTTTCTGTCTCACTGTCCCTCTGCTGTGGACAACTTTCTGTCTCACTGTCCCTCTGCTGTGGACAACATTCTGTCTCACTGTCCCTCTGCTGTGGACAACTTTCTGTCTCACTGTCCCTCTGCTGTGGACAACTTTCTGTCTCACTGTCCCTCTGCTCTGGACAACTTTCTGTCTCACTGTCCCTCTGCTGTGGACAACTTTCTGTCTCACTGTCCCTCTGCTGTGGACAACATTCTGTCTCACTGTCCCTCTGCTCTGGACAACTTTCTGTCTCACTGTCCCTCTACTCTGGACAACATTCTGTCTCACTGTCCCTCTACTCTGGACAACTTTCTGTCTCACTGTCCCTCTACTCTGGACAACATTCTGTCTCACTGTCCCTCTACTCTGGACAACTTTCTGTCTCACTGTCCCTCTACTCTGGACAACTTTCTGTCTCACTGTCCCTCTGCTGTGGACAACTTTCTGTCTCACTGTCCCTCTGCTGTGGACAACTTTCTGTCTCACTGTCCCTCTGCTCTGGACAACATTCTGTCTCACTGTCCCTCTACTCTGGACAACTTTCTGTCTCACTGTCCCTCTGCTCTGGACAACTTTCTGTCTCACTGTCCCTCTGCTGTGGACAACTTTCTGTCTCACTGTCCCTCTGCTGGGGACAACATTCTGTCTCACTGTCCCTCTGCTGTTGACAACTTTCTGTCTCTCTGTCCTTTTGCTCTGGACAACAAGTTCTCTCCCTGACCTGAACTTTATTCATTTTTGGAAAATGTATACACTGTCTCATTGTCCTGAACCACTTTCTCTCTCAATGTCTGATTGCTCGGCACAACCTTCTTGTCACACTGTGAACCTGGACTGTTCTACCCCTCTCTGTGCCCATTGTATCTGTTCTACTCTTAAAACTGATAAGTTGAACTTAGACTCATGTAGTGTTCCCCTTCATTTTCAGGGAAGTAGCCAAGATATATCACTAGAATCTCTTTGTGGAGAGGGGCGTTGGGGTAGCCTAGTGGTTAAAGCGTTGGCTCGTCACGCCGAAGACCCTGGTTCGATTCCCCACATGGGCACAATGTGTTAAGCCCATTTCTGGTGTCCCCCGCCGTGATATTGCTAAAAGCGGCGTAAAACTAAACTCAGTCCGTCTTTGGGGAGAACTTGTGTCACGGTTCCGTTTACATCAAAGATTCTGACCTGTATCATAAAATTCTTGATACAATCGTGAGAACCAGGTGATCACCATATGTCCCGTGAGTGAGTGAGTGGATGAGTTAATAAGGTTAAACACCCTTTCAGCAATTTTTCAGCTATTCAAGACGTTAATTACACTGAGATGTCTCCATTTAGATAAACAATAGAATAACTGGTTCCACTAATGTTTAATACTACGTCAGATCATCGCATGAATGTCACAGAACACACAGCGAATGGCAATATATCTGATTAAATGGGTGAATTACGATTAAAATGTCTTAGGCGTGTTTTGTGATTTTCAAGTCTATGCAGGTATCATTGATCATCGGCATTGGCATGTTTGATGGATTCAGCTTTGTTAAACCTTGAACAACAAGTCCTGTTACCCATTTACATCAATATTCCATATTACTTACATACAATAATTTTATTTAATTAAATTTTAGCGATTGACATCGGGAACCAATCTCAACTGTCTCTGGTATTACCCGATTTCTTTAGCAGCAATATCAGCTGTGACTTGATTGAAGGAATTCAGATATGACAGGAATGGAAATACCCGAATCACTGCGGTGCATCTTACATGTCCATTATACCTAAAACTGCAAGATGGATTTACCATTTCTAGATCAAAGATATTTATGTCCAGCGACGCATTGATACTTAAACAGTAATTTTCACATTTTGGAGTAATATAGTATATAAAATAGATAATGATGAATATGATATTTTCTCTAAAATTCATACAAAGAGTTTCTGAAACTAATTACAATGTCTCTCGCAATTTCTATGGGATGGCTCAAACTCTTTATCAGGATTTGTTGCATATCATTTGTGTAATTTGAGTTGAGATTAAAAAAATCCCTATTTGTCTGTCTACCAAGAAAAGTAACTAATACATTAATTCCATAAAGGAGACTCTTTTGCTATTAATTCACCACTAAATAGGACAAATCTGAAAACAACACTGGTCTCTCAACAATAACAATGAAAAGAAAAAAAAAAATACAAAAAATTGATATCTGCAGAATTTCAAGTTGAACCTTGGTTACTGTACCAAATATCATTTAATATCATATAAAAACCACTTCTTGAGATATCGCGCAAACCAGTTGTTTGTACGGACAGACTGATGGATGGAGGGTAATTTTATATCCCAAACTTTGCGCCACATGTACGTTGTGGCATAAAGAAAAGGCCAATAGGTAAAACCTCCTTGAATAGGACATAATGAATACACCCTTGGATACTGTCGAATATAGATTATGATATCAAGTATCGCTATACAATGTATATTACACAATTATCGGCTTTACTTTGATGTTAAATGACCATAAAGATCAGATTTTGATTAAGTTAGAAATGAGGTTAATTTTGACAGAAATATTGCAATAGCCTAGTTATTTTGAAAAACAATAAAGTAAAGTTTCTAAAAAATGAATTTCAGTCGCCAAGACTTATAAACAACAATAAAGCTGTATTTTACAGATTCTGTTAATCTTTTACAAATTGCGTTTGAAATTGTGTCTACATTTTGCGTTAGGTGTTTACATATTGAGTTAAAGACAATTTTTTACATTTGGCGTTAATTTTGTACATATTTCGTTATATTTTACGTTTTACATTACGTTTTTACATATTGTTTTACATATTGGGGTTGTACAGGGGTTGTACAGGAGTTGTACAAATGTCACTTGTTACGAAGGTGAAAATGATCGCACTCGCAACTCTCCTCGATTTGTCACTTTCTGTATTGACCTGGATTAAACACGTAAATAACTACTGTTCACACAAAGTCATTGATACACACTATTGACGTCTCGCCCAGGTTCCAACAATGGCTGACTGCATTATGACAACTTGAATGCTACTCGTTATTCATAGAACTGTGTCCAGGTCTTTACAAAACCCTACTGCATTTTATATGGACTTTGGTCTGCATGACTCTGCTTCATGACAATTATTATGTTAAAGTCTCCTCGTTGCTTGGAGACGGTCTCTGTTGCAATCGTCGTTCTACTATCTTTGTCACAGGCCACCAGGTTAAATTCCCGTTCTGAGGATAAAATGCCGTCTAGAGAAAGACTTAGTGGATTTATATTTGGAATTGATTGTGCAGCCATTTTTCTGCTGATCTATTCAAAGCAGGTAAGTTGTTTATCTCTATGGAGAACGGGTGTCGGGTGCATTCAACCCGTAAACACTGTGTAGATAATGCTGTGTATTCTGCCGTGTATGCTTTTATGCTATTTTGTCAAGAGTGTTTCCAATTTTGAGAGCGGAATGACACTGCCTTCTCTCAATATGAACGGCGGCAGAGAGTATCCATGAATTTCAACAATGTTTTTCAATCTTGTAATGTTTTGGATGCTACTAATTTTGGATGCTACTAACTAGTTACTCAAGAAGTAAGCCTGAAACCAAGATATGATCATCACAATGGTGGCCTTCTGGTTTCTTGAGAGGCATTGTGAAGTTAGAGGCAGACGTAGCTACCGTTAAATACACAATAAAATAATCTACAATATTTGTTGAGGCAGTATCCAATTGATAAAGCGAAATGACATTGCACTTCTCTCAGGCGGGGTACACTGACACATATGCGGCGGCAGAGAGTACCCATGAATTTCAAAAGATTTCGTTATCATGTTATGCATCTCTTACACGCCAAAATTGTAACATCTTTGGGGGTTTTCGATAGTTATTTGGAATGTGTGATTCAATTCGATCGTGTTCGAAATATTTATATAAAAATCTCCAATGTCATAATCGTCATACATAAATGTATATGTCGTGCCCAATTCACGGAACTGCTCATTCCCTGGGTTTGGGCAACCGCTCTGCCTCCTTCCTTAATGACGGAGGTACCTATCTTCAGCTGGCGTTGTGATGCGTGGACGTCCACTTCTTGGTCTGTCTTAGGTGACCCCAGTCTATCTGAAGGCCTAAATAAGTCTTATAACAGTGATACGGTGGCATCCGAGGGCGTGCTGACTTCGTTATCAGTTGGAGAAAGTTTTCAAACTCGGGATTAGAGTAAGTAAAGAGAAATTCCTCAAACTCGGGATTAGAGTAAGTAAAGAGTCCCCAAACTCGGGATTAGAGTAAGTAAAGAGAAAGTCCTCAATGTCGTTATTAGAGTAAGTAAAGAGAAAGTCCCCAATCTCGGAATTAGAGTAAGTAAAGAGTAAGTCCTCAAACTCGGGATTAGAGTAAGTAAAGAGAAAGTCCCCAATATCAGGATTAGAGTAAGTAAAGAGAAAGCCCTCAATCTCGGGATTAGAGTAAGTGAACAGAAAGTCCTCAAACTCGGGATTAGAGTAAGTAAAGAGAAAGTCCTCAAACTCGGGATTAGAGTAAGTAAAGAGAAAGTCCTCAAACTCGGGATTAGAGTAAGTAAAGAGAAAGTCCCCAAACTCGGGATTAGAGTAAGTAAAGAGAAAGTCCTCAAACTCGGGATTAGAGTAAGTAAAGAGAAAGTCCCCAATCTCGGGATTAGAGTAAGAAAAGAGAAAGTCTTCAAACTCATCATTAAAGTAAGTAAAGACAAAGTCCCCAAACTCGCGATTAGAGTAAGTAAAGGGAAAGTCCACGAACTCGGGATTAGAGTAAGTAAAGAGAAAGTCCTCAATCTCGGGATAAGAGTAAGTAAAGAGAAAGTCCCCAATCTCGGGATTAGAGTAAGTAAAGAGAAAGTCCTCAAACTCGGGATTAGAGTAAGTAAAGAGAAAGTCCTCAATGTCGTTATTAAAGTAAGTAAAGCGAAAGTCCCCAATCTCGGGATTAGAGTAAGTAAAGGGTAAGTCCTCAAACTCGGGATTAGAGTAAGTAAAGAGAAAGTCCCCAATATCAGGATAAAAGTAAGTAAAGAGAAAGTCCCCAATCTCGGGATTAGAGTAAGTAAAGAGAAAGTAAAGAGAAAGTCCCAAATCTCGGGATAAGTGTAAGTAAAGAGAAAGCCCCAAATCTCGCGATTAGTGTAAGTATAGGAGAAAGTCCTCTTGAAATCTCGCGATTAGTGTAAGTATAGGAGAAAGTCCTCTTGAAATCTCGCGATTAGTGTAAGTATAGGAGAAAGTCCTCTTGAAATCTCGCGATTAGTGTAAGTATAGGAGAAAGTCCTCTTGAAGTTCTCCTTGAAATCTCGCGATTAGTGTAAGTATAGGAGAAAGTCCTCTTGAAATCTCGCGATTAGTGTAAGTATAGGAGAAAGTCCTCTTGAAATCTCTGCGATTAGTGTAAGTATAGGAGAAAGTCCTCTTGAAATCTCGCGATTAGTGTAAGTATAGGAGAAAGTCCTCTTGAAATCTTGCGATTAGTGTAAGTATAGGAGAAAGTCCTCTTGAAATCTCGCGATTAGTGTAAGTATAGGAGAAAGTCCTCTTGAAATGTCGGAGAAAGTCCTCTTGAAATCTCGCGATTAGTGTAAGTATATGGGAGAAAGTCCTCTTGAAATCTCGCGATTAGTGTAAGTATAGGAGAAAGTCCTCTTGAAATCTCGCGATTAGTGTAAGTATAGGAGAAAGTCCTCTTGAAATCTTGCGATTAGTGTAAGTATAGGAGAAAGTCCTCTTGAAATCTCGCGATTAGTGTAAGTATAGGAGAAAGTCCTCTTGAAGTCCTCTTGAAATCTCGCGATTAGTGTAAGTATAGGAGAAAGTCCTCTTGAAATCTCGCGATTAGTGTAAGTATAGGAGAAAGTCCTCTTGAAATCTCGCGATTAGTGTAAGTATAGGAGAAAGTCCTCTTGAAATCTCGCGATTAGTGTATTAGTGTTAGTGTAAGTATAGGAGAAAGTCCTCTTGAAATCTCGCGATTAGTGTAAGTATAGGAGAAAGTCCTCTTGAAATCTCGCGATTAGTGTATTAGTGTAAGTAAGTATGGAGAAAGTCCTCTTGAAATCTTGCGATTAGTGTAAGTATTAGTGTAGGAGAAAGTCCTCTTGAAATCTCGCGATTAGTGTAAGTATAGGAGAAAGTCCTCTTGAAATCTCTCGATTAGTGTAAGTATAGGAGAAAGTCCTCTTGAAATCTCGCGATTAGTGTAAGTATAGGAGAAAGTCCTCTTGAAATCTCTCGATTAGTGTAAGTATAGGAGAAAGTCCTCTTGAAATCTTGCGATTAGTGTAAGTATAGGAGAAAGTCCTCTTGAAATCTCATGATTAGTGTAAGTATAGGAGAGAAATCTCTCGATTAGTGTAAGCATAGAGAGAAAGTCCTCTCTTGAAATCTCGCGATTAGTGTAAGTATAGGAAAAGTCCTCTTTAGTGTAAATCCTCTTGAAATCTCGCGATTAGTGTAAGTATAGGAGAAAGTCCTCTTGAAATCTCTCGCGATTAGTGTAAGTATAGGAGAAAGTCCTCTTGAAATCTCGCGATTAGTGTAAGTATAGGAGAAAGTCCTCTTGAAATCTCTCTTGATTAGTGTAAAGTCCTCTTGAAATCTTGCGATTAGTGTAAGTATAGGAGAAAGTCCTCTTGAAATCTCTCGATTAGAAGTTAGTGTAAGTATAGGGAGAAAGTCCTCTTGAAATCTCTTGCGATTAGTGTAAGTATAGGAGAAAGTCCTCTTGAAATCTCGCGATTAGTGTAAGTATAGGAGAAAAGTCCTCTCCTTGAAATCTCGCGATTAGTGTAAGTATAGGAGAAAGTCCTCTTGAAATCTCGCGATTAGTGTAAGTATAGGAGAAAGTCCCTCTTGAAATCTTCTCGATTAGTGTAAGTATAGGAGAAAGTCCTCTTGAAATCTCGCGATTAAGTCTTGAAATCTTGCGATTAGTGTAAGTATAGGAGAAAGTCCTCTTGAAATCTCAAGGATTAGTGTAAGTATAGGAGAAAGTCCTCTTGAAATCTCGCGATTAGTGTAAGTATAGGAGAAAGTCCTCTTGAAATCTCGGAATAAGTGTAAGTATACGACAAAGTCCCCTTTAAATCTCGCGATTAGTGTAAGTATGGGAGAAAGTCCTCTTGAAATCTCGCGTTTAGTGTAAGTATAGGAGAAAGTCCTCTTGAAATCTCTCGATTAGTGTAAGGAGGAGAAAGTCCTCAGTCTCGTTATTAGTTTCTCGGGCGAAGCAGCTTCGAGACCGCTGCCACAGAGTACACGGCCTTGTATCCATGGGGATATTAATATGTGTATCTTATCTTCCTGTTTCTATTTTGCGAAAATAGCAATTGTTAATTGTTTGAGGCGAAATACAGTTCCAAAGGTAACATGTCAGTGTCTCCACCTACACCCCACCACCACCACTACATGTCAGTGTCTCCACCTACACACCACCACCACTACATGTCAGTGTCTCCCCCTACACACCACCACCACCACTACATGTCAGTGTCGCTACCTACACACAACCACCACCACCACTACATGTCAGTGTCTCCACCTACACACCACCACCACTACATGTCAGTGTCTCCGCCTACATACCACCACCACTACATGTCAGTGTTTCCACCTACAAACCACCACCACCACTACATGTCAGTGTCTCCACCTACACACCACCACCACCACTACATATCAGTGTCTCCACCTATACACCACCACCACCACTACATGTCAGTGTCTCCACCTACACACCACCACCACCACCACTACATGTCAGTGTCTCCACCTACACACCACCACCACTACATGTCAGTGTCTCCACCTACACACCACCACTACATGTCAGTGTCTCCGCCTACATACCACCACCACTACATGTCAGTGTCTCCACCTACACACCACCACCACCACTACATGTCAGTGTCTCAACCTACACACCACCACCACCACTACATCTCAGTGTCTCCACCTACACACCACCACCACCACTACATGTCAGTGTCTCTACCTACACACCACCACCACCACCACTACATGTCAGTGTCTCCACCTACACACCACCACCACCACTACATGTCAGTGTCTCCACCTACACACCACCACCACCACTACATGTCAGTGTCTCCACCTACACCACCACCACTACACATGTCAGTGTCTCCACCTACACCACCACCACCACTACATGTCAGTGTCTCCACCTACACACCACCACCACCACTACATGTCAGTGTCTCCACCTACACACCACCACCACCACTACATGTCAGTGTCTCCACCTACATACCACCACCACTACATGTCAGTGTCTCCACCTACACACCACCACCACCACTACATGTCAGTGTCTCCACCTACACACCACCACCACCACTACATGTCAGTGTCTCCACCTACACACCACCACCACCACTACATGTCAGTGTCTCCACCTACACACCACCACCACTACATGTCAGTGTCTCCACCTACACACCACCACCACTACATGTCAGTGTCTCCACCTACACACCACCACCACCACTACATGTCAGTGTCTCCACCTACACACCACCACCACCACTACATGTCAGTGTCTCCCTACCACACACCACCACCACCACCACTACATGTCAGTGTCTCCACCTACACACCACCACCACCACCACTACATGTCAGTGTTCCACCTACACACCACCACCACCACCACCACTACATGTCAGTGTCTCCACCTACACACCACCACCACTACATGTCAGTGTTCCACCTACACACCACCACCACCACTACATGTCAGTGTCTCCACCTACACACACCACCACCACCACTACTCACATGTCAGTGTTCTCCACCTACACACCACCACCACACTACATGTCAGTGTCTCCACCTACACACCACCACCACCACTACATGTCAGTGTCTCCACCTACACACCACCACCACTACTACATGTCAGTGTCTCCACCCACACACACCACCACCACTACATGTCAGTGTCTCCACCTACACACCACCACCACTACATGTCAGTGTGTCTCCACCTACACACCACCACCACCACTACATGTCAGTGTCTCCACCTACACACCACCACCACCACTACATGTCAGTGTCTCCACCTACACACCACCACCACCACCACTACATGTCAGTGTCTCCACTCCACACACCACCACCACCACTACATGTCAGTGTCTCCACCTACACACCACCACCACCACTACATGTCAGTGTCTCCAACCTACACACCACCACCACCACTACATGTCAGTGTCTCCACTACATGTCAGTGTACCACCACCACCACCACTACATGTCAGTGTTCTCCACCTCCACACACCACCACCACCACTACATGTCAGTGTTCCACTCACACACACACACCACCACCACTACATGTCAGTGTCTCCACCTACACACACCACCACCACCACTACATGTCAGTGTCTCCACCTACACACCACCACCACCACTACATGTCAGTGTCTCCACCTACACACCACCACCACCACTACATGTCAGTGTCTCCACCTACACACCACCACCACCATCACTACATGTCAGTGTCTCCACCTATACACACCACCACCACCCCTACATGTCAGTGTCTCCACCCCACACACCACCACACACCACCACCACTACATGTCAGTGTCTCCACCTACACACACCACCACCACCACTACATGTCAGTGTCTCCACCTACACACCACCACACCACTACATGTCAGTGTCTCCACCTACACACCACCACCACCACTACATGTCAGTGTCTCCACCTACATGTCATACCACCACCACCACTACATGTCAGTGTCTCCACCCCACACACCACCACCACCACTACATGTCAGTGTCTCCACCTACACACCACCACCACCACTACATGTCAGTGTCTCCACCTACACACCACCACCACCACTACATGTCAGTGTCTCCACCTACACACCACCACCACTACATGTCAGTGTCTCCACCTACACACCACCACCACTACATGTCAGTGTCTCCACCTACACACCACCACCACCACCACTACATGTCAGTGTCTCCACCTACACACACCACCACCACCACTACATGTCAGTGTCTCCACCCACACACCACCACCACCACTACATGTCAGTGTCTCCACCTACACACACCACCACCACCCACACATGTCAGTGTCTCCACCTACACACCACCACCACCACACTACATGTCAGTGTCTCCCACCACTGTCAGTGTCTCCGCCTCTACACATGTCACACCACCACCACCACTACATGTCAGTATCTCCACCTACACACCACCACCACCACTACATGTCAGTGTCTCCACCTACACACCACCACCACCACCACTACATGTCAGTGTCTCCACCTACACACCACCACCACCACCACTACATGTCAGTGTCTCCACCTACACACCACCACCACTACATGTCAGTGTCTCCACCTACACACCACCACCACCACTACATGTCAGTGTCTCCACCTACACACCACCACCACCACCACTACATGTCAGTGTCTCCATCTACACACCACCACCACCACTACATGTCAGTGTCTCCACCTACACACCACCACCACCACTACATGTCAGTGTCTCCACCTACACACCACCCACCACCACTACATGTCAGTGTCTCCACCTACACCGCCACCACTACATGTCAGTGTCTCCACCTACACACCACCACCACCACTACATGTCAGTGTCTCCACCTACACACCACCACCATCACTACATGTCAGTGTCTCGGCCTACATACCACCACCGCCACTACATGTCAGTGTCTCCACCTACACACCACCACCACCACTACATGTCAGTGTCTCCACCTACACACCACCACCACCACTACATGTCAGTGTCTCCGCCTACATACCACCACCACCACCACTACATGTCAGTGTCTCCACCTACACACCACCACCACCACTACATGTCAGTGTCTCCGCCTACATACCACCACCACCACTACATGTCAGTGTCTCCACCTACACACCACCACCACCACTACATGTCAGTGTCTCCGCCTACATACCACCACCACCACTACATGTCAGTGTCTCCACCTACACACCACCACCACCACTACATGTCAGTGTCTCCGCCTAGATACCACCACCACCACTACATGTGAGTGTCTCCACCTACACACCACCACCACCACTTCATGTCAGTGTCTCCGCCTACATACCACCACCACCACTTCATGTCAGTGTCTCCACCTACATACCACCACGTCTACATGTCAGTAGTAGTATGGTCGCTTGAGCAACCTTCCTGAATTTGAAACTATTGATCTGGAATTTGAAAGCGGGTCACGGGTTGGCATACCCGTTATCAATGTCTCTATTGCGCTCCAACAACACGACATTGCCGATATTATTTATTTTACGTGATCATTCACTGCTCCCGGTTCCTTAGCAACGCCCACTTGACGCACTGGTCAATAGATCTGCCTGTAAGGACGGTGATCTCACGTTAACAGCAAACTCGCCTGTTTTGCACGCGTTGAAGGTAGGTTTATCGTACCGTTAATCATCTGCTTTCCGTATGTTTTCGGGTTTCTTCACGTTTACTTTGTTCGGGGTGGGGAGAGGGAGGGGGGAGAGGTAGGGGATGGTGTTTAAGTTACGACGACTAATCTGTTTTGAGGTATTAGAGATGATGTGACATTTTCCTTCCTTCTGACTTCGATTTTTGTACAGTTGCACCTTGATATTACGAATACTTTATTTAAACACATAGTCAGAAGAGAAAAGCACTCTTGTGAAATTGGACCAGGATAGTGTCTGTATTTTGAGATTCCCAAATGAAACTGAAATTGTACAAAATGTAGATCCTCCTCATATACCGTTAACTTCTACGTTGCATTTAATCAAATTTCTTCATACAGGTGACAAGTAGTGGTGGCTGGTCCCATAGATATCAACACGAGATACGTTCTTCAACTTCATAGTTCACAGTGTTACACGGGCACTTTCATAGTTACATTAAGTGATTGACATTCCTTCAAAATACCATCACTCAGTTGAGTCGAAATATCTATGACATAGTGTCATCATGATCCGACAACTTCAAACATTTTCGGGATCGGATGGTCAGGCTCGCTGACTTGTTTGACACATGTCATCGGTTCCCAATTGCGCAGATCGATGCTCATGCTGTTGATCACTGGATTGTATGGTCCAGACACGACTATTACAGACCGCCGCCATATAGCTAGAATATTGCTGAGTGCGGCGTCTAACTAGTCTGGATATTCCATAGCGTGACATTTCTATAAGGACAACATGCTTTGTAAATGTTTCTGCGTTGCTTGGAAATGGCATCGATTTCTGATACAACCGTTCTGATGTCCTTGTCACAGGCCAACAGTTGAAGTCTCGTTGTGAGGATAGTATGACGTCTAAAGAAAGGATTGCCGGATTTATAGTTGGGGTTGGTTGTGCAGCCACGTTTCTTCTCATCTACTCCCCGCTGGTGAGTTGTCGATCTTTGTGTTGACGTGTACATAATGCTGTGTATTATGTTGTGTATGATTTGGGCTTATTTGTCAAGGGCGTATTGAATGTTCAAAGCGAAATGACAGAGCATTTTACATGTAAGTGGCGGCAGCGAGTACACATAATTTTAACACTTTTCGCTATGGAAAAGAATTACAGTTTTTTTTCAGTTTATACACATATTACACGCCAAAATTGTGACACATGTGGTCGTTTTGTTAGTGATTTGGAATGTGCGATTCTATTCGATCGTTTTCGAAATATTTATATGAAAGCTAGTTTATTTTATCTCAATTGTCAAACCCATTTCTGTATATATCTGTATATATCTGTATATATCTGTATATATGATCGTTTATTCAAGGGAATAACACTGGTCAGTATTATACGATTCGCCCGCAGTAATATTACAAGGGGATTCAGTATCACAATGGTTTTGAGTTGTATTAATGAATGTTTGAAGTATAGATTTTACTTAGCCCAGCTGTTTAACATGAAAATATATCAAATATTGTTCAATATTGACGAGGCATATATGTCAACATCAGTCAAATTCGTGTTAGGGACACGATTATAACTAACTAAAATTAATCGTCCCTTTGATTTCGTTAAAAACGTAGCTTACGATAAATATACCATTGTCCTGTGAGATTAAAATGGTGTGTATCTCGTATTTTGATACGAACTTCTTAAGACTTAGTCGTGGCTTTGATCACCATGAAAATATCAACTGTGATAGCTACTCGATTTTATCAAACTGTTATCCACACGAATAACCTAAACATCGGCACATCACTGGATCAGATCAACGTGTTGTTTTAAATACAAATATCAACATCGGCTCATCACTGGATCAGATCAACGTGTTGTTTTGAGTACAAATATCAACATCGGCACATCACTCTATCAGATCAACGTGTTGTTTTGAGTACAAATATCAACATCGGCACATCACTGGATCAGATCAACGTGTTGTATTGATTACAGATATCAAAATCGGCACATCACTGGATCAGATCAACGTGTTGTTTTGAATACAAATATCAACATCAGCACATCACTGGATCAGATCAACGTGTTGTTTTGAATACAAATATCAACATCGGCACATCACTGGATCAGATCAACGTGTTGTTTTGAGTACAAATATCAACATCGGCACATCACTGGATCAGATCAACGTGTTGTTTTGAGTACAAATATCAACATCGGCACATCACTGGATCAGATCAACGTGTTGTTTTGAATACAAATATCAACATCGGCACATCACTGGATCAGATCAACCTGTTGTTTTGAGTACAAATATCAACATCGGCACATCACTGGATCAGATCAACGTGTTGTTTTGAGTACAAATATCAACATCGGCACATCACTGGATCAGATCAACGTGTTGTTTTGAATACAAATATCAACATCGGCACATCACTGGATCAGATCAACGTGTTGTTTTGAATACAAATATCAACATCGGCACATCACTGGATCAGATCAACGTGTTGTTTTGAGTACAAATATCAACATCGGCACATCACTGGATCAGATCAACGTGTTGTTTTGAGTACAAATATCAACATCGGCACATCACTGGATCAGATCAACGTGTTGTTTTGAGTACAAATATCAACATCGGCACATCACTGGATCAGATCAAAGTGTTGTTTTGAATACAAATATCAACATCGGCACATCACTGGATCAGATCAACGTGTTGTTTTGAATACAAATATCAACATCGGCACATCACTGGATCAGATCAAAGTGTTGTTTTGAATACAAATATCAACATCGGCACATCACTGGATCAGATCAACGTGTTGTTTTGAATACAGATATCATTGGCACGTATACATCCATTAAATGATGTTTTATGCGTGAAAGTGAGGCACAGGTTTACATATTTGTCCATATTGCCATGTCATTTTTTCACGAAACTGTCTCTTGGTGTAGGGGCGAGATTGGCTGAGGGCCAAGGTTGCAACGATATTTAAACACAGCATAACGGTATTCCCGGACTCCTGCAAGTAAATTGATATAAATTTATCAATATTCGGGAGTTAATTTGTAGATGTCAATCGATATCCATATCACATTCAATGTGACAAACATATTGTTTACAATTGCAAGGCTGTATAAAGACATGAATAAATAGTGGCAGTTAAATAATTATGTATTAAACACCTGTACATGCAAAAAATCTTTTCATGAAAATCATTTTCTCTTTCAGGCATAAAATATTCCAGCTATATGGCGTACAATACAATACAATACATATACAATACACAATACACAATACACAATACAATACAATACAATTAGTGTGGTTTTCGTCTCCAAAACGTTTCTCAATGCAATAAGCAAGGAGTTTTTATCCCTAAATGTTCGTTATGTATCCCCATACTGTCTGTTGCAGTATAAGTGACATCTACCCGGGAATGTTCATGTTTTCAGTTGGTGAATGGCAATCTTTTGACATTTGGGTACAATGCAGTTTACTGGGCGTCGTCCCAACCAGCGAAACCTGACCGCCGCGGAGCAATTATATCACTATAGCGCGCTCGCTGTCTCGCTATATCGCTGCTCGTCTCAAGCTCGAGTGCTCTTCCGGGAACCTTTTGTTCTGTGGTATTGCATGCATAATCCTGAACAAGAGCCTTGTGTTTATGCATGTGTGCAGGCATGTATGTGAAGAAGCTGATCTTTTGTGTAGGATTGTATAGGATTTCCAATACAATTAAGTCTTTGAATGGCATTTAGAAGGGATACACATAAAGGCAAGACTTGTATGGATGTCAACTTAATTGTAATGGACACGACGTTTGGGGGTATGGAATCTGATTCACCTGATAAAGGAGTAAGGATATACCCCGGAACGTCGTGTCCACCACAGACAGACAGATAATTTATTAACGTCTCACTGCATGTGCATCATAATTTTTTTTAGACAAAATAACAAATGACCAGTAAATGCACATGCTACATTCCTTATGGAATTATGAGAGACTAAATCTAAAATATATACAAGCTACTAAAAATCATAGGAAAGCGCTTGCGCTAAAAAAATAAAAAATAAAATATATGTCTATACACAATTTAACTGCTATACAGCAACCATCACCTCCTAGATAGAATAAGGAATATGGTTTTGGCAACACTACTAACAACTTCATAATTTGACATTAAAAAACAAAATTTCGGTTCTTCGATAAGATTGAAAAATTCACCATAGATAGTACAAATATTGGTAAACAATTCCGATCGCAGGTCATCGTACATCGAGCACTTCAGTAAAACATGCACTTCATCTTCAATACAGTTATCACTGCACAACGGACAGGTGCGTTCTTCCACAGGTAATTTTTCATGACGCCCCGTTTCAAGTCTAATTGGAGCAACCCCACATCTAAATTGGGCAAAAGCGCTTCTATAACATCTTGGCATAAGAATATCAACATATTTTTCAGTAAAATAACCAGTTTTAAAAAGTTTATATGTACGTAATTTACCCGTGGTATTGGATACATCTTCAGACCACGATTGAACAAGCTTTGCAGAGTACATTTCTATCATAAGATCAACAGTT
Organism: Haliotis rubra; assembly: GCF_003918875.1. Taxonomy (NCBI): domain Eukaryota; kingdom Metazoa; phylum Mollusca; class Gastropoda; order Lepetellida; family Haliotidae; genus Haliotis; species Haliotis rubra. The sequence goes on along the minus strand of NW_025767616.1, from coordinate 321,539 downwards.
GAACAAGGTAAAAATACATTTACATTACAATACAGTTCCATACCATGCTGGGTAAAAAAAGAGCATACACTAAAATTCCAATTTTTACAATGACGCGACTGACAACTCTCACTCCATATAAATACCATATAAATCACAATTAAGAAGTTGACATCCATACAATTCTTGCCTTGATAAATAAACTGTACAGTACAGTCGAGCACCGTTGTGTCGAACTCGGATAACTCGATATCTCGGTTGTCTCGATATAACATCTATGGTGATCTCTGTACCGGTAAAATCTTTCATAATGTATCATTATTCAATATCTTTTAACTCGATACAGATGTCTCGATATTTCGGATATTTCGATATAATTTCTCGGTCCGAACCAGCTAAATTACCCTTTTAACTCGATATTTGCAAAGAAACTCGATATTCACCTACCTTTTATGGGCAAGTATCCCTCTAAACTGAGGTTGTTTCCACACGTTTACAGACGGTGCGGCTTGAATCAAAGGGATGCGGTAGTGTCAGGGGTCACATGTTTGTTATTTAATTTAGGATTAATTAAGATGGAATTAATTATTATATTATTATATAGAGGATATTACACGAGTACATATAATATAATATACACAAATATAATACTTTGTTTATAACCGAAGTTGAGGAAAATAAACCCGAATCTACTTTCAAACATAGGCTGGCTACACGCCGTCGACGCGTGTAGAACGCAACGTCACAGAAGAAACGTGACGTCAAAGCATTGTTCATCACGTCACGTCACCATGACAAAGTGATATTTGCCCTAGGGCATTGTACGAAAAATATGAACCCCGATATGTTCGCCCTCGTAGGTAATAAATAGTAGTATTATAAAGTAGAACTTTTCTAAAATGTATTATGGCATTCGTGTAGCATACACAGGCCAAATCCAACATAACGATTGTTCTTCAGGATTTACATAACAGACAACCACCTGCTAATGTCTGCCTCATAATACCTCATTGGAATATCTCCTTGAGTAATGGTGGGGAATGCCTGTCTGGGGTGATAACGGATTAACATAACGATTGTTCTTCAGGATTTACTTAACAAACAACCACCTGCTAATGTCTGCCTCATAATACCTCAGTGGGATATCTCCTTGAGTAATGGTGGGCAATGCCTGTCCGGGGTGATAACGGATTAACTGATAAAGTAACCTCGTCAGTTGAGTATCTGACTGAAATTAATATTCCTGTACCAATTTGTAATGCATATTAATTATATATTTCCCATCATTACATGTGTCACAGTCTGTCATACAGACCGTGTAACAAGCATATCCAAAAAGCCTATGCAAGTCTAGGATATGTGGCAAGTCCGGATATGTAGCAAGTCTAGGATATGTAGCCTAGGATATGTGGCAAGTCTAGGATGTGGCAAGTAGGATATGTAGCAAGTCTAGGATATGTGGCAAGTCTAGGATATGTCCAGGATATGTTCTAGATATGTGGTAAGTCTAGGATATGTGGCAAGTCTAGATTTCCACAGTTTCAGAAAGAAAGTCTCATTCATTATATTTAACTTTTATATTATGACTTTTTCGCCTGTAAAATCTGCTCATTTCAGAGACTAGTTGTTAGTGTACATGTGTCATTAAGCATCATTTAGGTCATTGTAATGTTTTCTGATACATTTAATCATACAACATACATCTCATTCAATATGTTGAAGCTGTAAATGATAGCATGATAAATATTATTGTTCATTAAGAAGCACGACATGCCCTTCGCTCTTCAGATACCACGAGTGTTTCAACCGATATCGTCATTATGTTTACAAACGGCTTGGTTTTAAATAACTATCAGTTTAGATGTTCAGTCTCAATGGATTGATTGTAGACTGTTTATTCGGATTGGTACTAGGGTTTCTTAGCGCAATAAAAGTCTTAAACTTTTTGCAAACAAACTTGTATACCTGTAAATAAGGAAACTACACGTTGAGGGCTGCCACTTCCATCATGGTGAATGCCAGGTACATACATACATGCAGCTTGTACATCACCTGAGTGCACAGACTGCAGGAGCAAAATGTGCCAGAGACCAGGATGTACCTGCTGGCAGCCAGCTCATCTGTATGGCAAGCTGTTAGGGACAAAATTGTGAATTTGTGACGTCTGTTTGGGTTGCTGTGCTATATGAACAGTTCAACCTGTGACACAACATATATCTCGTTCAATATTTGCGGGTGCATGTGATAGCACGTTCTAGTGCTTGAAAGATTGTATTTCAGAAATATCTAAAAAAGCCATACCATGTTACTGACACAAATGTTTGTAGTAAAAGTGACTTTTCAAGTTATTAGTGTTCGTATTGCCCTTGTTAGAAATATCTAATTGCTGAGTGCGGCGACAAAACAAAAAAGAAAGTATTTTAAAAAGTATAAATAGATAAAAAGTTAATTGTTTTCTAAGGACACTAGGGGCAGTTTGTGTTGTCCTGCCTTGAAATCAAACTCAATTTTGATTATTGGTCTTTATATTTTCCACATCATGATTTTCTTTATTTATTGAATATTGATCAGGTTGAATATTGAATATTGATTTTGCATATTGTTTACTTATTGACATCAATAAAACGCAAAAAGAAACAAACAAAACAAAACAAATTATGCTTGGGAAGGATAGCATCTCTGAACAATTGAACTCAACCAGCCGCAAAGACCGGTAATTAAAACCAGACTCCAATGCACATCCATATCACATATAATTATGCATCCTTAACAAAACAACAACCCCCACCCCCAACCCCCAAAACCCCCAAGGTTCTGAAGCATTTAAAATCAATTCTTTTTACAGCAGCAAGTCACAGATAGGAAGGATGGACCCAATGAACATAATACGGTGTCTAACGTGGTGGTAATGCCGAGCATGGTAAATTAAAGGAGTGTCTATTTTATTAATCATAAATTATGTATCCAATTTTTGTCATTAAGATAAGCCATCTTGTTTGTACCACAGGTAAATTCACAAGCAACGCGGTTTTTTACCAAAGAGGGGTTTATACTGATTAAAAACAATATTAAGTTTCTATACGCTCATGATTTTGTTTGTTTTTGGTGGTTTTTTTTGTATTGTCACTCGGATCTTCACGGGTAAGACACTCCAGGAGGATATTAATTAGCTTGGAAGTATATACGATGAAACTGAATTGGCCGTTTGTAAGAGCTTGAGCAGGTATATCGAATTAATCATGTTGAAAAACATTAAATGGCTCCAGATTTTGGACGCTCAAAAGATTTTACTGCAAACAGAATTTCTGTTGCCAAAAAACAAAATGTGCCTTTCATCATTTCATAGAAGTAACATATGATTCGTTTTCTCTATTCAACATCCAGAACTACAAGCACTGTATTCCTATCTTTACTTCAGCAAAGAAAATCAGACTGGAAGTTGAATGCAGAAAGAAACGTGGATGGACCACTCAAGGAACTCCGTCAGCAGGGACAGGTATGAAATTCCCCTTGCATCATATCATCATCTCCAAGCAAATTGCGCCCGAATTTGCCGTGCAGAGTTGCCTCCCTTTGAAGAGCCAGTTCCCGCGTGACTTTATCACGTTTGTCAGCAACATACACATGTGCACTGCATCATGGGTAAAACTGTAACATCTCCATCACTTTGGGCGTGCAGGAAACCTGGGTTCGAATCCCGGTATACTCTTGGCTATAGGTATCTGTGAAGCGACACTGATCACAGCCGAGATAGAGAAAATCCGCTCACTCACTTACAGCTCACATAGTCTTGTTGTTTGGATACTTTGAACATACTGGATGATCTGTCACGATTGCCGCGTGTTTGGTTAGTGCAGCGATCTATCTCAGTAGGTGGATCCTGGCACAGATAAGGGAAGCAACTCTGCAAAAGCATGTTTCACGTTGAACCATTTTCTCACTGCCTTGCCTGTTACAACCAATATTGTTTTTACATTGTGTGTGTGTTGGGTATATTACATTTAGTGTCTGGTATGCTAATTTTTATACTTGAAATAACCAAGCAATAACTGATATGTAACAATACAGATCGATTCACATCCTAACTACCAAATATTGAAATGTTGTGACTGAAACCTTTCATATGAACATGTTGGAGAAATCTGGAGACAAGCATACTTTGTCAAGGACCCACATTCGGAATCCCTACAGGGAGACTAGCACTGTGGAGCCCGATGTTGATATATATAACGTTATAAATAAATTTTAAATATAATCCTCAAATGGAAACAAACATACCTTGTCAGGGACCTACACCAAAGGAAGGAACAGTATTTGCCAGATGGGAGGAAATAAACGTATCATCCGGGGCCCATATGACCGACGTTTCAAATGTACATACAATTTTCGCCGCCAAATTTGCATTTGTAATGCAGCACATGAATTAAAACAGTACGAACAAGTATAATCTTGAAAAAACCTTATGGATAACAACTTCTTCGTTTTTTTTGTGAGTGGGATGTTTTGATACTGATTCTTATACAGATGTAACAATGCTGAAGCCAGAGACATAGTTTATTGGGCGATGTACCCCAACATTGGGCTTGGTGGAGGAGTTCATCAAAAGCAGAATGAAATGTCCTTGAGCTCGGTTGAAGGTGGACTTTGGCGTTCGATGTGAATGGCTTCAGTGAGTTTGCGTTTTGTGAATTCCATTTGATTGTTCGCAAGAATGCTGATGTCAGTCCAGTTTATTGGTGACTGGGGCCTGATTGTTGTTTTAGGAGTCTGCTGATTTAATGTGATGGTTTGCCAATGTAGGGAATGGATATCCTGAGGGTGGCTGAATCTGGTTCAGGTCTTTTAAAGGAAGATGACAGAATAGCCGCAATGTTTCTGTTGAGATAAGATAAGAAAAAAGATAAGATAAGATAAGATAAGATAAGATAAGATAAGATAAGATAAGATAAGATAAGATAAGATAAGATAAGATAAGATAAGATAAGATAAGATAAGATAAGATAAGATAAGATAAAACTTTAATATCCCGGAGCAAATTCTTTTTTCATCAAAATGGTCTCAAAATGAATATAAACATAATTCACAAAATATATGCACAATAATTACATGTACAAAACGAATGCTAGTTACGCACATATACACAATAAAACTGACATGATTCAATACAATGAACCACATAGGTAAAGAGGCTGGATAATTCTAGTGGTTATCACATCATGATCATTCAAAACATGTGTTGCATTCACGAATACTGGATTGTATGAACGACTGCCGAGCTCTGTTTGTTTTGAGGGAAAGTAAACGAAAGCTGCGTCCAGAAGAAAGTTGTTCAAAATGGTGACATAAAATATGGGAACCATCAGTTCTATTTTTAGTTGCATTTGTTAACAATCCGGTACTCAAAGATAAAGGGAATATACTCGAAAGACACTGCAGCAATTTTGTTGGCAGTATTAAAATTTTTGAAACGTTTGTTTATGTTGAGAGCAGACAGACCCCCATACCAACATAGAAAATTGTAGGTCAACACACTTTGAATAAAGTTTTGATAAAAACGGTCATAATGGTTTTGTCAATAGGAAATTTTCTTAAGCGGTGAAGAAAATATAGTCGCTGTTGGCCGGTCTTTTTGTAAATGTGATTGATATGTTTTGAAACGAGAATGTTTTGAATCTAAACTAACACTGAGATATTTGTAACGGTCCACACTTTCAATTTCTGCATTATTATATTTCCTACATTTGAAGGATGAATTAGTAGGAAATTGTTTTCTCCTACCGGTGTGTAACGAGAGCTACCTGCCCCGCGGGGTGGCACTGTCAAGGATATATAAGAGTTACTCAATTTGAATTGGTATTTAGGTCTGCCGAAATGCCAACAGGCGAAGGCGACCTCAAAAGCACCTAACTGAAGAAGAAGAAGAAGATTTGGTCATTCTCGCTGAAAGTACACCACGGCCACTTTATGATGGACGCAAATGCTAAACTTGACGCCCTCTTGAAACAACAAGAAGAGCTACAATCCTCTATTGATAGTCAGATTGGCGCATTAAGAGACTCTACTTTGGGGACAAACCCTGAAGACACGAGATTGGTTGTAAAGACTGCACCTTGTGATAAAGCTAAATCCTGTGAAGCACCGGACATAATACCATCGTCCAAAAACGCAACAATGTTGTGTCCATCAGAACGCCACTTCGTCACTAACTGACGTGTAACCTTAGTGAATACCTAAGGAGCTGAAGTCAGACCAAACGGTAAGACTAAGAATTTGTAATAGCATATATCACCACCAGTATCACGCCATGCAAACCCAAGATAATCAGTATGAGCAGCATGTCCCAATATTGATCATGACTGTGTTTTCTTGTTACTGTATGTAACGGTGTTATGTTGGAGAAATCAATTATAGGAGGATGTAGAGGTTAGGATGGATAGTGGTTTGGTTCCACATAGATTTTCTTCAGCTTCTTCTTGTAAAGGGGTGGTGGCCTTGTGGTGAAAGCGCTTGCTCGTCTTGCTGAAGGCCTGGGTTCGATTCCCCATATGGGTACAATGTGTAAACCTGTTTCTGGTGTCCTCAGCCGTGATGTTGCTGGAATATTGCTGAAAGCGGCGTAAACCCATACTCATTCACTCTTCTGGTATATTTATTCAGACAAATTCACAGCTCACTAACTATTTGTAATATTGCCTCATCTCTGTCTTTAAATTAGCATCGGGCACTTCCTCTTCCGGTAAGACATCTGCTTGATATCTACTCCACAAAAAAGTATTTAATCCTAGACCAATATTTTAAAGGTTTTGTTTTATATCTGAATCCTAAACTTATTTGAAATTGTCTGGACTGAGAACGTTATAGAGGTAAGTGTAGCCAAGTACATTGATACGATATTCAGATAATCAATGAAGTACATTTTGTGTCTGGGTCTGTTTTGGTTTTTTGTACTGCGATAAGACGTGGCACCCCACTGATATAAATCGCTATTACTGGAGCGGTGAATTTATTGACACAACTATCACTTGTCAACGGCAAATTGTGTTTCTACATTCCCGTTGTTTGACTTATAAGTAAGCCATTTTCGTGGCCCATTATGTTTGCACATGGGTCTTTAGAAGTGTTTCATCTTCGGGCGGGATATTAACACCAGACAGTTGTTTAATTAAGTTAAAATACATTGAAACATTACGTCAGAGCAAGGGTACATATTCGCCCATGGACATGATACTACTATCAACACTATAATGGAGTTATGCTGTTGAGTAGCGCATGCTCAAACGTGAGATTATGACATCAGTACTGGCTAGCTATTCTCGAAACATTCGTAGCCCTACGAACTTCTTAATCCCATTCTTAACACATTGGCTACGATAAGAATTCCTAGAGCTACGAACGTTTTAAGAATAAGGGCCCTGGTGTCTCTGCTATGATGGTGGAATTGGGTTTAACGTCGTGCTGGAGAATATTCGCTCATATGACGACGTGCATGCGTGTGTATGTGTATGTGCGGCTGCTTGTACTAGCCCAGACTTAAGCTGGTTTTATAGTGCTAGCCCTCTGAGATACCATGCCGCAGTGAAGCAGGAATACCCCACTCAGACACATTATACTGACTCCGAGTCGACCAGTCCTTGTTGTACCCATTAATGCCGAGCGCCAGGCAGGGACCAACAAGTGCCATATTTTAACGTATTTTTGGTCTGACGCGGTCGGGGATCGAACTCACGACCTTCCGCTCTCCGGGCGTACGCTCAAACCACTACACCACGGAGGCGGTCGTCTCTGCTCTGAAATAATTGTACCTTGTAAAAGATAAGTTTGACGAACAAATTTCGTTACGTTTAAAGTTTAGTGCGGGTAAACTATAGACCTAGGTTGTTACTACAATTGCCATCAATGTGAACATTTCACCGCAAACACAAAAATGTCGTCTTCTTTCTCTACATGGGCGAAAACCTAACGCTTTTTGCCATCGGTTGTTCGCCCAAATAACGTCCTTCTGTAACATCGGAATTTCCGGCGAGGTAACCACCTTATCAAGCTCCTCACATTTCTTGATTCATATCTCTATTTCTCAGGTTTAATTGTTCAGCCCTTGCGTGTCAGATTAACAAGGTACCAAACTAAGGCCACCGAGAACAATTGGGAGTCGGCCGACAGTGTACTTGGGTTACAAGCAAGACTTTATTAGCATTATCTCTTCCGTGTCAGATTACAACACAGACTATCGCGTTGTGTTTGTAGCTTTGTGTCCATGTGATTGATCGTAACGTTCTCTCGAGCATCTTACCGTACAATGCTATATGCGGACCGTTCTCAAAATCTGTGTAGGAGATACGCTGAGTATCATCGTCAACGTTAAAAAAAATGTATAGAAGTCGTTCGGTTGTGGAAAAGGATATCTCATATTGACCCGAATAGACTTGTAAGTGAGTGAGAGATTGAGTATGGTTTTACGCCGCTTTTAGCAATATTCCAGCAATATCACGACGGGAAACACCAGAAATCGGCAGCACACATTGTACTTAAGCTGATTTTATAGTGCTAGCCCACTGAGATACCATGCCGCAGTGAAGCATGAATATCCCACTCAGACTCATTATACTGACTCCGAGCCGACCAGTCTTTGTTGTACCCATCAATGCCGAGCGCCAGGCAGGGACCATATTTTAACGTCTTTCGAACCCGCGACCTTCCGCTCTCCGGGTGGACTCTCTAACCACTACACCACGGAGGCGGTCACAAGACGTCTATTGAGTCACTTCAATAACAGGCACAATCAGTCAGATGATTATTAGGAGATACAACATTGCGCTTTCCAACATAATGTATATTTTGCACGCTCGCCCACTGCAGTCAATGAACCGTGAACCGGTGGTTCGGATCGACTTGTCAATACCATGTTAGTAAAAAAATTAGATATTATTGAATTTCAGTTTGTTTTAATGTTATATCTACTAAAGAGAGATTTAAGCATTCGGTAAGATAAATTCGTGGCAGCATTTGATTCAGGGTATATGGGGTTTTATGTGTCCCTCCCTAGTTAGGTTTTGTCACAAAGCTACAGCTTGTTCAGCGTGACTTGATGATTGCGTGACCTTGTCACAACTAGTTGGGTCTATTATTGTGCACCTTGTGAGTTGATTGTCTGACAGCCGAGACAAGGTCTGCGTTTGACATCTCAGTGTGGAGAAATCGTCAGCAATGTCCCAACTTTCTTTAAAAAAGAAGCTAAAGATGGTTTAATGTTTCCGATTTGGGCTTTAAGGCGACTATTGGCCCAGGACAGCAATATTCCAGTTGAACATGAAATAGAAAAAGTGATAATTGAACTGTGTGTGGAGAGTGGTAGCGAGAGTGAATCGGATTGTGAAAGTAACTGACGTCTTTACGTTGTAAAGTTAGTAAACAAACTGTGATATGTCTCGTTATGCATTCGTCTAGTACTTTGGTGTTTGATAATGTGGGGATTTTTATGGGGTTGGGGGCTGTAATGATGGAAGTGTCGTTTTGTTTTTGTTTATGTTGTCCTGAAAGTTTGTGTTGTGTGGAGACAATTTTAATGCAAATTATTTATATATTTCATATATTTCATGAAATGTATATGCACACATATTTATAAAAATTGTCTTTTTCATTGAGTCGTTTTGTAGACAAAATAATTATGCATATTGACTGGCCGGGTGGGCGTTTAATACATCTATGTGTGAAATTTATAACTGGTGATTTATGTGTTGTGGCGAGTTTGGCTGCTGTGTCTGCTATTTGATTACCAGAATTATCTGTGTGTCCAGGAATCCACAGGGAGTTTATATTTTAATTTAAAGAATTAAAGTATGAATTTTAGTGATGATGTTGTGTATAGTGTCCTTTCGTGACCTTGAGTGCATGTTATGTATCTGGCTTCAGTGAGTCGGAGATGAGTAGGAAGCAAGAGTGCTGGAAAGTTGGTATTAAGTGCAGCGCAGGTAGCACAGCTAATAATTCCGCAGTGGTAATGGTTGTGTCAACGGAGATGAGTAGGAAGCAAGAGTGCTGTAAAGTTGGTATTAAGTGCAGCGCAGGAGGTACAGCTAATAATTCCGCAGTGGTAATGGTTGTGTCAACGGAGATGAGTAGGAAGCAAGAGTGCTGTGAAGTTGGTATTAAGTGCAGCGCAGTTAGCACAGCTAATAATTCTGCAGTGGTAATGTTTGTGTCAACGCGTGGTATATATGCGTCGACTGGGGAATTAGCTCATAATTAAGATGAAGTGTGCGTTGATGAAGACGAAGGCATAGTTGAGTTCAAACGTCTTTAGTACATGACAAACACATACACAAGACATGAGCGAGGTGAGCGGAGTACCTGCTCAATCCCAGGGCGTTTCCTACGAGCGGCATTATCCTGCTCGTGGTCGTCCCAACAGACAGTCCAAATACCGAACTCGTACTCCTTCGCTGTCTAGATGTGAGCATACTAAGTATATATACAGTTTTTGACAACAATGGACAGGCGACGACTCATCAATGGACAGACAGAAAAACAAAAGCACTTCCTTGACCAGTTGATGTGATGGCAGACACGGCCAAGGGGGATTACCAATGAAGGTTATAAATGTCTTATACAATAATTAATGGGCTGACAAGTCAATGTACAATGCGGTAGTGATAAGGATGTACAGTATTGATTAAGAATACAGGTTAGCGTCATATAGATTATTACAATAAAGTCTCACATATCTGGACTACATAGGTTTTGGACTTTTAAAATATTTGGTCGAAGGCTGTCCTGAATAAGTCTCTATAACAGTTGTATAGATTGAATAGTGTCGGTTGATTTGAGTAAAACATATTTTATTCATTGAAGAAAAGGATTGGGCACAAGTTATCCAACTTAATGACGCCCTCTCCCAATATTTACAACAATTATATTTACATGAGAAACAGAGAACATATACATGAAAGATCTTGATTTGAGAATATAACAGATTAGTATGAACAGAGGAATCGTTTAGTTTGATTGATGTAATGATTTGAAGATATTCAGATCTTCTTCGGTTGAGAGGTCTGCATTGACATATAAAATAAGACATATATCTAGTAAATATCTACTTTGTAAAATATCACTTATGTTAGCTAACAAAGTTTCTCTATGTGTTTTATAACGGGGACAATCCAAGAAATAATGATATACATTTTCACAGAGACATCCACAAGAACATGATGGATCGGTTATAATGTTGATATGACTCGTATAGAATCAACATCAACATTATAGCGCCGGTTGTTTCAGTAACCCATGCTTGTCGTAAGAGGCGACTATCGGGATCGGGTGGTCATGCTCGCTGACTTGGTTGACACATGTCATCGTATCCCAGTTGCGAGGCGAATGATGTTAGTCACTGGTTTATCTGGTTCGCAACAGACATACCTTCAATTTAAAAGCGGAGTTATATCCTATATTGTTTTACTGCTGTAACACGCGGACGAACAACAGGCATTCTGCCTCAATAGATCGTGAAAGTGAGTCTATACCAGTATCTTTCGTCATTATATATTAAGATATGTGAATCTTTGATTCAGATTGTACTACCGGAGAAAGATGCTATAGCGAAAATGACCGTCAGTCAAGCGTTCAAAACATACCACAGGTATAGTATACATTTTGTGAGTGAGTGAGTGAGTTTAATTTTTTTTACGCCGCACTCAGCAATATCCCAGCTATATGGCGGCGGTCTGTAAATAATCGAGTCTGGACCAGAAAAGCCAGTGATCAACAGCATGAGCATCGATCTGCGCAATTGGGAACCGATGACATGTGTCAACCAAGTCAGCGAAACTGACCACCCGATCCCGTTAGTCGCCTCTTACGACAAGCATAGTTGCCTTTTGTGGCAAGCATGGGTTGCTGAAGACCTATTCTACCCGAGCGTACAGACTTTTCAAATATGAAACAGTAAAGGCGGTCTCACCTGTCTCCTGAATTTCAAGCTCAGGTGGGTAAATCAGTGGAAGTGAATTGGCTATTTGATCGATATTAAATCATCAATAAACCTGAAGCTTAAGTTAAACTTCTTGGCCAAATTACCATGTTTTGATTTTGCCAACCCAAGTGATGTTTCAATCTATATTAATTCCTCCAGGTCGATCACAATTAACTGAGTGGAATTGTTCCCGATCAACTTCAAACTGAGCTAGATTTCAGTTGAAAACAATTATGCGAATGAAGTTAGTCCTCCTAACTAGGGCACGTACGGGTTTTCTCCCTGTTATCTCCTGTAGTTTTCAAGCTCATATCCCACGTGAACTGGCTTTCTGTTTGATTAATTCTTGTTTCATTCATAACAGAAAATGTTTTTCTCGCATCCTCCATTACATCCAATGCTTATGTTGCAAAAAAGGTGATTCTTTCCTTGAACAGCATTCATTGAGTTCCCGAAGAAAACCATTAGGTCACGCAATTAAAATATTCATGTTCCAAAAATCAAAATCAAAACATAACAGTACGACATAGCTCATTGACCAAAACTGATTGTTTGTTACCCGCAGTTTGTTACCTGCAGTTTGTTACCTGCAGTTAGTTACCTGCAGTTAGTTACCTGCAGTTTGTTACTTTTGTAACCTAATGTTTACTTTGTAGATCCCGTGGTCACATCGTGTTATTACACATTCATCGTTACATATCTGGCGTACAATATACCCCAGTACATTATGCCCAGCCTATTATAAAAATACATATTCAGTCAACCCTTAAAGATGTAGGGTGTATCATTTCATGTTCATGAACCTGATAATTATATATATGCTACAGGATTGGTTAGGCCTCTTCACGATAAATTACATGTTAACATAAAAACATGCATTCCCTTGACAAAAAATAAAAAATAATGTTATCTCCTGTTTAACATTTGACAAAAGCGACAAAACCTGTCCTGGGATAATATTAAAAATACTACATTTCCAGGTCAACTGCACCCTCTCAGCGTCTTAGGCATGAATAATTACCCAACCATTGATTAAACGGGGTGCTCGAGAAAAGTCAAGGTCACCTCGCCCCACCGTCGGTACACGTAAACTCTTTCAATGGTAAGTCAGTTGTTTACCAGAATAGACATTCATGGGGACAACTGGTTAAAGGGGGTGGGACATCATGTTGATAATTGTAAGTGGTTCTTCTTATCTGGAAATGCAGCCAACACGTCGAAAACGAAGGCTTTTGAGATCCCCAACCAGGTCCCGAATGCTCACAACCCAGCCAAACAGCCAACGGGCATCAGTGGAACACCTTACCAAAATCAGAAGTCAAGATGATTATAGTCATTTTACCCCAACCAAAAATTAATATGACGTAGTCGATACTAGTAGTGGAGTAAATCGTATGTATCCTTATGAGTGAGTTTAGTTTTCGCCGTAGTCAACAATATTCCAGCTATATGGCGGCGGTCTGTAAATAATCGAGTCTGGACCAGACAATTCGGTGATCAAGAGCATGAGCATCGATCTACGCAATTGGGATACGATAACATGTGTCAGCCAGCCTGACCACCCGATCCCGTTAGTCGCCTCTTTCTACAAATTGATTACTGAAGATCAAATCTAACCCGGATCTTCACGGGTCTGAATCATCTTATGACATTTATTGCAAGCTCCCCATATACTGTGTTTAAAGGTCAATCGGGGACAAATGTACTCCACTAATTTTGATCTAGCTGGGGGAAACGATTGAAACATCACCTGTGATATTCTTATGGCGAAGCACAGCTTACACATTCAATTATAACAACAAAATATCCTTCTGAAAATAACAAACATGCAGTTCCACCAAGTATCACCAAACATGTGTGGATTTCAGGTTTCTTAATCTCAGACAACTGTTCTGTAGAAACTCTAGAAAAGCACTGAATGAAAATTATAAGTATGTTAAAATATTCAATGAAACATGAGAGCTGACGTTGTGTTACAGCATAACCTAGCCTTTAATAACGATTACATCTTAATGTATCCTTCGTGACGACGTCGTGGCGTGTATCCTTCAATTTCAAAACCCAAAACCGGACTAAAACCATGTGTCTGCCTTATGTTGAAAAATACCGATAAATTTACGTTTTGACTGACTATGATATTATGGAGGTAGCGGATGTCCCGGTTTGAATTATTTGTACGCTGATGGAAACATACTCACATGGATCAACGCAACTCAGTCATAAGATTATTTAAGAATGGCCCCCTATGGTGGAGACAAACGTGATAGGAAGTGTTCCAACACGTTTGTCATTAGTTTGTCAGATCAAATACTTATATCGCTAACGTGATAGGAAGTGTTCCAACACGTTTGTCATTAGTTTGTCAGATCAAATACTTATATCGCTAACGTGATAGGAAGTGTTCCAACACGTTTGTCATTAGTTTGTCAGATCAAATAATTATATCACTTACGTGATATATCACTAACGTGATAGGAAGTGTTCCAACACGTTTGTCATTAGTTTGTCAGATCAAATACTTATACCGCTATTTCAGATCAAATATGTCCTATACTCTCTGTAAGACTTTATTTAGTTAAAGCCTGATATCAATTCAATGCAGAGCCTACATATTACAGTATTGTTAAAAAATTGTTATCATTAGTATAGTTTGTTGTAAGTATATTTTATGCGAAAGGACACCTCCTATAACCATGTGTGTATCCGATATAAGAAAAAAATGATTTAATAATCTCTCTCTCTCTCTCTCTCTCTCTCTCTCTCTCTCTCTCTCTCTCCCTCTCTCTCTCTCTCTCTCTCTCTCTCTCTCTCTCTCTCTCTCTCTCTCTCTCTCTCTCTCTCTCTCTCTCTCTTCTAAACTGTTCTAATACATACTCTTGCAATCCAGAATGACTTTACTGTAGATTAACTGAAAATAATAGAAGAACTAAATAGGTTTTAGGAAATAATAAAGCCATAAAATTACCAACAGAATTTAATTTGCATAAACTGAGCAAGTGGCTGTACTGCCCCTTGCCAAACTCTTCTAAAGGCAAAAGCACATGGCATCAATGACATGCCCTGGGGCAGTTACCTCTCTTGGGAGGGTTATTGAAAAGTGGCAAAGGAATAAAACGACATAAGAGTTAAATGACACATGGTTGAATGCAAAATAGAAATTTAACGGAAAATGATTTATAAAATAATTTTTTCAGGTAAATAAGTGTTTTGACCGTAACACTGGTAAACTTAGAAAAGATAAGAAATTTCATTACCGATTACAATTGAGAGGCACGTATTGGTAATACTCTATGTTCATGCATTTCCTGAAGTACCAACTTTTCAATTCATACTTGGAAATGTCTGCAAATCCGGTCGTAGCATACACATAAGCGTATCACATAATATCATCTACGTCATACCGCAACGGTGTATGTAAATTAGATTAGTGGGATTCGCCGGTGTACTCAAAATCTAAACATCAGTGAACTTGTACCAGAGATATAAGCAAATGGCACCGAATCGTTCTGTTGACCAAAGTTTCAATTATTCTGCAATATTATTTTCAAGTATTGTTTTTTTCAATAATTAGAGGAAATCTTTTCTAACCAAATGAATATACCCAAAAGGCGTTAACAGGTTGTTTGCATCGGTTCACAGTAGAAAACATGTATCACTACATGCGAT
This sequence comes from Haliotis rubra, assembly GCF_003918875.1. NCBI lineage: Eukaryota > Metazoa > Mollusca > Gastropoda > Lepetellida > Haliotidae > Haliotis > Haliotis rubra. The sequence goes on along the minus strand of NW_025767616.1, from coordinate 305,929 downwards.
GTATACGTAAGATTTCAATGTTAACTTTGAAGCAATATTTTTATTAAGTTAAACAGTAATGTGAAATTCAAAGGCTTAGGAAGTACCGATAAGCTAAGACTCGGTTGATATTCCTAAATGACAATGAATCCTGTATTTATCAGCATGAAATATTGATAATATGCACTGGATTAGCGAAGATGATCTATCATATCAAAGTATTACAACACTCTCTACGCATTCGCCAAGGTATCTTCGTGTCGGAAATGACATTGTCAGTTTTAAGGACATATTCAGCACAGAATGTTTCTCGCTTATTGATTTGTTTTGAGTCTCGAGACATTGAGAAGAAGCAGCCACTATGAACCTATGGTGCCAATTTGTGGGATTTGTTGGCCCAGAAATATATAAGTTGTATAAAGTGGACTAGTAAGCAATCTTGACCATAATCCTGTGATTGACACCTCAATAATTAATGACTATATGAATACTAATGTCTGACTCTATTGGCTATTTAGTTACCTTGACAACGTAGATACAATGTGCTACCGGAAGTTGCGCATGGGAAAACTGGGAGATGGAGGCTGGGAGATCTGTGACGATGCCAACTACCGACCAGTAAAGCCATGTATCGTGTACTCGTTTGGGTGAGTAGTCAACTGATTAGAATACGTAATAGTTAACTAAACAGAATACGCATTAGGCTAAGACACAGACGCCGAATATAGTCCAGTAAAGCCCTGTATCTTGTACTCGTTTGGGTGAGTAGTCAACTGACTGGAATACGTATTAGTCTAAGACACAGACGCCGAATACAGTCCAGTAAAGCCCTGTATCGTGTACTCATTTGGGTGAGTAGTCAACTGACTGGAATACGTATTAGTCTAAGACACAGACGCCGAATACAGTCCAGTAAAGCCCTGTATCGTGTACTCGTTTGGGTGAGTAATCAACTGACTGGAATACCTATTAGTCTAAGACACAGACGCCGAATACAGTCCACTAAAGCCCTGTATCGTGTACTCATTTGGGTGAGTGGTTTTACTATGCATGACAGGCAATGGGGAAAATCGAATTTGAATGTGGAGCATTAACGGATATTTTTTTTTTCAAATGGCCACAAATATTCAGTTATACAGCGTTGCCCTGTTTCAGATTTGTAATTGTGATTGTCTCAAGGGCCCGTGCATCCTTCACTTTCGTTTGGCTGTCAAATAGATGTATCTACCGAAATAAAGACTTTAAAGATATTACGCGAAACTGTTGTGGCAATGTTCCTTCATGAATACACAATGCCGCTTAGAAAGTGGTCAGTTAAAACATATATATATGTTATATTTGGGATCACACTTTCTCAGGAAAGTACCAAATCTGGTACTTTTGACAGGTTGACTCCCATCCGGGATTCGAACCCAAAGTCAGGCACCTTATTGCCAGCACACAAAGTCAACAATTTAACCCACCCAGCCATCGCGAGGCCGCGGATGGGACTCAACCCAAAACAAATACCAGAATCGGTTCTTTACAAAGAAAGTGTAATCCCTAATGTAACATATGTTACAAATGTTCCTTCATGTTGAATTATATGGCATGTATGTAATTTAGAAATAACTTCGAAGTAGTGGTGTTTTTCTTTTACTTCAGAATCAGCAACGATTTTTCTTTTGACGATGACACGGCCAAAAACTACGAGTGTAATGTCTTTTCCTTTGATCCAAGGTTTGTATATACGCTTGTTAATGTCTGCTGGTACGTTATGTACTCGTTCGTTCGTTCGTTCGTTCGTACGTTCGTTCGGCGTTCGTTCGTTCGTTCGTTCGTTCGTTCGTTCGTTCGTTCGTTCGTTCGTTCGTTCGTTCGTTCGTTCGTTCGTTCGTTCGTTTCTTAATTGCACACTCTGCAATATTCCTATTATATGTCGGATGTCCTGAGTAAGCAAGCCTGGTCAAACCAGTGGCTGATATTATGAGCAATGGCGGATTACGACGACGCAATCAACCAGGCCTGACCAGCCGATCCACTATGTCGTCTCTTACAACAAGAACTGGCTTCTGTGGACCACTATGAAATCCCTGGTGGTGGTGGTGGTGTTATATGTTTTGGTCAAGGTGGTCTAATAAGAGGCCTATATCCGCCTTATACAATGAGTGAGTGAGTGAGAATGGTTTTACGCCGCTTTTAGCAATATTATGGCGGGGGACACCAGAAACGGGCTTCTTACATTGTACTCATGTTTGGAATCGAACCTGGGTATTCGTCGTGTCGAGCGAGCGCCCTAACCACTAGGCTACCCCTAATGTGAAGCTTTATAAGAATAATGCCATGAAAGGTAACAGATTCAAGAACACGCACGACATTCTTGCGGGCTGGTTTTGTAGATTGTACGTCTGCTTTTTAGGAAATCTAATTATATATCGCTGCGAATTTAAAAACAATATGTTAATATACGTAATCAACTTTAATCTTTGACACTGGGCTTATACTACATTATATTACATTTCTGGGAATGTTTCACAAGGTTTCACGAGTGTTCAGTTGGAAAGTATTTCAAGTCATTTTTGAGTATCTGTGTTTTTTAAATTTTATGTAGCTGAAAAAGATTATATCATTTGCATATTCTACAAAGCAAATCCCATGTATGATTCTTAAACCCTATTCAGAAATATACATTTGGAAATTTTAGGTGAACGGCCGATAATAGTTACATAAGAATATGTGTTTAACAACTGCTTTGTTTTCCTTCTTTTAGTTGTATCAAAATGTTTTGGGTACAGGATGGTATTCCCGTTCGTTTTGCGTCGCCTGCTACGGATTTTGGTAACGCAACGAATCTGCGGATGTAGCTTTGGAACTGGGTGAAAGAATGTCCTTAAAATAACTTCGTGGTCATCTGATCAATCCGCGCATATGTGATGTACCCTGTGTGTACCAGTATGTATCCTTATGTACCCTCAGCCGTTAGGCTGACATATGTACATCACTTCACACGCACCAGCTAATATTCGAATAACATACCTCACGTGCGATGAGTTTACCATTTGTATCTAACATTATTGTTGATATTTGGACAAACTGTGTCATAAACATCGCCTATTATCGTTGATGCTGTATTATAGTAATAATAGTGATAATAATCATATTTCAGTATGACCCAGGCATCCTACCAGAGGTCACCGCGTGTCCGGTTTTTTAAATCAGGCCTTGGCGGAAAAGACCAGAAGAGCAATTCCTGGGATTTACAGACATTGACAACCATCAAGAAAATGTTGAACCACACCGGGGTCAGTGACATTTTGAATAATCTGAAATTATATATTTTACAAATATTTGGAAATTTGCTCCTCGTGAACTAGGAATTTTCTCTCTTCTCTAAATTATGTGTCATTTAGAAAGTGGTCAAACGTAACAAGTGTTAAAGTTGAGTTTTTTAATTTGTTGGGGGTGAGTCCTATCTGGGCTTCGGAACCATGTTCACAGAGTTCAAATCGCCATGCAAAATCAGCGACTCCCTCAGCCATCGCGGCTTCCACAACTGGTATTTTAAATCACGTACTCTCGGCTGGGTTCACTCAGGTTCCAGAGTTGGTAATAATTGTAATTCGAATTTAGTTATAGTTGTTTTTAATGTCGCAGCACAGGTCATTTTAGCGACATAAGTATCAAGAAATTATATAATTAATTGGCCCATAAAGGGGGTCAAGGTTCGCATGATCTATGGGTCAGTTGTTTAAAGCCGCAAGCAGAAACGGTATATTCCATCGGTGGCCTCTGTACGTAATAACCAAATTTAGTGTCCACTCCGGGACAACTCGTTAAGAAGATGTGAACGTGGGGGCCAGTGTGGGACAACCTGTTAGTTGTCAAAACAAGGAGTTCATCTGCTACTGTGAGTAGAAGGTGACTGCTGATGCTCTTAGCAAAGCGATAACTTCAGAGTAAATAGTGCATAAACCGTAGAAACATCCCAGCTCTATGACCCAGTGATTGGCATACCCACCAGGATGATCTATGGGTCAGTTTAAAAGCCACATGCAGAAACATCCCAGCAGTAAATAATCGAGCCTGGGTCAAACAATCCAGTGATTAGCACGCCATCAGGATACAGTGATCTGTACTAACAACCAGTCCATTTGGTCACCTCGTTACTGTTAGTTACTAGGACCTGCACTCTTAATCACAAAAGGTTTCTTGGTCCCTTTGATGGTGGAAAGACACGGTATTGAACCTACAGGCAATCAACAATTTTCAACACTGAATTATATCGAACTTATGTTATATTTGGAATTACACTTTCTTAGTAAATTACAGATTCTATTATATTTGTGGGCTGAGTCCCATCCTGAATTTGAACCAAAACACTCGGAGTGAGGCACCTAAATCGCCTGCTCAGAAAGTGAACGATCCCACCCACTCAGCCTCCAAAACATGGAAGTTCAGATCACGTACTTTATCTTACCTTCATGTAAAATACTTTAATTTCACTGGTCAATGACGCTTTAACAATTTTCCGTGTGGTGACAACTGTATAAAATATTACCCGCTGCCACGGTAACCGCCAAGCTCTTCGCCAAGAACCTGAAGTGCTAACAATCGTATGACGTATTAATATGACGCATGCCGTGCCCGGAGTTCGATAACCGTTCGATCAGCTGTTTTTGTGTTCACTTTGTACAGATGTATTTTACCGACTTTCACTGCTTTATTTAAACTATTTTATACATTGAGTCGTTTGCACACTCAGCTTAAACATAATCAACCATTTTTTATAGCAGTTTTAATCTTGTCAGAATATGTTTCACTGATTTTAAAAATCCAGTCGAGAGGCAGACGCCATTTTGTTTACTTGTCATATAGTCGGTCGCGATCTTTAACATAAAAATAAAATGATGCTTTGTACATTTAACATGGCGGTAAGATAAATACGTTGTATGCTTCTCCCTCGGGTAATACGGTCAGATGTACGCCTCTTTGTAGCAGTATCATCCCTCGTCTACCGGCTCGGGTGACACTGCTACAAACAGGCGTACATCAGACCGTATTACCCTCGAGAGAGGCATACAACTTATATTGTGATTACTGTGTTACTTGTTGTTACCTTGCCTGGCGCCCGGAAAAAAGGGACAAATTAAGGTGCTTTCTAATTTGGCTACACTACCAAACACACACAAGTCAGCACTAGCACAACGAGACACAACTATACATGGATGTATGTCCCTTTAAGTGAATCATGTTGAACACAACAAACACGTTCTTCATTTCATTCCTTTGTATTTGGGGCCGGTGGGTAGCCTAGTGGTTAAAGCGTCCTCTCGTCACGCCGACGACCCGGGTTCGATTCCCCACATGGGTACAAAGTGCGAAGATTTCTGGTGTCCCCCGCCATGATATTACTGGAATAATGCTGATGGAGGCGCCAAACTAAACTCACTCACTCACTCACTGCTTTGCTGTTCCTGATATTGTCAGGAAATGTGTTAGGATGTCGTTTAATACATTATAGCCTCTTTGTTTCTTTTCCAGAAATATATTGATGTTTTAAAGATGGACATCGAAAATTCAGAATGGCCCTCGCTACCCAACATGGTGTCATCCGGCGAACTGTCGAACGTCGGACAGTTTCTCGTGGAATATCACGGACCTTGTAGCAACTTGAATGACTGCGTCAGCAAACTGAAAATATTGAAAGACGTCCATGATGCAGGATTCAGGAAGTTTTATGTTCACAAAAATCATAACTGTGGACTTACTAATGCTTTATTTCCAGTCATAAGGACATTTTGCTATGAGATTCATTACGTTAATATCAAGCTTAAGTGAAGTCCATGTTTAGTGAGTGAGTGAGTTTAGTCTTACACCGCTTGTAACAATATTCCAGCAACATTGCGGCGACCATGTTCAGTGAGTGAGTGAGTTTAGTCTTACATCGCTGGTAACAATATTCAAGCAACATCGCGGCGGCCATGTTTAGTGAGTGAGTTTAGTCTTACACCGCTTGTAACAATATTCAAGCAACATCGCGGCGGCCATGTTTAGTAATTTTCCCACCACTTCAGTTTGCGTCAGGTCAAGAGCGTTAGTATCGTTGTCAGGTGATGGACAACGGACGGGAGACAGAAGTCGAGGAATTTATAACGACAGCAGTCATGTTTATTATAGTTGGGGGAATTAGGGTCCAAATGGTAGACGTTGATAGTTATCACGTGACAGATCTCACACCGGGACCGAGTGGCCAATGTTCCCAGGGAGATCCGCTCTGTCACGAACACACATGCAGAAGTCGGACGGCAATTCTTCATCGTCGACGTAATCGTTGGTGAGGCGACGGCCTTGGCTTCTGTCGTTGAACGCAAAATCATTACCCACCTTTTCCCTGATACCATAGCACGCTATGCATGGCGTTTAAGCGGAATACAAGCAGACGATACTATTATTGTTTTACAGATTAAGATGACAAATGCAGCAGAGAGGGTTTGGGTGATCCTGGCGCAGTCAGGCTGGTAAGATCATAATCAGCTCAGGGCCCTAGCCCCCTCTACACGCATCCCAAACAGCGAATGGAACTTCTCCCAGGAAACACTGTCGAACCCAACAAAAACTTTCCGGAGAATATGAAGGCATCCCAACACTGCAGTCTTCTGCATTACCTAGAGTGTCAGAAGGGTTGTCCTCCCGGTGGAGAACCCGGGTACTCTCCAGATCTACGCCAAGAGACCAGGAGGTACCAAACCAAGGGCACCGAGAAAAATCGGGAGCCTGACGACAGTGTACTTGGGATGCTTTTCCTGAATCTTGCCAATCACATTGCTGTCAAAAGGGACAGACAATTCAATGATATAAATACATTCATTGGCTTTATCAAAAAGGACAAGATCAGGTTTGTTGGCAGGAATTCTTCTGAGGCTGCATATGGGTCTATTCCACAGAAGTTTGAAAGCAGCATTTTCAATGATGCCCTGGACATGTTCAGGGTCGTACCATGGATGGACCTCGGAGTCAAAGCCACAGACATGGCAGAGACGGTAGTAGAAGCAACGAGCCATGCCATCATGTTGTTTAAGATATGCTAGTTTGTGCCAAGGAAGGGCATCCACTGACAAGGTGTAAGACAGTCTCTGTGAATTCATTGCAAAGTAGACATTTCATATTGATATTTTCTTTAAGAATCACATTTTGGCGATAACGAATGGGAAGTGACTGGCCCTGAGCCGCAAACAGAAAGCCCTCAGTTTCACATTTAAGACCAGGCGACTTCATCCCGGCGAAGGAGTCGGTGGGATTGCTATTCTGTTCCGCGTATTGCACGTACACACGATGCAATGGTTTCTCCACAAATGACCGAGTCTGGGCAGACTTGACGAAGGACTTCACCTGGTTTACTCCTATCGCTGGACCGTCCAGAATAATGTTTTGCAAAAATGGTTGCTCTTTACAGCATTTGCTGCTATATTTTCCTGAAAACATATTTCAAACTTTTCACAAAAATATATTTTCACAGGGAAATTACTGAAATTAATTGATTATATTTTAGTATTCAAACAAATATTTAATACCATATTTAAGCAATGACAAAATAGCTCTTTCAGCAAAAGTCATTATTCTATTGTGTTATAAAATATTATGTACCAGATGTAAAAAAACAACCTTCCATGCATTTTCTTGGGGGCGTTTATGGGGTTGACAGAAGTCAGTATACAATCTATATTCATATAAGATAAACATTATAGCCTATAGTGCTAGTTACATTGGCTGAAGCCAGTTGTTATATGTAGTGAGTGAGTGCGTGAGTTTAGTTTTACGCCGCACTCAGCAAAATTCCAGCTATATGGCGGCGGTCTGTAAAAAATCAAGTCTGGACCAGACAATCCAGTGATCAACAGCATGAACATCGATCTGTGCAATTGGGAACCGATGACATTTGTCAACCAAGTCAGCAAGCCTGACCACCCGATCCGATCTTACGACAAGCATAGTCGCCTTTTGTGGCAAGCATGGGTTGCTGAAGACATATTCTACCCCGGATCCTCACGGGTCTGTCATATGTAGTGTTGCATATAGTGAATGCATATTGAATACTTGCTCATGATAACCCAATAACATAATTTGAACAAATGACAATTTTGTGGATGAAATAGAAAGAAAAACTTTATTGCTGTCAGCGGGGCGGTGGGGTAGCCTAGTGGTTAAGGCGTTCGCTCGTCACGCCGAACACCCGGGTTCGATTCACCACATGGGCACAATGTGTGAAGCCCATTTCTGGTGTTCCCGCCGTCGTGTTGCTGGAACGTTGCTAAAAGCGGCGTAAAAGTAAACTCATTCATTATTGCTGTCAGCACGTTATGTACAGTCTTAAATGAAACCCATGCGCTTCGTCTTCCGAGAAGCAAATTGCTCAATGACAAGGTCTGTGTTTACTGTCTCTGTGGACATTGATAGTGCAAGTGATGACATACGGACATCCCCCATTGTACGTCTTGATTCTGCTCATTGCTTGATGCTGATGTCACGGGCATAGTGGTGAATTGCCGAAAACGTTAAGTGTAGGCACGTCCCTAAAGTGCCTGTTAAATGGTTTGCAATATGACAACGCCATTGCAGTTTTGAATTTAGTATTAGTATTGTTTCGTTGTTTATATTTGAGTGGATGTGAACGGTGGGTAGGACATTGTATTTTTGTAATAATCCGAACATCTTCAAGTTTAAGTTCCTCATGGTGACAGACAATGATACACTAATGCTCAAAGTATGTAAACATATGTCTCATAGCCTTAAAAGAAGGCAAACATTATTGAATGTGTAACTATTCTAAATATTATGTATGATATACCTATTGCAATGAACATGTATATTGGCCAACGGTCTAAAGACGTGAATAAACACACTTGGCTTGACTTGGCTTTACTTGGCTTGACTTGACTTGACACACTAGACGGGGGAGGAGTCTGACATCCTTAAACCATATTACTTCCCCCTCCACCCAGTTCTTTCTGTAATTATCCTTTATTTTACTCAGAGGAATCACCAAGTTACATGGTTTAGAAATTTGGGTAATGTTTTCAGAACATGTATCCAATTATTCCCAACACGATCTTGACGTTTCTTTGATGGGCATGTTAGAAGTTGAGTTGTTGAGTGAGTGTGAGTGAGTTTATTTTTACGCCGCACTATTCCATCTTTACGGCGGCGGTCTGTAAATAATCGAGCCTGGACCAGACAATCCAATGATTAACGGCATGAGCATCGAGCTGCGCAATTGGGAACCGATGACATGTGGCAACCAAGTCAGCGAGCCTGACCATTCGATCCCGTTAGTCGCCTTTTACGACAAGCATGGGTTACTGAAGAACAATTTTCTAACCCGGACCTTAACGGGTTTGAGTTGATGAAGAATGATGACTTTTTTTTATGGATATACAACTTCTTTTATTCAGTGGAGGCGACGTTTCGACATAGATTCTAATGTCGTTGCGTCGAAACATATTAAGTCATTTCACCTAATACTAAATTAATGAATAACGTTAACCCGTTCGTATTTTTCATCCTAATGAATGATGCAAGTTGTAGCCAACCTGTTACATAATGATTGTTGTTTTGTTTGTTTGAACTCCAGTATTCCAGCTATATTCCAGGGGTCTGTAAGTAATCGGGTCTGGACCAGACAATTCAGTGAACAACATGATGGGCATGTAATGTACATAATGTACAGAATCTCTGAGAAATGTTTTACAACTTTTCATCACTTCTCAGTTGGTTATTTGTGATTGTTTGTTCTGAAATAAAGTAAAGGTTTAAAAATGTTTTCTGTAAGTAATAAAACAAAATGGATCTTCAAAAAGGAGTAATATGAATTTTTAGAAGAATATTTAATTTGACTTCCCAATGACTCCAAAATCTGATCCATTACGATAAGAACCAATTTCGCGGTTTTCAATTCATTCGAGAAAAGATTTGGAAGTTCAGAAGCATAGGGACACCACAAGTTCTTAAATTGAATTCAATGTAATTTTAAAACAGGATATGAATACATGTGGACGTTTACAAATGATATAATCGAGTATAAATGCGGCAGTTGTATTGTTTGAGTGACCACATGCTGCTTTGTCCCAGTGTGCAATATAAAGTTTGTAAATTTTAAAGATAACTTTATAACTTTATAAGCCCTCCCCGAAGACCATTCAGATGTGTGTTGACTTTCCCTGACCTGCTTTAGAAATTGCAGATGTTTCAGATGCAAAAGTCTAAATGAAGCAAGTCTACAATTTCCTCGTTTCAATTTCTTTTTCACTAGATCTCCTTTTCGATGTAAATTCTCCTATACCCAACCGTTACGCAACATAACAAAAACACATGCAACAGTATGGACACGCTGTGCGTTGCATGACCGAGATTTATTGACAACTGCAACATACATTCATTACATACGTCTCATCACAATAGAAGAGCGGAAGGTCGCGGGTTCGATCCCCGACCGCGTCATACCAAAATACGTTAAAATATGGTACTTGTTGGTCCCTGCCTGGCGCTCGGCAATAATGGGTACAACAAGGACTGGTCGGCTCGGAGCCAGTATAATGTGTCTGAGTGGGGTATTCATGCTTCACTGCGGCATGGTATCTCAGTGGGCTAGCACTATAAAACCAGCTTCAGTCTGGGCTAGTACAAGCAGTACCTCACCTCACCTCACCTCACCTCACCTCACCTCACCTCACCTCACCTCACCTCACCTCACCTCACCTCACCTGACCTCACCTCACCTCACCTCACCGCACCTCACCTCACCTCACCTCACCTCACCACACCGCACCGCACCGCACCGCACCGCAATTTCCGCCTCACCTCACCTCACCTCACCTCACCTCACCTCACCTCACCTCACCTCACCTCACCTCACCTCACCTCACCTCACCTCACCTCACCTCACCTCACCTCCCTCACCTCACCTCACCTCACCTCACCTCACCTCACCTCCTCACCTCACCTCACCTCACCTCCTCACCTCACCTCCTCACCTCACCTCACCTCACCTCACCTCACCTCACCTCACCTCACCTCACCTCCACCTCACCTCACCTCACCTCACCTCACCTCACCTCACCTCACCTCCTCACCTCACCTCACCTCACCTCACCTCACCTCACCTCACCTCACCTCACCTCACCTCACCTCACCTCACCTCACCTCACCTCACCTCACCTCATTATCTGCCTGTTGCCCGCCACGTAAAACCAGAGAAAAACAACCCTCATGGAGAAAATACTCTGGAACCGTGTTCCCTCAACGAGTGAGTGAGTTAAAATTTAAAGTCACATCGGCAATATCTCAGCCATATCGTGACTAAAACTAGTTCTTAATTCATAATACATACATATACTATATAAAACCCTGTCAACGAAGCACAGCAAAATTACTAGATTATCACAAAATCAGTTTAAACTAGCTAGTATATATATTTAAAAGTAGAAAACTATTTTTGGACAATACAGTGTAAAAATGGGCTAGTAATCGCCAACCACTAAAGGTAGATCACCATACTAGGGACCATGGGGACTTACAGTGCCTTTGCTACCTGCATGGACCCTAGTTGGATTTACACCATCCCTTCAGCCATTGGCGTTTATGCTGAGATTTAGCCTTACATTAAAATGACAAAAATACTACGATTAAAAACCTGGTAGACTTAAATTTACTTGAAATGTTTTGGGACTTACGTACGATCTCAAGACGACAATATTCGAAGGTACAGCCACTCACAAATTCAGTTTCTCATTTAAATCACCAATACTCAAAATGCCTGTATGTACAAAACATATGAATCACAATTCATCTATCAGTTCTATTTCTTTAAAATGATAATTGACATTATTAAAAAAGATCCTTAACAGTTTTTACTTTGAAATATTTATCCCTTATGCTGGAAAAATTCAACACAGTGTTCCCTCAACGAATGCAGACAGCAACTACCTGAGGGTTTACAGTATACATGTGATCTAACTCATATATCCTGGGTACTTGGTACTCATATATCCTGGGTACTTGGTACTCATATAACCATGACATAGGTGACTGACACAATTAAACTAAACCAGTAGATTTCAGTTGCATCACTTAATCGAGTATCTGTATATCGCAACCTGGAAACCCACAATAAGTACATTTATACTGACACATGCGTTGACATATTCTACTAGGACACAAGCGCCTCATGTATCATGACAGCGTCCAGTCCACGCACTATGCTCTGACTGCACGTACAGCAGCTTAAAATAGTATCATAATGGCTCTTCAGCCCAGAGCAATATACATCGTCGTATGACTGCAAATATAGCAGCTTACAATATTATTATAATGGCTCTTCAACCCACAGCGATATACATCATCGTATGACTGCACGTACAGCAGCTTACAATAGTATTATAATGGCTCTTCAGCCCAGAGTAATATACATCGTCGTATGACTGCACGTACAGCAGCTTGCAATAGTATTATAATGGCTCTTCAGCCCAGAGAAATATACATCATCGTATGACTGCACGTACAGCAGCTTACAATAGTATTATAATGGCTCTTCAGCCCAGAGAAATATACATCATCGTATGACTGCACGTACAGCAGCTTACAATAGTATTATAATGGCTCTTCAGCCCAGAGTAATATACATCATCGTATGACCGCACGTACAGCAGCTTGCAATAGTATTATCATGGCTCTTCAGCCCAGAGAAATATACATCATCGTATGACTGCATATATAGCAGCTTCTAATTGTATTATAATGGCTCTTCAGCCCAGAGAAATATACAGCATATATAGTACAGCAGCATAAAATAGTATGATAATGGCTCTTCAGCCCAGAGAAACATACATCATCGTATGACTGCACATATAGCAGCTTACAATTGTATTATAATGGCTCTTCAGCCCAGAGAAATATACAGCAAAATACAGTACAGCAGTTTACAATAGTATTATAACGACTCTTCAGCCCAGAGAAATATACATCATCGTATGACTGCACATATAGCAGCTTACAATTGTATTATTTAAGGCTCTTCAGCCCAGAGAAATATACAGCAATATACAGTACAGCAGCTTACAATAGTATTATAATGGCTCTTCAGCCCAGAGAAATATACATCATCGTATGACTGCACATATAGCAGCTTACAATTGTATTATAAAGGCTCTTCAGCCCAGAGAAATATACGGCAATATACAGTACAGCAGCTTACAATAGTATTATAACGACTCTTCAGCCCAGAGAAATATACATCATCGTATGACTGCACATATAGCAGCTTACAATTATATTATAAAGGCTCTTCAGCCCAGAGAAATATACAGCAATATACAGTACAGCAGTTTACAAAAGTATTATAAAGACTCTTCAGCCCAGAGAAATATACATCATCGTATGACTGCACATATAGCAGCTTACAATTGTATTATAATGGCTCTTCAGCCCAGAGAAATATACAGCAATATACAATACAGCAGCTTACAATAGTATTATAATGGCTCTTCAGCCCAGACAAAATATACAGCAATATACAGTACAGCAGCTTACAATAGTATTATAACGACTCTTCAGCCCAGAGAAATATACATCATCGTATGACTGCACATATAGCAGCTTACAATTGTATTATAAAGGCTCTTCAGCCCAGAGAAATATACAGCAATATACAGTACAGCAGCTTACAATAGTATTATAACGACTCTTCAGCCCAGAGAAATATACATCATCGTATGACTGCACATATAGCAGCTTACAATTGTATTATAAAGGCTCTTCAGTCCAGAGCAATATACATCATCGTATGACTGCAGGTACAGCAGCTTACAATAGTATGATCATGGCCTAACCTCATCTTTGTATGATTGTAAACAGCTTCACTAACCTCATCTTTGTGTGATTGTAAACAGCTTCACTAACCTCATCTTTGGGTGATTGTAAACAGCTTCACTAACCTCATCTTTGGGTGATTGTAAACAGCTTCACTAACCTCATCTTTGTGTGATTGTAAACAGCTTCACTAACCTCATCTTTGGGTGATTGTAAACAGCTTCGCTAACCTCATCTTTGTGTGGTTGTAAACAGTTTCGCTAACCTCATCTTTGTGTGGTTGTAAACAGCTTCGCTAACCTCATCTTTGTGTTGTTGTAAACAGCTTCACTAACCTCATCTTTGTGTGATTGTAAACAGCTTCACTAACCTCATCTTTTTGTGATTGTAAACATAATATATATTATATAGTAATAAAAGAAACACCATTTATATAACAATGTCCCCATCAAGGACAGTAACATTACTGATTATCACAGGTTGTTCTGAAACTAGTGTGTGATAATATATGGGGTCAGATCAAACAGCACATACGCCTCCTTTCAGTGTGAAAGTTTCGTATCCAAGACAAAAGTCGAGACTGCATCAAATTCTAAAATGTAAACAACAAATAAAAACACATCCCAAACCAGCAGACTTTCTGGGGTATAATTACTCGAAGAAACGCTGAACATTCGAGACTGTGGATACGTTCTTATATAATCATATATCGTATATAATAAGCCTTGTATACGCCCCTCGCTGCAGTATGAAATGCATGTCAAAGCCGAAATAAATATTTTGTTTTTAGCACTGACACGTTGTATTTGAATTGTTATTCCGCATCCTCCAGTGTGATATTAATCCACTCCCAGGTCACTCGTGAAGGTCTGTCTTAGTATTAGCCTTACCAACCATGCTTGTCGTAAGATGTCACTGACAGGACTAGGTGGTCAGGTTTGCTGACTTGGTTGACACGTCATCGTACCCTGATCACTTAGATGGATGTTCATACTGTTGATCACTGGATTGTCTGGACCAGATATTACTCAATATGGCGTTAAACAAGATGTCACTGACAGGACTAGGTGGTCAGGCTTGCTGACTTGGTTGACACATTTCATCGTTCCCTGATCACTTAGACGGATGTTCATGCTGTTGATCACTGGATTGTCTGGTCCAGATATTACTCAATGTGGCGTTAAACAAGATGTCACTGACAGGAGTAGGTGGTCAGGCTTGCTGACTTGGTTGACACATGGCATCGTACCCTGATCACTTAGACGGATGTTCATGCTGTTGATCACTGGATTGTCTGGTCCAGATATTACTCAATGTGGCGTTAAACAAGATGTCACTGACAGGACTAGGTGGTCAGGCTTGCTGACTTGGTTGACACATGTCATCGTACCCTGATCACTTAGACGGATGTTCATGCTGTTGATCACTGGATTGTCTGGTCCAGATATTACTCAATGTGTCGTTAAACAAGATGTCACTGACAGGACTAGGTGGTTAGACTTGCTGACTTGGTTGACACATGTCATCGTTCCCTGATCACTCAGACGGATGTTCATGCTGTTGATTACTGGATTGTCTGGTCCAGATATTACTCAATGTGGCGTTAAACAAGATGTCACTGACAGGACTAGGTGGTCAGGCTTGCTGACTTGGTTGACACATGTCATCGTACCCTGATCACTTAGATTGATGTTCATGCTGTTGATTACTGGATTGTCTGGTCCAGATATTACTCAATGTGGCGTTAAACAAGATGTCACTGACAGGACTAGGTGGTCAGGCTTGCTGACTTGGTTGACACATGGCATCGTAGCCTGATCACTTAGACGGATGTTCATGCTGTTGATCACTGGATTGTCTGGTCCAGATATTACTCAATGTGGCGTTAAACAAGATGTCACTGACAGGACTAGGTGGTCAGGCTTGCTGACTTGGTTGACACATGTCATCGTTCCCTGATCACTCAGACGGATGTTCATGCTGTTGATTACTGGATTGTCTGGTCCAGATATTACTCAATGTGGCGTTAAACAAGATGTCACTGACAGGACTAGGTGGTCAGGCTTGCTGACTTGGTTGACACATGTCATCGTACCCTGATCACTTAGATTGATGTTCATGCTGTTGATTACTGGATTGTCTGGTCCAGATATTACTCAATGTGGCGTTAAACAAGATGTCACTGACAGGACTAGGTGGTCAGGCTTGCTGACTTGGTTGACACATGTCATCGTACCCTGATCACTTAGACGGATGTTCATGCTGTTGATTACTGGATTGTCTGGTCCAGATATTACTCAATGTGTCGTTAAACAAGATGTCACTGACAGGACTAGGTGGTTAGACTTGCTGACTTGGTTGACACATGTCATCGTTCCCTGATCACTCAGACGGATGTTCATGCTGTTGATTACTGGATTGTCTGGTCCAGATATTACTCAATGTGGCGTTAAACAAGATGTCACTGACAGGACTAGGTGGTCAGGCTTGCTGACTTGGTTGACACATGTCATCGTACCCTGATCACTTAGATTGATGTTCATGCTGTTGATTACTGGATTGTCTGGTCCAGATATTACTCAATGTGGCGTTAAACAAGATGTCACTGACAGGACTAGGTGGTCAGGCTTGCTGACTTGGTTGACACATGGCATCGTAGCCTGATCACTTAGACGGATGTTCATGCTGTTGATCACTGGATTGTCTGGTCCAGATATTACTCAATGTGGCGTTAAACAAGATGTCACTGACAGGAGTAGGTGGTCAGGCTTGCTGACTTGGTTGACACATGTCATCGTACCCTGATCACTTAGACGGATGTTCATGCTGTTGATCACTGGATTGTCTGGTCCAGATATTACTCAATGTGGCGTTAAACAAGATGTCACTGACAGGACTAGGTGGTCAGGCTTGCTGACTTGGTTGACACATGTCATCGTACCCTGATCACTTAGACGGATGTTCATGCTGTTGATTACTGGATTGTCTGGTCCAGATATTACTCAATGTGGCGTTAAACAAGATGTCACTGACAGGACTAGGTGGTCAGGCTTGCTGACTTGGTTGACACATGTCATCGTACCCTGATCACTTAGATTGATGTTCATGCTGTTGATTACTGGATTGTCTGGTCCAGATATTACTCAATGTGGCGTTAAACAAGATGTCACTGACAGGACTAGGTGGTCAGGCTTGCTGACTTGGTTGACACATGGCATCGTAGCCTGATCACTTAGACGGATGTTCATGCTGTTGATCACTGGATTGTCTGGTCCAGATATTACTCAATATGGCGTTAAACAAACAAACATAATCCATTCTGAGCTCACCAGTACCAGTTTCCAACGAAATCAGTCTTATATATTTCTAGAATATCGAAGAGAAAGAAGATTAACTTAATTAGATGTCACGGGTGCTGTGTATACAGGTAATGGAATGATATATACTCATGCCAATAATGGTTGTCACCCCCCCCCACCCCACCCCCACCTCACATCCACACCCCACACCCCCTCTTCAATTTAAAAAAATTGAAGGGGTGTCAACCATTATTGGTACGAGTATAGTTTGATATTATACCATACAGGCATCCAGCCCAAAGGCCTATGATACATCAAAAGTCTAAGTAAAATAGTTAAAAAGGTAAAATTACACAATGCAGACATTGTGTTTACAAGGCAAACAATATGATTGTATAAATACAATAACACAATGTATCTGGGTTTGTCAAACATCCTGTGAATAATTTAGATTGAGTAATTAAACATGTGATAGGGCAGAAGTTTATTGTGAAAAGAAAACAATAGAACATGCTCGATACATATAAAACATATATTACCTTCCAAAAATCCTTGCCGTCTAAGATTAGGTTAAACTGTCAAAGTAGAGGTGAAGATATTGCTCAGCTTCGAAGTTCCATGTAACACAGGTTCAATACCTTGTGGCAATTGTACTCAAGTCAGGAAACAAGGTAACGACTAAAACGAAAGGTGTGTGCTTTAGATTTGGGTTGTTGTTTAACGGCACACTCAGGGACATTCCCACTAATTTATATGGCGGTGGTCTGTGAATAATCGAGTCTGGACCAGAAATTCCAGTGATCAACAGCATGAGCATCGATCTACGCAACTGGGTTACGATAACATGGTGTCAACCAAGTCAGCGAGCCTGACCACCCGATCCCGTTAGTCGCCTTTTACGACAAGCATGGGTTACTGAAGATCAAATCTAAACCGAGTCAAAATGGCACTGACACAGTATACAAAACAACGTATAAGCAGAACTCGGAGACTTATACAAATGAAACAATGTAATTGCGGCTTAAATGTATTTTAAAGATGCTATTGAAAATATCAAAATAGTAGGCCTTTCATCTTGGCTATTTTAATCTGAACAATTTCAATGGCAAGTACCATACCTGGTAACAAGACACAGACCCATTTGCTATACATAGGGGTAGTGTAGGTTGGTTGGTTTGTTGTTTCACGCCGAACTCAGCAGTATCCCAGCTATATGGCAGCGGTCTGTAATTAACCGAGTCGGGACCAGACAATCCAGTGATCAACAGCATGAGCATCGATCTGCGCAATTGGAATACGATGGCATGTGTCAAAACAAGTCAGCGAGCCTGACCACCCGATCCCGTTGGTCGCCTTTTATGACAAGCATGGGTTACTGAAGATCATTTCTAACCCGGATCTTCACAGGTGGCTATAGCTTGGAATACAGGAACGACTGGACAAGACTATCAGGCACTTTGTTTGCGTTCAGTCCGAGACCCTCGACAAGCAGTCAGGCAAATTTTCGCCAGAACATGAAGATAGTTGGTTCGAAACCCTGATGGGACTCAACTTAAACATATACGTCCGGATTACAAATAATTGTTCTCATTGCAAGTTTATTTTCGGACTGTTACTTTAGTCAGCTGCGACCGGATTAGAAAACATTGTTCTCATAGCAAGTTGATTGTCGGGACTGTTATTTTAGTCTGTAATCCGTAATTGAGGGAGTCCGTATTATAAAGCAGCTTTAATGATCAATTAAGGACAATTTTGCCGGGACTCAGAGAGTAGTCCGGATTATGGAGAAACCGGATTACAAAGAGTCCGGATTTGACAGATTCCACTGTAACAGAATTTATACTTTACTAGGGAAGTGTAATCCCGAATATGACATGTCTTATCTGACCACTGTGTAATAGTCGTTCTGTATTCACAGTATGAAATCGGAAACCATTTGATGAATACTGTTGAAAGTTGAACATGTAAAAGTCCATGCATCTTTGAACTGGAACTCAGGCAGTATCTAGACACAGCGGTAGCCAGCAGGAGCTCGGGGCTGACATGTCTTCCTCCAGCCACATGTGTGGTCGGAACATGATCCAGCCAGGGCCTGTAACAACAGATACATGGACGACGTTTAAATCATTTCTCCCACATTTTACTATCATCCCTTTAGTCGCCTCTTACCACAAGCATGAGTTACTGAAGATCAATTCTAACCCGGACCTTCACGGGTCAAGTGGTCTTTAAGTGAGTGAACGAGTTAATATTTAACGTAACATCGGCAATATTTAAGCCATATCGTGACGACAACATTTGATATTGAGATGAAATATATGTATATTATAAAAAACCTGCCGACGAAGGACAGTAAAGCAACTTGAAGATCACAGATATGTATGTAAAACTAGTAATTAAATCTAAAACGTTTTTACTATAGGGGGAAAACAATACAGTATAAAAATGGGCTAAAAATCGCCCACAACTGAAGGTAGATCACCATACCAGGGACCATGGGGACTTACATTACTTTTGCTCCCTGCATGGACCCTAGCTGGATTTACACCATCCCTTCAGCCATTGGCGACAGAAGAGAAATCTAGCCATAAATTAAAAGCACACATATTCTACGATTAAAAACGTGGCAAGCCTAAATCTACTGTGTTGGGACTTACGTACCCTCTCAGGAGGACAATAATTTTACAATACTTTAACCCCCTTTGAGGGTACAGCCACTAACAATAGAAGTTGATAATCTAAACTACCAATTATAAAACCTTATCTATTTACAAAACATATATCAAAATTCATTTAGCAGATCTATCTCTTTTAAAAAATCAATGATTAAACGATAATTAACGTTACTAAAAAGGTCCTTTACTGTTTTGACATTAGTATATCTATCCCTTATGATGGAAGTGGTCTTAAAGATGGTCGACGGTGTTCATTTCGGGACTACTTGCGGGACTTGGTAATGTTTCAATTGTGTTATTCTGCAAAAGGGTGATCGATGGGGAACGTTTAGGACTGGGCTTGTCATTTATGGATATCAAACGGCTGTCAAGGGAATTAGTATCAAAGTGCCGCACTGCGGATGTACCAAGTACCTCCTGGTGATAAACTTGACCACTGACTCACATGAAACGCACAACATCAATGAACTTAACTCCAAAGACTTCAACTGCATGGGTCACCTCGAGGTGATTTGCCTAGATAGGCCATTTCCACATGCGATAAAACTCATGAAGATCCGGGTTAGAAATGTCTTCAGCAACCCATGCTTGTCATAAGAGGCGACTAACGGGATCGGGTAGTCAGGCTCGCTGACTTGGTTGACATGTCATCATATCATCAAAAACTTGCTACAGCTTGTCCGAAAGGCCATGATCTACGATCCCACACCATGACAAATGTCGCTGTTATTGTCCGTGGTAAAGAACCGCCTGATTGGACGACATGATCTGGGATCATGAACCCGCAGTCTCCTCTTGATTGTAGAGATGTGGGCTCTTACTCTCAATTGCCGGCGCAGTTCTTCGGCAGGGGCAGCGGGACTGCATCTTGCCAGATGAATTAGGTCATTTAGAAAGTGGTCAAATGTAACACATGTTTTGAGGGGTTACACTTAGATTCTAGTACTTTTTTTGGTTGCGTCCCATCCGGGATTCGAACCCACACCCTCAGAGTTAGGCGCCTAATCGACAGAACACAAAATCAGCCGCTTAATACACTCATCCAACCGGGCTTCCGCAAAAAATGGAAGTGGGACTCAACCCCCAAAAGTACTAGCATCTGTTTGGTGTTGAAGTAGGTCTCCGTCATCATAGTCATGTATCTTCCTAGAGTGAGTGAGTGACTTTGGCTTCACGCCGCTTTTAGCAATATTCCAGCAATATCACGGCGGAGGACACCAGAAATGGGCTTCACACATTGTACCCATGTAGGGATTCGAACCTGGGTCTTCGACGTGACGAGCGGACGCTTTAACCACTAGGCTACCACACCGGCCCTATCTTTCTAGGACGTCCTGACACTGATGGTAGGGATCCTAGGGTTATGCCCGCGGTATTTATTCGTTGTTGTCCACACTCAGATTCACTGAACCTTGCTTTGACCTATTTGTATACAACATCAATGAACGTGATTAGCTAAGCACTCTATTCGTATATCGTTGTTTCGTTTATCACAAACAGAAAAGGAATAACACAGACACATTTTGGCTGATGCAGTCGTGCAAAGCAGGCAGTTATTTCATCACGGCTCTCTTTAGCTTAAAGTGGTGGGTATTACTGGTAATTTAATTAATGATTTAGAGAAATGTTTATAACATGCAGAGTGTATACGATATTGGCGATAATACTATTATCACATGCAGAAAATGAAAGCAGTCAACGAGCACTCTTTGCAGGTAATCACAAAAAATTGTACAGGTTAGGCAATGCGGTTGTCTGACAATAACGAGAATGCGTTCCTATCTTGTCTCCTTGTTTTATTTAATTCATGACACTGGTCGTTACAGTATTGAGGCTATTCGTGTAGTACTTCAAGACTTGTCTGCCTTGTTTCGGGCTTGTAAGTTGTCACGAACGATTAACTGCAAAGAAAGCAAACCCACCATAAAAATGCCACAAATATTATCCATAATCTAACTCATTCAAATATAGCTTTAACAACTCAAGTTTACAGACATTATTACTGCGTACCGTTTTCTAGGCAGACATCCGACCCGTTGTCGACCTCGTGCAAACAAGAATAAATAGAGTTACTTCCCTTGGTTACATGTAAAGTCGCACTTCGCGATCTACAGGCAAAGCATATTTACGTAAAGTAGACTGACACACCATTAAACACATCCATATTAGGTTTCAGCTCATCTTGTGGTGAAGGTTCAATTGGCCCTTGTACTCGATATAGCTCGTAATACGGGAACATCTTGACCTGAATTATTTAGTTAAAAATATTGCTTAACAGGATGCAATTTTGGAGTTTAAAGATATTGGCAGAAGGTATGTCCGTTTGCGAAGATTGATGTTGATCACTGGACTGTCTGGTCCAGACACGATTATTTACAGAACGCCGCCATAGCTGGAATATTGCTGAGTGCGGTTAGATCCCGTTCGCCTGTAAATAATCGAGTTGATTTACTGTTTCAATTCGGAAATGGCCACGTTAAATTGCACTACAATTGATTTATTCGATCACTGTAAGAATAGTCCGATCCAGTCTGTCAATTACTCCGGCGCATGCGTCTACTTGAGCCATTCAGAAGACCGGGCGTGCTTTGTGGATTTGTCAGTGTTACATCCGGGGAGGAACATTGCTGCTGAAGAGATGTTCCCTCGAATTATCCTTGCACGCGATATCCAGGAGCGTAGCTACCATTATGGAAATACGCCCGGGCTTACACGTGATTTTTGCTAAAAAGGTTGGACAAGCCAACAATACTATCTAAATGTGAAGCTTTGCAACCTATCGGACTTACACGAACAAAACATGGCTTCGTACGCGCCTGATATCCATTGTGTGTTGCAAGGATGTCATATGTACAAAACCCAATGAGACAAGACCCAAAACTTTGAGGCGGAGAAATTATCCCATTTAAATGTCAGTAGCACTGTTCCCGAATCCTACTTCTGCTTGGAGGTGAGAATTTGCACGAATGTCCGCACTGTTTGTACATATGCATATTCATTACCAGTAGATGACAAAAAATAGCAGTTTAAGAATTTGGAAGTGTTATACACACCACAGGTGCTTGTATTGCTGAAAATAATGCGTCTTAGGTCAAACACTCGTTCTCTGACATGCATCTACACATAAATGATCAGTATTTATGGTTATCAGTGAATGGCACCTGACGAAGGGGCAAGAACTAGCACAGAAACGATCTGGGACGCATTATGTTCTGCAATATAATCCCTATCAGTGAACGAGTGTTGGACCCAGAACGTATTATTTTCAGCAATATAAGCCGTATTTATATGAGATGGCTATCAGTGAACGAGTGTTGGACCCAGGACGTATTATCTTCAGCAATATAAGCTGTATTTATATGGGATGGCTATCAGTGAACGAGTGTTGGACCCAGGACGTATTATCTTCAGCAATATAAGCCGTATATATATGGGATGGTTATCAGTGAACGAGCGTTGGACCTATGACGCATTATCTTCAGCAATATAAGCCGTATTTATATGAGATGGCTATCAGTGAACGAGTGTTGGATCCAGGACGTATTATCTTCAGCAATATAAGCCGTATTTATATGAGATGGCTATCAGTGAACGAGTGTTGGACCCAGGACGTATTATCTTCAGCAATATAAGCCGTATTTATATGAGATGGCTATCATTGAACGAGTGTTGGACCCAGGACGTATTATCTTCAGCAATATAAGCCGTATTTATATGAGATGGCTATCAGTGAACGAGTGTTGGACCCAGGACGTATTATCTTCAGCAATATAAGCCGTATTTATATGAGATGGCTATCAGTGAACGAGTGTTGGACCCAGGACGTATTATCTTCAGCAATATAAGCCGTATTTATATGAGATGGCTATCAGTGAACGAGTGTTGGACCCAGGACGTATTATCTTCAGCAATATAAGCCGTATTTATATGAGATGGCTATCAGTGAACGAGTGTTGGACCCAGGACGTATTATCTTCAGCAATATAAGCCGTATTTATATGAGATGGCTATCAGTGAACGAGTGTTGGACCCAGGACGTATTATCTTCAGCAATATAAGCCGTATTTATATGAGATGGCTATCAGTGAACGAGTGTTGGACCCAGGACGTATTATCTTCAGCAATATAAGCCGTATTTATATGAGATGGCTATCAGTGAACGAGTGTTTGACCCAGGACGTATTATTTTCAGCAATATAAGCCGTATTTATATGAGATGGCTATCTGTGAACGAGCGTTGGACCTATGACGTATTATTTTCAGCAATACAAGCCGTTGTGAAAGACATGGCCAATGTTTGTAACTACAACATTGTTTTTGCTTGATTTTTTAATTTTTTTTATTTTTCTCTTTTTCTCTTTTTATATTTTTTTTAGTTTTTCAAAATCGGGTATTGAGCTCGTCGGTAAGAAGGCTTAACTGAAACAGGCAAGAAAGCCGTGATACAATATGAACAAATCTTACAGCGATCTGATTTAGGTTGAGCCGATCAAATTAGCACAATTGATGACATTAAACAACAATGTGGAGGAAATGATTTGCCTTCTCGCGTTTCCTTGAGTATGTCACGGAACTTTAAATGTATTTTTAATTTTCAAAGGCACAATTTAAAGGCCCATCTATTGGAATTGCAAAATATTCGAGGGGTGATACTTCTCAAAACGGAAATAAAGTCAATGACAACAGTTTTCTATCACGTAAAACTTTTCACATTTATTCACATGTGTAATTCTATAAACTACGCTTTGAATACTTCAGTATTTCTTTGAATCAATATGAATATTTGTTGTGTGTCATGTCTTTCTATTGTCAAAGAAAAGTTATTCTTGCATCCACCCTCTTAAAGTTCGTGGCCAAATTGGTACCACAAATGTTGTGAATAGACCCTGTCAATGCATTCTTTCTCGCTCAACTATCTTCCTACATATTAAACACACAGAAGAAGAAAACGATTATTTATATTGCAGATAGTGGGGAATATTTCATTGAAGTTCTTAAATAATGTAGGTCATACCGCTCTTGGACCCCTGCAGCATTTGTCAGAACCATGTTTAGAAACGTTTCTATGAGCATTTTATCATATATGGACATCTGGAAAGATCCATTTCATGGCATGAAGACTATCAAATGCTCAACAGCATTATAGTGGTCGCTCAGATCATTCAGCCATTTCACCAAACAGCTGCACATGGTCAACAGTAGATTGGCATGATACGTGGACACAAAAGAATTCAGTTACAAACATTCGATGTGGCTTAAACACAAAGTGAGGTGCTGTTGACCTTATATATACATTTTAGTCATTTGTTAAAAAATTATATTTTCCCATTTAGAAAAAGCAGAAGACGCTTCACGAAACCATTATATTGACATGGTTATGGATTGTGAAGCAGTCCGCCTCTGTTCATATCGAATTTCTTAACTGACAGACAATTGCAAAGTGATTTAGTTGATGGATCGCATTTTGTAGACGATTTGTGTCATGTCATGGAAACAAATATGAAAACGGTTCAACATCCATGAATGCCCGTTGGAAAAAGGATTGACATTTCCAAAGCTAAAACCGAACTGTTCCCACTTTTGTAGCCAATACAACCCTCACAGATACCAAGAACTATCAGAGTTCTTGGAAATAATTTTCGATCACATTTAACTTTGGTGACACACATGAACAATGAATGTCTTAAATCCCTAGACTTACAACTAGTTGTTTCAACTTCGACGCTGGGGGGGAGATCAGGGAACCATCCCCCAACTATACAGATCACTAATCCGTTCAAAACTAGACTATGGCTCCATCTTCAATTGTGGTCCATGTTAAAGTAAGTGGAATAAAATCCTTCAAAGACTGAACCTCAGGTTACTGAGCCACGCTGCCCTTACAATAAATTACAAAACTGATCTAATGATGCCTACACCTTTCGTGGCATCTAGTAGGCTCACACGTAGTTCTCTCATTACCAAACTAAACATGCTAAACACAAATGAGCTAATTTATCAGCAAAAAGCAATTCTTACAAACCAATATCTACTGATGGAGTAGAGAATGGTAGCACAGTTGCTTGCGCCACTATTATTGAATCCAGTGGCATATCTTGAAGGTTTATCAATCATGACTACACTACAGTTCAATAGAATCAAAAGTCACGCTAACAGTTTTAGAATGCATAAATGTTCGATCTAAAGGTAAACAACTCACCTCACTCAGATGTTTCCACTAGCAACTCATTTTGTTCTTTATTGGTATGTTTGGTACACGTGAAGTTTCTTTTTTGTTCAGTGTATATAGTATATACCCACAAGTGGAGTGAGTGAGTGAGTTTAGTTTTACGCCGCACACAGCAACATTCCAGCTATATGGCGGCTATCTGTAAATAATCAAGTCTGGACCAAACAGTCCAGTATTCAACAGCATGAGCATCGACCTACCCAACTGGACTATGATGGCATGTGTCAACCAAGTCAGCGAGCCAGACCACCCGATCCCGTTAGTCGCCTCTCACAACAAGCATGGATTACTGAAAATCAATTCTAACGGGTCTGGATGAAGTCCAGTCGTGTCGCCAGCTGTATTATAACAGTGCTAAAGGGACAGAATATAACACTCTCATTTATTCCATAGTTTGGGAAAAAAACAGTCTGTACTTACACGCGGGTACAATTTGATGAAGTCGGACGTCTTGGAACATCCCCGACTAACTTCGTAATTCTTTTTTCGTCCAGGCCCAGTGTTAACACCACATACGGTTGTACCAAAATCTGACGAGAAGCCGAAATAAGTGCATCTCTTTTGGCACATGCAGCTTACGATGCAATCCTTCAGAGTAACGCCGTATGTAAGCTTTACAGATTTATCAGTGGCTATGTTATAACCCTGGACGATATCTTCGAAGCTGAAGCAAAGACAAACTTGAGGTATTCTGCACAATGTCAGTGTCCAAAGCAGAACACATATATACACACTTCCTTTCATTATTATCGTTTGTTATGAAAGATGTCCTACAAGTCTGAAGCCTTGGTACTTGAACGTAGACACAATGCATAAGTTATAAGCAGCGTGGATGTATATGACTCCGGTTTCTGAATCGATTGAAGTTTCATCCTATTATACATTTTGCATTCTACTACTGGGGACCCGTGAAGATCCGGGGTAGAATAGGTCTTCAGCAACCCATGCTTGCCACAAAAGGTGACTATGCCTGTCGTAAGAGGCTACTAACGGGATCGGGTGGTCAGGCTCGCTGACTTGGATGACACATGCCATCGGTTACCAATTGCACAGATCGATGCTCATGCTGTTGATCACTGAATGTTCTGGTCCAGACTCGATTATTTACAGAACACCGCCATATAGCTGGAATATTGCTGAGTGTGGCGTAAAACTAAACTCACTCACTCACTCTGATGTTTCTGAACCTCAGGGACATAATTGGATGAAGAAGAATGTTTGGCTACAGTTTCACCAACGTTATTGACAATGTCAGACTTATCAGTTAATAAATTATCACCTTCCTTCAGATGGTGTACATTGTATTTGGAACCTTTGCCCTTTTTCCTTTGTATCATGTTCCATACCTTTGAAGTTGCAGTGCGGGAATGTATTTTGGAAACATAATTCCTCCCTGACTGACGCTTATTGTGTTTAAATGTGTGTAACTGAACAATGAACAGCAGCCTTGGCACTTAAAATTTCATCTTTATGGCCTGTTTCTAGACAATGGTTTACAAATATGTGGAATAGCAGAGAAAATAGGAATATTTTTGTCAGCAATGACAGTTACATGTAGTATATCCGAAGAAAAGACTGTATAGGATCGTCACTGTTCCTGAACATAATATAATGACCAATTAGCCTCATTGTGAACCATCCATTGAAATTCATTATATAAGATGGAAGCGGTGAGTGCCAGATCTAGGGCGGAATATTTTCCAGTAGATTGGGATGGAACAGTATGATAAATATATCTTTATTTTTAAGATATGTTTCATGAGGGCAAATTGCGGATGGGTGAAAATCATGTATTAATAATTGTACTTCGTTGAAGTTATTTTTAAGTCCTCTGCAATGCCAATGAATTATGTTAACCAATTGAGTCAAGGTCGCTCAATTGCCGATCGTTCTCGTGAATGTGAGGAGGAGCTATTCCTCCGCCTGTCCTCTGAGTAACCACCATATGTAGAGGTCCAAATGAGTTTCGTAAAGGGACCTGTGATGATGAAGGGACAATAAATGTTTCTTTCTTTATTTAGTTCTCTACTTAGTTTTTCCCTTTCTTCTTTTTCCAATGATCGACGTTGGTTATGAAACAGACGTTGGGGATATTGTTTCGGGTTCAGTTCCGTCTGTGCGAGAACCAGGCGTAGATTGACAGACTGGTACAGTAAATTCATTGGCTGCGGCAGGAGAAATCTGCTTTTCTTCCACTGACAGGGCGACTGACTGTAGCAACGTAGGTTATGTAGGCGCACCAGCACATCACACCAGTACTAAACTCCCGCCACATGCTCCCTATCCATAGGCGTATCAAATACAAAGTCCTATCCATCACTTACTCCATCCTGAACGATTCTCAATTACCACAATACCGCAAATACCTCATCCATCACTACCAACCAAACAGAACTCTCAGATCACAGAGCAAATGCCAACTCTCAGTGCCAGACTCTAAGACTGCCATGAGGACCAAAGCATTCTCAGCCAACACTCCTATTCTCTGGAACTCTCTTCCTATCAACCTTAGATCCTGCCCTTCACTGGACTCTTTCGAGAAACAACTGAAAACCTGCCTATTTCGTCTGACCCTGTAAAAGCGCCACTGAGCAGCAACGGTTGGACATTAGGCGCTCAACAAGTGCATTACTATTATTAATGTTTGACGCAGCTGAAGTTTGATTTGTTAACATATTAAGGGCATCCAGGTACGAACTATTTTTCTCACATTTGAGTTTCATCTTGTTGTACTCCCATTGCCACACCCGGCAGGATTTCCATGAAGCGGGACGTGCAGCATCCCAGCTAGCACACTTGTACTCTTTGCGGCAGTCAAAACCGTCAAGGCGATCGCCACAGCGATGAGTTTCAGCAAGTATTGCCGTATCTGAAATGTTGACATTTATAACACCGGAATGGATTGGTTATATACACATCCACTCCGATATTGAAACAACCTGCTTTGGTAAATGTTTGAAGTAATACAGGAGAAAACGTCAATACATATGTATTGGTTTTTCGTACTGATGCCATCTTTCTTAATGGTAAATTTTTTACTGTTGAAACTCTGCACCTCTGCAGCAATGTCTTCTTCTGACATATCGGAGAGACATTATACTCTGTCACAGATGATGCATCGACAGGAGTTTCGTGTTCTGTCCGCAGAGACAGCAACCTCTAGTGTTGCATTTGTTTTGGTAAATTGAGAGAGCGTTGTTTCTGTGAACATTCCACTAAAAACTGAACCACTACAGAGACGGGTAACATCCTTGGCCTCTCCACAAATCCCAGAAATAGCCTTTGAAATGGCAAAAGGATTCAGTTTGTTGGGAAGGTGTTCTGGTTTGGAAATTACTGAGACAAAAAGCTTGTGAATCCACTTGAAACAAACAAAATAAAACAAATACGATTCTATAATATTAAATTGTATATTGACTAAACAAGATTACAATGAATAACAAAATACCAATTCCTAATACGATACTATTGAATCACAAATCTAAAATATAGGGTCAAAAATCTAAAATATTAACTCACCAAAGTATTGATATTCGCAGTAAAACAGTTGTTCTGATTGAAGATTATTGACAGCAGTTGAAAGTTCAGTGCAGACGAGGCCTCTTAAGTGCTGGGGGAGATGAGCGTAAATCCAGAGCACCGGGGGGACATACATATCAGCAACTAACCCATATATACCTAACCTCTTTGTATTCTAATATCAGACAGGAAATGTTTCAAAATATTAGCAGAATTTGTAACATTCGATCACCAACAAACCTAGATGTACTATTAAATGGGAGTGCAGATCTTCCGTACAGTGACAATATTCAAATGTTTAAAGAAGTTCAAAAATATATATCAAACTCCAAAAGGTTCAGTAATTGGATATAATGTTTATGATCTAAATAATTCATGTATTAATTGCATTGTATATATCCTTTTGTAAATATCTTTCTATCCCTGTACATATAGTTTGTTTCACTTTTGCATGTAAGCACTGTAAATAAGAGAGGGTTTCACTAAGTTGGCATAACTTGTACCCAATCCATTCTCTTGAATTAATGTGTTTCAATCAAATATACCTAACCCACATTTCCATAGAATTCCAAAAGAGACGCCACACCACCACCATCTATAAATTACTGCAATCTAACCGTCTTCCGCCGAAGACCGGATGCAAAACAAACAAAGTGAGGCTACTCCTAAGTTTACTCTTAACAGAGCCTATGTTCAAGATACGAGTTCGAATCCAGATTCAGCGCTTTAAACTTGTGTAACTTATAAGAGCTAAACGTTCATTAGTGTGATATTATAATTGAAGATATCCTCTTAACAAAGAAAATCCACAGTTTCTATCTCCAGGGACCGAGTCCATGAGTCAACGGTTTTAGGATTTTGTTGAGTTGAGTGAACTATTTCGTTTCATTTCATGACGAGAAGAATCAGCTTGTTATTGTGACATGATGAAAGGAATGTCATTCAGCACCCCTGCTCCCCACCAACAACGGAGTGTCAAAAGGGACAGCGTCAAATAGCAAAGGATATCCAAGAGACTGAGACCAGGGATACAGGGGTGTTATACTGCAGAAATTACTACATGGCTTCGACACTTACTTCATCTGGACGGGAGGCAGAATTGGCCTGTTCAATGATTAAGCCCAATAATACTATAATTTCCCAGGGGCAACACTGCCCAGGAGACGATGGCTCATAGGCCAATCTGGTATGTTACAATACTGGAGTAAGTTCAATGCTGTAACCTCTTTGTACAAGTTTGCTGGAGCTCCGCTGACATATTGCGTCGCCAATATATGCCTTCCATCGTATTGACCCTTTCTGCTACACTAGGCAATAAAGGATAAAGCTGGGGATGATTCGGGTGTCCAAAACTGACATATGAAGCCCTCTGGTTGAAAGCAGGACACGAAGGCAGGCTGTTAACCTTCAAGGGTCAAGGACACTTGCTGCTACCAGGAGAAACATCCATGAACGTAACCGCATGAATTTTCTTTCGATGAAATATGTACTCGGCCTCATTAATGAAGGATCAAGCTATTGGTAACACTTTTTCTTAAAAGTTGTAAAATCGTTTTTGTTTGCAATATATACAACTGAATGCTGTACAAACTTTCTTAACAGTATGGAAAAACACATCAGGCCGTTGAAATGACATTATTACGTTCTTTAACGTCCGTTGCAAATGGCCCATTTTTTATTCAAATTCTCAATATGGGAATCGACATGCCACTTAATTTGCACGTGCAGGTCGTCCTATCCATCGGAAGTGGAGGGCAATACGCATGCATTGATGCTATTTCACTGCTGTTCATTGTTCAGTTACATGTTTGAAATCGCAGCTGAAAGTTAGACGTTTTTGACACTTGCTGAAAGGCGCCAGAGTATAGGCCTTTTGGAATCAGCGACAGTTTGCTGTCTGCATTAATGCGAGTCAGAGTGCTATTGATAGATTGGGGCAGAGATTTCAAGCCAATGGAATACGCACGTCGGCAAGGCCGCCCCAGAGTTACAACAGTCCGAGATGATAGACACACTATTAACACCATATTCATTAAATATTGCTCCATCATCAACGATTAATATGAAGATTACTGACCACCAGTGACCAACTTCCAGAGTCCTTGTTCCTTGTTGGTGAGATGAATAGGCATAGCCCACCATGTGGTAGAACTGGTTATAACGATGGGGAATTTCCTTCGAAAATAAAAAAAACCCTCTGCTTATCTATTGATTGTAGTAATCCTGACTTATTCCCAGCTGGGTTTATCTGTAACTGATCCATCTCTTTTAAATGATTTCAAATGGCCTATCATTAATGATTCACGTGGGACTGATCATTTCCCTACCTTAATCAACAGTGTCAATCCCTCCACAAAACTGACTGACAGACGTTTAAACTGTATGTATGGCAGTTGAAAATTCGATGCGTTCATTTCTGAGAAACATTGATCTGCACTGCCACCGACAAGATTCCGAAGACCTCATGTTTTCCACGTCTTAATACTTTATGGTAAAATGATTGCAGACAAGCTCGATAACACCGTGCGAACCTTTGATAAACACCCTTCCCAAGAAATTTTGAAAGAAATGTCAGAAGCTCGTAGGTGTATAGAACAAAATTAAGGCAATAGCTGAGTACATTTGTTTCCAATATAAATACACGTACTCCGATGAAAAAAGTGTGGAATATGATTCGAAAAATCACTGTAGAACATCTCAAAATTGGTAACGGGTTATTTCACCCCAAACACGTTCACCCCAGCACGGTTTAACCCCTGGCTATTTCACCCCATACAGTTTCACCCCATTTAGAGGTTGTTTCAACCCAGCAAATAATTATTATCATTAGTAACTAAAAAATAAAAATCAATTCGGATTGTTTGAATGATTGTATCAGTTCATATTGGCTGTGTTGGATCGCGTGAAGGCCTATGGTGAAACTATTGACAAGTATATATTTAGTTTATTGAACAATTTGCAGATAAAACTTATTCATTGGATATTTAGAAGGTATCAATTAAACAGTATTTATCGAATACCTATGGGTATTGAGTATATAAGAAGTGGTTCTATAAGAGCCCTGTGTACTAACATGCAGACGGAGGCAGCTGAGGCAGATCTCCTAACATGCAGTCGCCATGGCAGAAATGCAAGTGTAATGACTAATTCATTGCTAACGTATTTAAATGTTTTAAGCGTGATGAGGTGAGGTGAGATAAGATGAGATGTAAGTTTAAGTCCTATGTGCCATCTCAACACAGACACAATAGAATTAAACTGATTGTTGTAAAAACACCGCCTAATTAGGATTAACAGATTTAAACAATAACACCATTCTCCATGTATACTCAATTAGTTGAGTGAAACAACCCCTAATATGGGATAAATGAACCTAGTTTATATTACAAACTTATCTTTCAAAGGTATCAGAAAATACCCAGCTAAATGTCAAGTCAGATGACTCAGAAGATTATAACGAACCGTTTTCACGAAACATTACAACAGGATTTTGGGAAGGCTTATGGTAGAGTATCAGATCCTGATGATGCACACTATCAATTACAAAAACATCTTCCTATGAATCTCTTAAGTATGTATGTTCAATAATATTTGGGAAACTTGGATTTTTCACCCTTCCTGACATGAAACAATGATTGTTCCTGTGCCCAAACCATAAAAGGATCACTTGGATATGATAAATGGTGGAAACGTCTCGTATCTTGAATCAAATCACCTTATAATATATACACAAGAGAGTGCCGTTGATGATATAGTCAGATCATCAGAGTCATATATATCGTGATGGTTTTATGAAATACAAGTTTTATATCTTTGATTTAGAAAAAAACCCACATATGCTACTACCTGATATGTTGAACGATCTACATGCATGTCCTCATGGCCGATGTTATTGGACGTTAGTTTGTAGATTGACAGAGTTGGATCCATACTTTCTGACGTCTGTTATCCAGAATTGAGTTCGACAAGGAAGTATATTATCTGGCACCCTTCTCAGTATACAAATCAATAGTGTGGCTATTCGTGGATGATTTTAACATATCATGTGGTGGTTCCAACATGGATAGCATTGAAAGACAATTGCGGCTTTGTCCTACAAAAAAATTACTAATGGTCAGTGGAAAGTGCTTTAAGCTCATATGTTGAAGCAAATGAACAACGTTGAAAGTTTAGAAGCGTCACATTCGCGCTCCAGTATTTATCTAAGCTTATCTCAATTCCATCTAACCCTGCTTTCAACTATACTTTTCATCCCTAGTATGGCGATCTACCTTCAGTTGTTGGCGATCTATAGCCAGTGTTTTATACTGTATTGTCCTCTTTAATTGAAATGTTTTAGCTTTGCTCGCTAGTTTACTCATATCTGTGATTCTCTAGTATTTTTACTGTCCATCGTCGACCGGTTTTAATCTTCAAAATGTTTTTTCTTTATATTGTATAAAGTGTTTTCGTCACGATATGGCTGAGATATTGCCGATGTGACGTTAAATATTAACTCACTCACTCACTCAGTCAGTTTCTGGTGATTTATAGCCCGTTCTTATATTGTACTGTCGTCTCTCGTGATATAGTTTGAAAGTAAGAGCTGTGATAATCTAGTACTTTTACTGTCCTTTGATGACAATTTTTTAATTTCTAAATTTATTGATTTTGATATTGATATGAATGAATTTGTTATAGTCACGAAATGGCTGCATTTTTGCCGTTATGTGACGCTCAATCTTAACTCACTCACTCAACTATATTTTTCAAACCGTTTTATCAGGATGTGTATGACAACAAGCCAACATCGATGCCACCCCTGGGAATCAAAAATGCAAACATAAATCTTCACAATATGTCTTAAAAACATTTCACAGAAATACCATCCTGGCGATCCATACCACAGGATATCAGTTTAGAAATGTCAAGGCGGAACAACCCTGCTACAGATGC
Source organism: Haliotis rubra (assembly GCF_003918875.1). Lineage (NCBI taxonomy): Eukaryota > Metazoa > Mollusca > Gastropoda > Lepetellida > Haliotidae > Haliotis > Haliotis rubra. Next base: position 271,454 of record NW_025767616.1, on the reverse strand, counting down.
ATTAGTGTTTGTAGCCATTGCTAGATTTTGCCGACAAGAAAAACAGATTTAGAGTTGTCTCCCTTGCATAGATTTGCATTCGCAAAACATTGGTAATTTCCGCACATCATACGGGAATCAATTTTATTCGAGATAAAGAATTACTACCACGAAGTACCAAATGAGTTGTCATTGACAGCTGGGTACATTGAAATGTTACTCGCTTGTAAGTGGGGTACATTGAAAATAATAGGAGAGCGCTCAGCCAATCAGAAAGCTACACTTATGTGTGAGGTAAGATAAATATTGTTGAACGTGAGTTGATATGGGGTTTAACGTCATACTTAAGAATATTTCGCTCACATGAAGACGTGCATGCATGTGTATGTGTGGCCGCTTGTACTAGCACAGACTGAAGCAGGTTTTACAGTGCTAGTTCACCGAGATACCGTTCTGCAGTTAAGCATGAATACCCCACTCAGACACATTATACTGACTCCGACCCGACCAGTCCTTGTTGTACCCATTACTGTCGAGCGCCAGGCAGGGACCAACAAGTACCATATTTTAACGTCATTTGGTATGAAACGGCCGGGGATCGAACCCGTTACCTTCCGGACGGACGCTCTAACCACTACACCACGGAGACGTCATATATTTTTAGAATTCAAAGATGAATAGCATTCTTACAAAGGTCTTTACACTGAGGGATTGAAAGATGGGGTTAAGATATTCTCTGAGATTTACTGATATAAGTTCTGGTTTTACTGTTGAAGGTATGGCAAGTTTGTGACCCGTGAAGATCCAGTTTAGAATTGATATTCATGCTTGTCGACTAATGGGATCAGGTGTTCTGGCTCTCTGACTCGGTTGACACATGTCATCGTATCCCTATTGCGTAAGTGGATGCCTAGGCTGTTGATCACTGGATTGTATGGTCCAGACTCGATTATATACAGAGCGCTCCCATATAACTGGAATATGGTTAACACCTTAGGTTTTGGGGAATGTAAACACCTATCCCTAAAGGCACTATTTCACACCACACTTCTGTAAACATAAAGAGAGATAATGTTTATTTGAGTCTCACTTTCTGAACATTGTCATAAAATGCATGCGTTTTGTACAAAAGGTAATAGTACAGAAACCACCAGTTAGGTTATGGGAGACTATATTAAATCAATAAAAACATTGTGAACCAACAAATATCAGCACACGTATAATCGTATACATTTGAAGTTAACACGTACAGGTATGCATACATACATAACATATATACAACAAAAATACATACATACAAACAAACATATAATCACATATACAAAACAGCATACAACCGCACATAATATACGCATACACGCATACGTGCATGCATGCATGCATGCATACATACATACATACATACACGCATACATACAGACCTAATACACGTGTACACACAACCACACACACACACACATACATACATAAATACACGCATGCATGCACACACACATACCCAATATACGCACGCACGCACGCATACACACACACACATACATACACACACACACATACATACATACATACATACATACACACACATAAATATACATGTATTATACATGTAAACATAAATAATGCATTTCTCTCAATAATACTATCAGTCCTGAGGGAAGCTACGATATAATTTATTCCAAAAATATTTGTGTATTTAGATTACAATACATTAAATCAAAATGTATTTAAACAAAAAGTTCGAATGAAATAATGCAATTGCTTTAAATCGCCTCTCGCGCCCTCTACTGGCCGAACATTGTTTCAAGGGAACCCCACAGAGTTATGACCCTTTGGATGGCTCTTTACGAACGCCCTACGCACAACTTATGATAGAAACCAGTTCGGCAAACACCAACAACACCGTGTGCGACAGTTTTCGATGTATGGAGCCATTGTTTAAATTCCATATATGGCAAGTGTTCTCTCTCTCTCTCTGTCTGGAAGCTGTTCGGCTCGAATGTTTTTAATTATCGATTTCAGGCAAGTCGTAAGGGATAATAAGTATTTTATTACATCAATAGGAAGCTCAAGTCAGTGCATATGCCCAGAAATATATAACATAGGCCAAAATATTGTGTGACATTGTCCCTCAAAGTGACATTAGCAAGCCTTGCATTTTCCTAGACGCTATACAAGGCCAAATGTAACGAAGTAAGAGTTTGCCTCTATAATGTAATTGACTCTTCGAAGTGAAACGGGGGCCGTGGGGTAGCCTAGTGTTTAAAGCGTTCGCTCGACACGTCGAAGACCCGGGTTCGATTCCCCACATGGGCACAATGTGTAAAGCCAATTTCTGGTATCACCCGCCGTGATATTGCTGGAATATTGCTAAAAGCGGTGTAAAACTAAACTCAGTCAGTCATGAGGTGAAACCCTTGCAAATGCCAGTTCACAGACAAACGATAAAAAGCGAACAATTATCGTGCTTTGTATGACTATCACAGTGTCGTTTATATTCTCGAATGACTGGTGTCTTTCTCCCGTATGCTGCTAAACTGCTCACGATCATGAACATCAGTGGAGAATCTCTCGGGGCCATGAATATTTTAATCCATTGACCTAGACAGGTACCTGTTTTATCCCACAGCCATTAGTGAAATTACTATACGTCTTGCGTTTAGGCAATATTCCCCATCGTATTTGCAGATAGACCTTTCGTGTGTATGACTTTATGTATGTAACATTATCTGATGTTTGAATAGAACCATTACCTCGCTGGAGGTCGTTTAAAAACTGAGGGTGGCATTCTAATGCCATTCTAGTGTCTAATCAAATGCGTACTTAGTAACTGTGTTGAGGCTGTTTGTTTATTGTTTAACGGGAAACTCTACGATAAGTCATCTACACCTGTAGTTAGCACTGGCAGTCCTCTACACCTGTAGTTAGCACTGACAGTCATCTACACCTGTAGTTAGCACTGACAGTCATCTACACCTGTAGTTAGCACTGACAGTTCTTTACACCTGTAGTTAGCACTGGCAGTCCTCTACACCTGTAGTTAGCACTGACAGTCCTCTACACCTGTAGTTAGCACTGACAGTCCTCTACTACTGCAGTGGACAGTGACAGCCTTCTATACCTGCAGTTGACATTGACAGTTGTCTTCACATGTCTACATCGGTAGTTAGCACTGACAGTTCTCTACTACTGTAGTTAGCACTGACAGTCATCTACACCTGTAGTTAGCACTGACAGTCCTCTACACCTGTAGTTAGCACTGACAGTCCTCGACACCTGTAGTTAGCACTGACAGTCCTCTACACCTGTAGTTAGCACTGACAGTTCTCTACACATGTAGTTAGCACTGACAGTCCTCTACACATGTAGTTAGCACTGACAGTCCTCTACACATGTAGTTAGCACTGACAGTTCTCTACACCTGTAGTTAGCACTGACAGTCCTCTACACATGTAGTTAGCACTGACAGTCCTCTACTACTGCAGTTGACAGTGACAGCCTTCTATACCTGCAGTTGACATTGACAGTTGTCTTCACATGTCTACATCGGTAGTTAGCACTGACAGTTCTCTACTACTGTAGTTAGCACTGACAGTCATCTACACCTGTAGTTAGCACTGACAGTCCTCTACACCTGTAGTTAGCACTGACAGTCCTCTACACCTGTAGTTAGCACTGACAGTCCTCTACACCTGTAGTTCGCACTGACAGTTCTCTACACATGTAGTTAGCACTGACAGTCATCTACACCTGTAGTTAGCACTGACAGTTCTCTACACATGTAGTTAGCACTGACAGTTCTCTACACCTGTAGTTAGCACTGACAGTCCTCTACACCTGTAGTTAGCACTGACAGTTCTCTACACATGTAGTTAGCACTGACAGTCCTTTACACCTGTAGTTAGCACTGACAGTCCTCTACACCTGTAGTTAGCACTGACAGTCCTCTACACCTGTAGTTAGCACTGACAGTTCTCTACACCTGTAGTTAGCACTGAGAGTCATCTACACCTGTAGTTAGCACTGACAGTTCTTTACACCTGTAGTTAGCACTGGCAGTCCTCTACACCTGTAGTTAGCACTGACAGTCCTCTACACCTGTAGTTAGCACTGACAGTCCTCTACTACTGCAGTTGACAGTGACAGCCTTCTATACCTGCAGTTGACATTGACAGTTGTCTTCACATGTCTACATCGGTAGTTAGCACTGACAGTTCTCTACTACTGTAGTTAGCACTGACAGTCATCTACACCTGTAGTTAGCACTGACAGTCCTCTACACCTGTAGTTAGCACTGACAGTCCTCGACACCTGTAGTTAGCACTGACAGTTCTCTACACCTGTAGTTAGCACTGACAGTCCTTTACACCTGTAGTTAGCACTGACAGTCCTCTACACCTGTAGTTAGCACTGACAGTTCTCTACACCTGTAGTTAGCACTGACAGTCCTCTACACCTGTAGTTAGCACTGAGAGTCCTCTACTACAGCAGTTGACAGTGACAGCCTTCTATACCTGTAGTTAGCACTGACAGTCCTCTACACCTGTAGTTAGCACTGACAGTCCTCTACACATGTAGTTAGCACTGGCAGTCATCTACACCTGTAGTTAGCTCTGACAGTCATCTACACATGTAGTTAGCACTGACAGTCCTCTACACCTGTAGTTAGCACTGACAGTCCTCTACACCTGTAGTTAGCACTGACAGTCCTCTACTACTGTAGTTAGCACTGACAGTCCTCTACACATGTAGTTAGCACTGACAGTCATCTACACCTGTAGTTAGCACTGACAGTTCTCTACACCTGTAGTTAGCACTGACAGTCCTCTACACATGTAGTTAGCACTGACAGTCCTCTACTACTGCAATTGACAGTGACAGCCTTCTATACCTGCAGTTGACATTGACAGTTGTCTTCACATGTCTACATCGGTAGTTAGCACTGACAGTTCTCTACTACAGCTGTTCACAGTGACAGCCTTCTATACCTGTAGTTAGCACTGACAGTCCTCTACACCTGTAGTTAGCACTGACAGTCCTCTACACCTGTAGTTAGCACTGACAGTCCTCTACACCTGTATTTAGCACTGACAGTCCTCTACACATGTAGTTAGCACTGACAGTCCTCTACACCTGTAGTTAGCACTGACAGTTCTCTACACCTGTAGTTAGCACTGACAGCCCTCTACACCTGTAGTTAGCACTGACAGTCATCTACACCTGTAGTTAGCACTGACAGTCCTCTACGCCTGTAGTTAGCACTGACAGTCCTCTACACATGTAGTTAGCACTGACAGTCCTCTACTACAGCAGTTGACAGTGACAGCCTTCTATACCTGTAGTTAGCACTGACAGTCATCTACACCTGTAGTTAGCACTGACAGTCCTCTACACGAGTAGTTAGCACTGACAGTCCTCTACACCTGTAGTTAGCACTGACAGTCCTCTACACATGTAGTTAGCACTGACAGTCATCTACACCTGTAGTTAGCACTGACAGTCATCTACACCTGTAGTTAGCACTGAAAGTCATCTACACCTGTAGTTAGCACTGACAGTCCTCTACTACAGCAGTTGACAGTGACAGCCTTCTATACCTGTAGTTAGCACTGACAGTCATCTACACCTGTAGTTAGCACTGACAGTCCTCTACACCTGTAGTTAGCACTGACAGTCATCTACACCTGTATTTAGCACTGACAATCCTCTACACCTGTAGTTAGCACTGAAAGTCAACTACACCTGTAGTTAGCACTGGCAGTCCTCTACTACAGCAGTTGACAGTGACAGCCTTCTATACCTGTAGTTAGCACTGACAGTCATCTACACCTGTAGTTAGCACTGACAGTCCTCTACACCTGTAGTTAGCACTGACAGTCATCTACACCTGTATTTAGCACTGACGGTCCTCTACACCTGTAGTTAGCACTGACAGTCCTCTACACCTGTAGTTAGCACTGACGGTCCTCTACACCTGTAGTTAGCACTGACAGTCCTCTACACCTGTAGTTAGCACTGACAGTTCTCTACACCTGTAGTTAGCACTGACAGTCCTTTACAACAGCAGTTGACAGTGACAGCCTTCTATACCTGTAGTTAGCACTGACGGTCCTCTACTACAGCAGTTGACGGTGACAGCCTTCTATGCCTGTAGTTAGCACTGACAGTCCTCTACACCTGTAGTTAGCACTGACAGTCCTCTACACCTGTATTTAGCACTGACAGTCCTCTACACCTGTAGTTAGCACTGACAGTCCTCTACACCTGTAGTTAGCACTGACAGTTCTCTACACCTGTAGTTAGCACTGACAGTCCTTTACAACAGCAGTTGACAGTGACAGCCTTCTATACCTGTAGTTAGCACTGACAGTCCTCTACACCTGTAGTTAGCACTGACAGTCCTCTACACATGTAGTTAGCACTGACAGTTCTCTACACCTGTAGTTAGCACTGACAGTCCTCTACTACAGCAGTTGACAGTGACAGCCTTCTATACCTGTAGTTAGCACTGACGGTCCTCTACACCTGTAGTTAGCACTGACAGTCCTCTACACCTGTGGTTAGCACTGACAGTCATCTACACCTGTATTTAGCACTGACAGTCCTCTGCACCTGTAGTTAGCACTGAAAGTCATCTACACCTGTAGTTACCACTGACAGTCCTCTGCTACAGCAGTTGACGGTGACGGCCTTCTATACCTGTAGTTAGCACTGACAGTCCTCTGCACCTGTAGTTAGCACTGACAGTCATCTGCACCTGTATTTAGCAGCACTGACGGTCCTCTACACCAACGGTTAGCGCTGACGGTCCTCTGCACCTGTAGTTAGCACTGACAGTTCTCTACGCCTGTAGTTAGCACTGACAGTCCTTTACAACAGCAGTTGACGGTGACAGCCTTCTATACCTGTAGTTGGCACTGACGGTCCTCTACTACTGTGGTTAGCACTGACAGTCATCTATACCTGTAGTTAGCGCTGACAATCCTCTACTACTGTAGTTAGCACTGACAGTCATCTACACATGTAGTTGGCACTGACAGTCCTCTATACCTGTAGTTAGCACTGACAGTCATCTGCACACCTGTAGTTAGCACTGACGGTCCTCTACTACAGCAGTTGACAGTGACAGCCTTCTATACCTGTAGTTAGCACTGACGGTCCTCTCACACCTGTAGTTAGCACTGACAGTCCTCTACACCTGTAGTTAGCACTGACAGTCCTCTACACCTGTAGTTGGCACTGACAGTCATCTGCACATGTAGTTAGCACTGACAGTCATCTACACATGTAGTTAGCACTGACAGTCATCTACACCTGTAGTTAGCACTGACAGTCATCTACACCTGTAGTTAGCACTGACAGTCCTCTACACCTGTGAGTTAGCACCGACAGTCCTCTACACCCGTGAGTTAGCACTGACAGTCCTCTACACCTGTAGTTTGCACTGACAGTCCTCTACACCTGTAGTTAGCACTGACAGTTCTCTACACCTGTAGTTAGCACTGACAGTCCTCTATTACAGCAGTTGACAGTGACAGCCTTCTATACCTGTAGTTAGCACTGACAGTCCTCTACTACTGCAGTTGACAGTAACAGCCTTCTATACCTGTAGTTAGCACTGACAGTCATCTACACCTGTAGTTAGCACTGACAGTCATCTACACATGTAGTTAGCACTGACAATCCTCTACACATGTAGTTAGCACTGACAGTTCTCTACACCTGTAGTTAGCACTGACAGTCCTCTACACCTGTAGTTAGCACTGACAGTCCTCTACACATGTAGTTAGCACTGACAGTCCTCTACACATGTAGTTAGCACTGACAGTTCTCTACACATGTAGTTAGCACTGACAGTCCTCTACACCTGTAGTTAGCACTGACAGTCCTCTACACCTGTAGTTAGCACTGACAGTCCTCTACACCTGTATTTAGCACTGACAGTCCTCTACACATGTAGTTAGCACTGACAGTCCTCTACACCTGTAGTTAGCACTGACAGTTCTCTACACCTGTAGTTAGCACTGACAGCCCTCTACACCTGTAGTTAGCACTGACAGTCATCTACACCTGTAGTTAGCACTGACAGTCCTCTACGCCTGTAGTTAGCACTGACAGTCCTCTACACATGTAGTTAGCACTGACAGTCCTCTACTACAGCAGTTGACAGTGACAGCCTTCTATACCTGTAGTTAGCACTGACAGTCATCTACACCTGTAGTTAGCACTGACAGTCCTCTACACGAGTAGTTAGCACTGACAGTCCTCTACACCTGTAGTTAGCACTGACAGTCCTCTACACATGTAGTTAGCACTGACAGTCATCTACACCTGTAGTTAGCACTGACAGTCATCTACACCTGTAGTTAGCACTGAAAGTCATCTACACCTGTAGTTAGCACTGACAGTCCTCTACTACAGCAGTTGACAGTGACAGCCTTCTATACCTGTAGTTAGCACTGACAGTCATCTACACCTGTAGTTAGCACTGACAGTCCTCTACACCTGTAGTTAGCACTGACAGTCATCTACACCTGTATTTAGCACTGACAATCCTCTACACCTGTAGTTAGCACTGAAAGTCAACTACACCTGTAGTTAGCACTGGCAGTCCTCTACTACAGCAGTTGACAGTGACAGCCTTCTATACCTGTAGTTAGCACTGACAGTCATCTACACCTGTAGTTAGCACTGACAGTCCTCTACACCTGTAGTTAGCACTGACAGTCATCTACACCTGTATTTAGCACTGACAGTCCTCTACACCTGTAGTTAGCACTGACAGTCCTCTACACCTGTAGTTAGCACTGACAGTCCTCTACACCTGTAGTTAGCACTGACAGTCCTCTACACCTGTAGTTAGCACTGACAGTTCTCTACACCTGTAGTTAGCACTGACAGTCCTTTACAACAGCAGTTGACAGTGACAGCCTTCTATACCTGTAGTTAGCACTGACAGTCCTCTACTACAGCAGTTGACAGTGACAGCCTTCTATACCTGTAGTTAGCACTGACAGTCCTCTACACCTGTAGTTAGCACTGACAGTCCTCTACACCTGTATTTAGCACTGACAGTCCTCTACACCTGTAGTTAGCACTGACAGTCCTCTACACCTGTAGTTAGCACTGACAGTTCTCTACACCTGTAGTTAGCACTGACAGTCCTTTACAACAGCAGTTGACAGTGACAGCCTTCTATACCTGTAGTTAGCACTGACAGTCCTCTACACCTGTAGTTAGCACTGACAGTCCTCTACACATGTAGTTAGCACTGACAGTTCTCTACACCTGTAGTTAGCACTGACAGTCCTCTACTACAGCAGTTGACAGTGACAGCCTTCTATACCTGTAGTTAGCACTGACAGTCCTCTACACCTGTAGTTAGCACTGACAGTCCTCTACACCTGTAGTTAGCACTGACAGTCATCTACACCTGTATTTAGCACTGACAGTCCTCTACACCTGTAGTTAGCACTGAAAGTCATCTACACCTGTAGTTACCACTGACAGTCCTCTACTACAGCAGTTGACAGTGACAGCCTTCTATACCTGTAGTTAGCACTGACAGTCCTCTACACCTGTAGTTAGCACTGACAGTCATCTACACCTGTATTTAGCACTGACAGTCCTCTACACCTGTAGTTAGCACTGACAGTCCTCTACACCTGTAGTTAGCACTGACAGTTCTCTACACCTGTAGTTAGCACTGACAGTCCTTTACAACAGCAGTTGACAGTGACAGCCTTCTATACCTGTAGTTAGCACTGACAGTCCTCTACTACTGTAGTTAGCACTGACAGTCATCTATACCTGTAGTTAGCACTGACAATCCTCTACTACTGTAGTTAGCACTGACAGTCATCTACACATGTAGTTGGCACTGACAGTCCTCTATACCTGTAGTTAGCACTGACAGTCATCTACACCTGTAGTTAGCACTGACAGTCCTCTACTACAGCAGTTGACAGTGACAGCCTTCTATACCTGTAGTTAGCACTGACAGTCCTCTACACCTGTAGTTAGCACTGACAGTCCTCTACACCTGTAGTTAGCACTGACAGTCCTCTACACCTGTAGTTAGCACTGACAGTCATCTACACATGTAGTTAGCACTGACAGTCATCTACACATGTAGTTAGCACTGACAGTCATCTACACCTGTAGTTAGCACTGACAGTCATCTACACCTGTAGTTAGCACTGACAGTCCTCTACACCTGTAGTTAGCACCGACAGTCCTCTACACCTGTAGTTAGCACTGACAGTCCTCTACACCTGTAGTTTGCACTGACAGTCCTCTACACCTGTAGTTAGCACTGACAGTTCTCTACACCTGTAGTTAGCACTGACAGTCCTCTATTACAGCAGTTGACAGTGACAGCCTTCTATACCTGTAGTTAGCACTGACAGTCCTCTACTACTGCAGTTGACAGTAACAGCCTTCTATACCTGTAGTTAGCACTGACAGTCATCTACACCTGTAGTTAGCACTGACAGTCATCTACACATGTAGTTAGCACTGACAATCCTCTACACATGTAGTTAGCACTGACAGTTCTCTACACCTGTAGTTAGCACTGACAGTCCTCTACACCTGTAGTTAGCACTGACAGTCATCTACACATGTAGTTAGCACTGACAGTCCTCTACACATGTAGTTAGCACTGACAGTTCTCTACACATGTAGTTAGCACTGACAGTCCTCTACACATGTAGTTAGCACTGACAGTTCTCTACACCTGTAGTTAGCACTGACAGTTCTCTACACATGTAGTTAGCACTGACAGTTCTCTACACCTGTAGTTAGCACTGACAGTCCTCTACACCTGTAGTTAGCACTGACAGTCCTCTACACCTGTAGTTAGCACTGACAGTTCTCTACACCTGTAGTTAGCACTGACAGTTCTCTACACCTGTACTTAGCACTGACAGTCCTCTACACATGTAGTTAGCACTGACAGTCCTCTACACCTGTAGTTAGCACTGACAGTTCTCTACTACTGCAGTTGACAGTGACAGCCTTCTACACCTGCAGTAGACATTGACAGTTGTCTTCACAAGTCTACATCGGTAGTTAGCACTGACAGATATGAATGTAAAACTAGTATCCAAATCTAAATCATTTAATTACAAAAGACAGAACAATATTAAAACAGGCTATATATAACACCTGAAGATAGTTCACCATACTAGAGACCATGGGGACTTACAGTGCATTTGCTTCCTGCATCATCACCTCAGCCACTGCTGATTGAATACAAAATCAGCGATAAATTAAAAACATGCATATTCTACGATTGAACAAGTTTTTAATTTACTTCCATGGACCCTAACTGGATTTATACTATCCCTTCAGATGCTAGAGTTTGTGGTGTTGACAGCCAACTGCAGGACGGAACAGCGAGCCTATTTTCAAAATACGAATTCTTAATAATAATAATAATAATAATAATAATAATAATGAATCTGTAAAACATAATAATTATAATAATAATAATAATAATAATAATAGGCCATTTATATAGCGCCTTTCTTAACTGTAAGATAAGATGCCTTAAGAAACTAATTACGACCTATTCTCGAAAGTCCCCATGGTCCCTAGTATGGTGATATACCTTCAGTTGTTGGCGATCTACAGCCTGGTTTTATGTTGTTTCGTCTTCCTATGGTTAAACTGTTTCAGATTTAATCACTAATCAATTTGTATCTGTGAAATCTAGTTGTTTTACTGTTCTTCAGGTGCTTATAATTTACTTTTAATTATCATAAATCTATAAATTGATTTAGTCATTATGTGGCTGAAATATTGCCGACGTGACTTAAAATCTGAACTCACTGACGTAGATTGATGCTCAAGCTATTGATCACTGGTTTGCCTGGTTAAGACTCGATTACTTACAGACCGCCGTCATATAGCAGGGATGTTGATGACTGCAGCGTTAAACAACAAACCAAGGTCACTTAGTTCCTTGATCCACCACCCCACCCCCAACCCCAAACACACACACACGCTCATCCACCCACTCTGAAGCGTAGGGGCATCAGATTTGCCGCTTGATAGAACATTTATGATTTTATGAGCGCTTCATAATATTTCTGCCGGTAATATCTATATATCTATTCCGGTACTATAGTCTGTTTGCAATGAAAACGTACCGATGAATTTCATATTAAACAAACGTGTGTGGTTCCTGCACGTGTATATCGAGAACAGAGTTTACTGAAAACCTATGTGGTTCTTGCACTTGTATATAGAAGAAGAGGTCTGCTGCAAACGTATGTGGTTCCTGCACGTATATATCGAGGACAGCGTCTACTGAAAACCTATGTGGTTCTTGCACGTGTATATAGAAGAAAAGGTCTGCTGCAAACGTGTGTGTGATTCCTGCACATGCAACCTGATAGCCGGCTCTAAATAATCGCGTCTGGACCATACAATCACGTGATTGATCAGCGGTCATCGGCCACCCTATCCTGATATTAGTCTATTTCGACCGACATTGATTACTGATGAAACCCTTTACTCGGACGTTACAACCTGATCATGATAATTCAAATTCTCTCTTAGTGTATTTTTTCTGAAAAGAAATAAGAAATCCCCGACGATCACATATTTATAAACATCGTCATGAACGTCTCACCGAACTGCTGCAACTATCTGGTGGGGTGAAGACGTTGGCATCAGCTTCGGGTATTGGAGACACAATGTTGCCTGTCAGAGCTATGTCCAGGTACAGATCTGTGGAAACAAGAATTAGAGTTGTTCTCTCTGAAATCATGCTGATATGAGTGAGCGGGTTTGGTTTTATGCCGCGTTTAGCAATATTCCAGCAATATCACGGCGGGATTCACACATTCTAACCTTGTGGGGCATGGACCCCGAATTGTCGGTGGGGTGAACGGACGCTTTAACCACTAGCAACCCATCATATGTTATAATTGGAATAATACTTCCTTAGTAAAGTACAGATTTTAGTACTTTTGGGGTTGAGTCCCATCTCAGAGTCAGGCAACTAATCGCCAGGACACAAAGTCAGCCGCCTAACCCGCTCAGCCACCGCAGCTTCCACTAAAATGGAAGTCGGACAACTGGTAGTCTAGACTGCGGACTTTGTGTACCCCTCTGATAAGTGTAAATTGGCACAGCTCCCATGGCCGAAAGCTATGATTACAGAATGCCATTTAGAAAGTGTAATCCCAAATATAACAAATGATGCATTTAACCACTTTCTAAATGGCATCCTGTAATCACTAGTTACCCCACCACCCCCAGGCTGAACATTAGATCACTACTGTCGGTTTGATTCGGGACGAAAGTCCAAAATGATGTTACAGTTTGCAGTGGTGTTTGTTTCATTGTTGTTTAAGGCTACACACAGCAACATTCCAGCTACATGGTCTGTAAAAAATGAAGTCAGGACCAGACAATCATGTGATCAACAGCATGAGTATCAATTTACGCAACTGGGATACGACGTCATGTGTCAGAAAAGTCATGGAGCCTGACCATTCGATCCAGTTAGTCATCTATAAGAACTAGCACTGGTGGCTGAAGATCACAGAGTTTATCGGATTCGACTCCGCACTCATAAGTTTCTGATACGATGACCTGTGTCAATCAAGTCAGCGAGCCTGACCACCCGATCAGGTTAGTCGCCCCTTACGACAAGCATGGGTTACTGAATAGAATAGATTTGTCTATTCTAAAATTTAAAGTATTGTGTATGCTGGTCTCCATTTGTTGACAGTACTGTGCAATTGAGTGGTGCACAAGCACCATAACTCCGCCCGAGAGTCTACCAGCCTTGACAATATTATGGGTTTTTGCTACGTACATCTCATACGCATTTAGTTGGGGAAATGCTTTTACCTTACAGCCACGCCTATCCCACTATTTCTCAACGTGTCTCTCCGTGAGATCGTTAGCCACGCCTACCCCACTACTTCCCAACGTGTCTCTCTGTGAGATCGTAACCCACGCCTACCCCACTACTTCCCAACGTGTCTCTCTGTGAGATCGTTACCCACGCCTACCCCACTACTTCCCAACGTGTCTCTCTGTGAGATCGTTACCCACGCCTACTCCACTACTTCCCAACGTGTCTCTCCGTGAGATCGTTAGCCACGCCTACCCCACTACTTCCCACGTGTCTCTCCGTGAGATCGTTAGCCACGCCTACCCCACTACTTCCCAACGTGTCTCTCTGTGAGATCGTTACCCACGCCTACCCCACTACTTCCCAACGTGTCTCTCCGTGAGATCGTTAGCCACGCCTACCCCACTACTTCCCAACGTGTCTCTCCGTGAGATCGTTAGCCACGCCTACCCCACTACTTCCCAACGTGTCTCTCTGTGAGATCGTTAGCCACGCCTACCCCACTACTTCCCAACGTGTCTCTCCGTGAGATCGTTAGCCACGCCTATCCCACTACTTCCCAACGTGTCTCTCTGTGAGATCGTTAGCCACGCCTACCGTACTATTCTCAACGTGTCTCTCTCTGAGATCGTTAGCCACGCCTACCGTACTATTTCTCAACGTTTCTCTCTCTGAGATCGTTACCCACGCCTACCCCACTACTTCCCAACATGTCTCTCTGTGAGATCGTTAGCCACGCCTACCGTACTATTTCTCAACGTGTCTCTCTGTGAGATCGTTAGCCACGCCTATCCCACTATTTGGTCTTGGTGTCATCTTTCAATCAACAATGTCATTAGAAAATCAAATCAAATCACTCAGCAAATGATGCTTTTACCATATCTTCAATATTAGCAAGATCCGAACCCTCTTAGACTTCAACACCGCCCAGCTTCTAACGTCCAGCCTTGTTCTCTCTAAACTTGATTACTGCAACTCCCTCTATTACAACATTCCTCAACAGCTCCTTCCACAACTCCAACGGATTCAGAATTCAACCGCCCGTGTTGTTGCCCGTGCGCCACGCTACCAAACCGTGACACCTATCCTCCAAACTCTTCACTGGCTTCCTGTATCAAGCAGAATTCAATACAAACTTCTTCTTCTTACACACAGCTGCATCTATGAAAACATGTTTTCTCAATATCTTAAAAGCCTCATTCATCTCCATGTTCCAAGCCGATTGCTCCGCTCATCAAACTCCCTACTGCTTACACAGCCTCACGTCAAAACAGCCATGGGATCAAGAGCGTTCTCTGCTGCAGCCCCCTATCTCTGGAACATTCTACCACTCACCCTAAAAGAAATAGAATCTGCTGATGCTTTCAAAACTGCCCTCAAAACTCATCTGTTCAAACTCTCTTTTCCATAGACATTGTCTACAATCCTTTTTCTTCATAGCGCCATTGAGCAATATCTGTTGGAAATAGGCGCTCTATCAATCAATTATTATTAAATTATTATTATTACTTCTCAACGTGTCTTGATGTTTGAGTACGGAGATCTTCTCATCAGTGAGATTAAACTTGGCTATAAGTGGCGTGGTTTATCGGGTCTGGAGTTTCTACCTATGCGATGCGCACTTAAAATACCGCCTCTATTCCACTCCTTAGTTTTCACATTTTAATTCAAAACTAACACGATATAATCCCTACACGACTCAAACGATTCATTTTGTTGTTCAGGTAGACCATAGAAGACTATGCTGTACCTTCTACTGAACGCCTCAAGCTCTAGTCTGTCAATCTCTGACTCGTGAGCGGCACCCCGTGAGCTGCCACTACTTTCTCTAGATTATCGTTTTCTGTACAAGTGTGTCCATGTCAGTATATACGCTCGCTTGCTCATGTTTGATTCTATCGACTTCATCACGCATATCGGATATGGATGCTTCTAATGTGGTGCATTTTGTAGTCAGCACACTTGGTTGAATTTTAATTGCATTCATCTCTGACGATGCATGGCTGATTAAAGTATAGAGCGTGACGTCACGCATGTAAACACAGTCATTCTCCTGTGTGTATCAGGGCAATGTAGCAGTAAATTATTTGAGCCAATCAAGAATAAACTGTTTGTTTCTGATAAGCGTGAGCACGAGGGACAGACGAAGTGTGAGTAAGATCGCACAGACTGCTAACCAATACCCGGACCTTCACGGCTATGAATCTCACATGATCTCTTTGAACAACGTGTCTCTCTGTGAGATCGTTAGCCACGATGGTCTATGGTATTACTGAAATGATGAACCTTCGATGCTGTCGGAAATAGAAAAAAACCCTGTTAAACTAAGTGCGGCCTAACTACAGTCTCAGTGGTAGGGACATAGGAAACGTAGAAAAAGGACTTTACTGAGGAGAGATTAGGGCAGAAATGAGCAATGCGGTTTTAACTAAGTCCAAAAAGACTTATTTGGAACAGACCATGGCTTTATGCAAATTAGTGTGCGACGATATTGTATTACAAATGACACTTTTTAAATGCCCAATTTGAAACTAGACGTAGCTTCATTATAAACGATAGCTGGCGTAAAAAAAAATAACTTTCATCCTGAAACAATTAAGGATGTAGCTGCCAAGGAGTCTCACTGTCACTATAAAAAGAAACAGATAGGAGGGTTCGTCTCAAAAGCAAAACCAGGACGGGTGTCGCAGACGATCGTTGGGGTCGGGCTGGGGGATAGAGATATCAGCTAAGATAAGATAATCCTTTAGGGCAATTATAATGGGGAAGTACACGGCATGTCATAACAATTTACAAATAATATCCAGCCCTGTCGATCTATATATTTTGCGACATTTAATACGATGCGTTCCTATGGTTATCAGGTATCATACTCTTTTACATATCTCAACATAAACTTCATGAAAGAAAGACACGTTTTTTTCTATTTCCGACAGTACTTTAGTGACATGATGGGAGGAAGTGCACTCGTAGTGTCGTATTGAATCCAGGCTTGCTGTTTTCTTCTTGCACATGATGCCTATATGTGGAGAGATGGACTAAGAGATACATGAATTATGACCGATAACATAATGAAAGTATTAATAGCTGTTGTTCGTAATATCATTCACTAGATTGTCGTACATACTGAGACGCTAAATACAGCAAATTATATGTTCGTATTGCATACAGATGGATGAATGACCGATAGCACGATGGAAATATTAATAAGGTGTCGTAGAATCAACCTCCCATTGCAGGTACCCGTGAAGGTCCGGGTAAGAATTGGTCTTCAGTAAGCCATGCTTGTCGTGAGAGGCGACTAACGGGGTTGGGTGGTCTGGCTCGCTGACTTGGTTGACACATGTCATCGTGACCCAATTGCGTAGCTCGATGCTCATGATGTTGATCACTGGATTGTCTGGACCGGACTCGATTATTTACAGACGTCCGCCATATAGCTGGAATACTGCTGAGTAAACCAACCAACACATTGCAGGGACTGTTATAGAAAAATAATACGTATTATCTTCAAGGTGACCTCTTCAATGTGAGTCACGTGCTTCTATATCATAGTTGAATCAACGTGTCCAGACTTTATTGATAAGAGTACCTCAGTCTAGCAAGAAGACTGTGGTGTCCGAGCCTCCAATATGCTACGAGGAATCCTTGTCTTGACCTTCGTGTCGTGCTGCTGGGCTGGTTGCTGTATGCCAAAACAATGGGAAGGACTTCAGAATGTAATTGGACAGTCAGTCACGAGTGGAAAGGCTGCAGCATTTCTGGTATTTTGGTTTGGTTTTTGGTTTGTGTTTTTTTTCTGACGAAACTAAAAAATAGCTCTTCGGATATTTAGCGTTCGTCAGAAACCCCCAATACGTGAACACGCAAGTTCCAGCGCTTCGTAAAAGATGTTGTTGTTTTTCTGCAATATAGATGTTAGTCTAGATGAAACCCTACATTCCTAAAATATGTCACAACAACAGACTCAGCTATCAAAGCAATACCCGGTTAGCTGACCCAATGACCTAATAATGCTTGGCTCTTATTCGATGAGTGAGTCAGTTAAAGGACACATCGCATCCACTATATTGCACCCATATCGACATACTTATTCAATCAGGTTTCAACAGATTTTAATAATATGGTTGGTAAGAGAGGTAACCGCTTTGAAGGCATAGCAAATTTGAGGGAGTGAGTGATGAGTTTAGTTTTACGCCGCTTTTAGCAATATGGACTTCACACATTGTACCCATGTGGGGAATCGAACCCGGATCCTCGGTGTGACAAGCTAGCCCACCGTCTGCCGTTCGTTAACTCCAAGTTAGGTGTATCGGTAAAACGTTAAGCAAAATCAAGGGCAAAATATTGCACAATCAACGGCATTGGATTATGAGACAGTGTACGTCTACTGAAGTGCAAGTCCTCAAGTGAGTGATTTAAGTTTGGACGCCACCTTTAGCAACATTCTAGCAATATCAAAGGATACAAGAAACGGGCTTTACACATTATACCGATGTGAGGAATCGAACCTGGGTCTTCGGCGTGACGAGCGGACGCTTTAACCGCTAGGTTACCCCAATCGTCCTCCAAAGCAATTTCGATATACCAGTGGAATTAGTGAACGCACACGCACACACGCACACATCGCTGTATAAGTGTAATAATCTTCATCTGCCTTATCTTGTTTTATTACTCTCTGTTCCAGGTCACAAATGTCATCTCCTATGATGGAACAAACTCGAGAGTTGCTCTTATCATGAACAGCACAGCTGGGTCCGTCCAGACAGTGATTCGAGTCATACACAACTACAACAAGGTGGGTACTTTCAGTAATCTACCCTTACGATATCAGGATCCGCTGAGCCAATACACAAGAACGTCTGTTTCCGTATTCACAAACCTATGTATTAGTATGAATATCGTTATATTAATATAAGCACGGGAATATTTCATTTGAAACCTCCGGCTGACGCCGTCGGTTCCAAATGAATTCCCGTGCTTCAAATACTCAATAACACCCGGAAATTGGCCAACACATGATGTTTATCTCCTAATTTAATACAATGCCCTGACAATGTTGTGACGTCATGAACTTGATGACGTCACAATGCTATGACATCGCTGCACTGCAAGTCTAATGGCAGTACCGTGTTCAGAGATGGACATTTTTCATTGAAAACTAATGAAGAATGATTTTTTATAATAAATGGGATCTCACCCTTGTGTCTTCGTATATCAAATATATCAACACAAGTTGATAACAGTAAAAATAGTGCATCTTTATCAACTTGTCTATTTGATATCAAAAGACAGTCGGTGAGATTTTCGATGTATCTATATATATTTGATAGAAACAATCAATTTCTTGTAAAGTCAAAAGGAGACCCAGTGACATGTAACCATGGTGATGCCCATCCGAAGTCAATTCACGCTATTTACATTTGAGTCAAGAGTTAAGGCAAGAGTTAAGGCAAGATACATACAAGAACCCATACATTTCAACTCAATGAAATATTTGCATATTGTTTTTGTGCACATGGCGAGGTACTGATATAGACAACAATCCTAACATAATTCCCCAAGAATGAGGATATATGAAAACTAAATAACACAAAACTTAAACTTAAACTTATAAATATACTTCGCAGTTTTTAATACTTCAAAACTGTTTTCGCATATTTACAATTGAGTAAACTTAAACATACTTATATTTTCCAATGATATATTACTTAAATATTATTTTTGTATTGCTCCATATTTTGGACAAATCAAGAGTAATTGGTAGTCATCTTCTATTTCGTTAGTACAAAATGGACATAATCTATCAACAAGTGGGATTTCAGGCACACTCCATCTTCCTTCTTCAATCACAAGCATATGTGAACTGAGACGGAAATGTCCAAGTGCAATTCTGTACTTTTTAACATCAAAAAGTACAGAATGTTAAGTACATTGTATTTCTCGATGCACAGAGTTTCCTTAATATCAGTTTACAATCTAGTTTCATGATCACCTAATTTTTACCTTCCCAGGGGATCCAGTATAATATTGACCTTCTGACCAACAAATGTACGAAAAGCAAGATCGTTGGATCGATTATACCAGCGTGTGTCCCAGGTAAGATTCAGCTGTGTGACTTTCATCGTTACAAAATATTTTTCTTTTTTTCGCTATGTTCGCCGAGGCAATCGGTAGCCCAGTGGTTAAAACGTTCGTTCGTCACGCCGAAGACCCATGTACGATTCCCCACATGGGTACACTGTGTGAAGCCCATTTCTGACGTCTTTAAGCCATCTAAGGAGCTATAGGACGAATTAATCTAAAAAATCGCACGCTTCACCCAACTAATGATACCATCAGAATCCGTGCCAGTACTTCGACCCCAACCTCCCTTCTGAAGAAGAAATCATTATGTTACAAGTTGTGTCATGCAAAATCAATTTGGTTATCAATCATATACATATTTTACTACAACTGGTATGTAGTTTTAATTTTTTTTACTCTATGAAAACGTAGAAAAATCAGCAAAATGACGAGCTTAATACACACTTTATATACTGACTGAAAATCTTTCTTCAAATGACGTCACTTCCGGTTCACTGCAGTGTTACGTAACCTCTCTGTGGTTTCGTTGGCGGGCGAGAGTGAAGTAGACGGCTTTTTGGCAACTTTTAATGGCTCGGTATTAATTAAACACAAGTCTTTAACGAATGAATTTGGTCTTCCGCTGAAGACTAACCACAAGTCTTTCATATGTAATGGTTAAAAGTGTACACAAAAACAAAGTTTATTCGTTCTTTAAGGAAGCCATAATATGTATGGGGTAGCCAAGTGATTAGAATGATCGCTCGTTACGCCAAACGCCTGGGTTCGATTCCCCACATGGGTACAATGAGTGAAGCCCATTTTTGCTGTCTCCTGAGTGATATTACTAGAATAATGCTAAAAGCCGCGTAAACCATAGTCGCTTACTCCAGCCTTAGGATGCACAGACGTGAATGAATAGAACATTGTACAGGGTTGAGACGATCATTAAATGATTCGTTAGTCCAATGTATTTAAATTTTATTCCTCTTTATATCCAGACAACGCTGTGAAAGGTCAGTCTGTGTATTTTGGTGGCGGAAAGAACCGACTTCCAGGGGATACATATTTTTGGAATCAGAAAGCCCCCAGTGTCAACGTCGATATCGGCCTCACCGTGTCCCCAGACGGCACCGAATGCTACCCTGTAGGCGAAGTCGCTACTGGAACAGCAAATACTGGTAATATGCCCATCTTGGTGGCTGTCTATCGATATAGATCATAGAGCTTGATACCCGTTAACTACACATCTATAGATTATCGATTAATACCGGAGAGGGAACTTTGAGCAAAAAGTCTCCAAGAAACGGATATATTTCACATCAATGGTGAGTGGCGACATGTTTTTGAATGGGCTATTAACTAAACTCACTCCCTCACTCACCTTAGTGGGGGTGATCTGCCTTCAGTTGGCTGTGATCTATATACATTGTATTTTCTCTACGAGTAAAATACTTTAGATTGATATGCTTGTTTTACGTATATATGATTTTCAAGTCGTTTTAACTATCCTTCGTCGACAGGAATTTGTAGACTGTGTTTAGGTTTCACGAGTGTATAACCTGTTCTCGTCACGATGTGTCTGAAATACTGTCCATGTGACTAACTCACTCTTAACTCATTCAATCTAATAACATATTTTTAAATGTTTCATCTTGTGTTTCCTTTTAAGCGCGAGTGTTTGAAACAGTGGGGTTCCTTAATATCACCAAAGGAATCAATGACCCTTCCGTGTTTACTCCTCCTCCTTCCTGCAACCAGGTAGGACTTCGTCATCCGTTTGTTTGTTACTTGTTACTTAAAGCGTTCGCGCCGAAGACCCGGGCTCGATTCTCCACATATGTACAATAGATGAAGCCCATTTCTGGTGTCCACTGCAGTGATCTTACAGGAACATTGCTAAAAGGGGCGTAAAGCTAAAGCCACTCACTCACTCACTCATCTAAAACTAAGGGATCATTGTTAGCAAGTCCGTTTCTTGCGCAAGCTGATGAAGGGAAGAGAACATTGTTTGTTGTTTAACGCCGCACTCAACAATTTTCCAACTAGTTTCAACTATGAGCCGGCAGAATGCAAATAATCGAATCGGGACCAGACAATCCAGTGATCAACAGCATGAACATCAATCTACACACGTGGGAACCGATGACACGTGTCAACCAAGTCAGCGAGCCTGACCACCTGATCCCGTTAGCCGTCTCTTACGACAAGCATGTGTTCCTGAAGAACACTTCTAGCCCGTATGGTTTTCTTGTATATTCATGATACCAACTTCAAATGGCATGAAATGTAAGCTAACGTTTGATTTTCAAGACTCATTGTGAAAATAAGATGAAATTTCAAGTTCGTATATTCAGTTTTCAAGATCGTGAGCTCGTGATTGTATTTCACGCCTTTTTAGGAGAGGGGGGCTGTTTGTTTGTTTTTCATCGTTTTTTTCGAGATACATTACATGAAACAAATAAACACATTTGTGTAAAGTTTGTAACCCAATCTTTTAATACTTACTTCCCCTACTGGACCTATTGACTGTTTTATCAGCAAGTTTGTAAGTTTTCCCAAAGGTTGTGTGCATAATATTTCAGTCTTTTAGCAGACGTACCAGGGAACTGTTATGTCTGACGTAACGGGTTGGGCGGTGGGGTAGCCTAGTGGTTAAAGCGTTCGAATCCCCACATGGGTACAATGTGTGAAGCTCATTTCTGGTGTCCCCTGCTTTGATATTGCTTGAAGATTGCTAAAAGCGGCGTAAAACCATACTCAGTCAGTACTCATCACTAAACTTACATGAGAGTCGAAAACTGTGCCTATGCTACTACACAACACACAGCTTCTTAACATATGCCAACTTTATAAGTTCAAATCTTAATGTGCTAAGTTGACATTTGAAGTTATTAGCAAATTTGTAGACCATTACATTGGCATTTGTCCGACTCCGTGGTGTAGTGGTTAGAGCGTCCGCCCGGAGAGCGGAAGGGCGCGGGTTCGATCCCCGGCCACATCATAGCAAAATACGTTAAAATATGGTACTTGTTGGTCCCTGCCTGGCGCTCGGCATTAATGGGTACAACCAGGACTGGTCGGCTCGGAGTCAGTATAATGTGTCTGAGTGGGGTATACATGCTTCACTGCGGCATGGTATCTCAGTGGGCTAGCACTATAAAACCAGCTTAAGTCTGGGCTAGTACAAGCAGCCGCACATACACACGCATGCACGTCATCATATGAGAGGAATATTATTAAGTGCGACGTTAAACCCCATTTCACCTCACCTTACATTGACATTTCAACTCTCGTAACTACCATATTACGTTGAATATGATTGTTAATATGAAATGTGTTTTAGTTCTTTTAATGTAACTGTCTAGTATGTGTTTTCTGCAATCTTTCCAGGTTCCAATCACTGAGGGGACATTCAAGCGGAGGTACAGGTTCCTTGGTTTGTAATGGACACAGCTGCACAAACTGCAGACAAATGTCACCCATCATTTTTAGAAATAAAAGGCAACTCTGTCACAATACTGGGATGTACAGGGATATTGCATACATACATTTCAGTATATACTGCATACTGATATAATGACTAGTTAGTGTCTGGACATATATATTGTCTACATTTGTGAACGAATTCAGAAAGTTTTAGGATTACTTGAATCCAAACTGAAAGTCCAAATGATTAAAGGAGAAAACAAACGAAAACAAAACTTTTGATATATTGTAAAGGATATTCTAAAAGTCACATTCCGTGATTAAAATTGAACAAAAAGTTTGTAAAATAGCAATAAAAACATTAATCACTTAGTATAAAGTTGATGATCTTTTCATCACTCTGGTCACAGAATTTAACCAAATCATTGGTGCCAGTGCCCCAAAGACGCTCTTTCTGTCTTCATTGAGTGTTGCAAAGTTTAGGAGTACATGTTTTGCGCAGTTTTGTACATACTTGTCACATAGGGCACACTGTCTCGCAAAGATTTTCATGCTAGCTATTTTCACAACAGATGCTAATTTTACTTGGAACTTGTGATGAACATAGGCTATTTTCCATAGTAAGTTTGTAGTTAATTCTGGATGGATAAGAGATTCATGATTCCTGTGGCATATGCGTGCCCCAAATCACATTTTGAGAATATTTCAGAATCGTCAAGAGAACCGTGCCATCTTACAATTTTGGGAGGTTGAAGTTTTAGGAATTTTTGAAGTTTAGTTGGTTGGTCGGTTGTTTAACGCCGCACTCAGCAATATTCCAGCTTTATTACAGCGGTCAGTAAATAATCGAGTCTGAACCAGACAATCCAGTGATCAACATCATGATCATCGATCTACGCAATTGGGATACGATGACAAGGGTCAAGTCAGCGAGCCTGACCACCCGATCCCGTGAGTCGCCTCTCACGACAAGCATGGGTTGCTGAAGGCGAATTCAAACCCGGATCTTTATGGTGATGACATTCCTGGATTTATCCAAGAATATTTTATCCTTTCGAACAAGTCACCAACATGAAGTTCTCTCATTGTCAAAATATTATCATTAAAATATCAGATAATCACTAAATTGCACTGACTGACTGACTGAGTTTGGTTTTACGCCGCTTTTAGCAATATTCCAGCAACATCACGGCGGGGGACACCAGAAATGGGCTTCACTCATTGTACCCATGTGGGGATTCGAACCCGGGTCTTCGGCGTGACGAGCCAACGCTTTAACCACTAGACTATCCCACCGCCCACTAAATTACATGTTATGTTGAGGATACTGTAAGTACTGTTGTCTGGGGGTTTCCAGGGAATGTTATTATTATACTCGGGTCTGTACTAAACACATCACATTAATGATAAGTGGTAGTGATATCTGTATTCATAGTGTTTCAAGAACATATTCTGACACATGCAGTCGATTAACAAACAACACAAGCAGAAATACAGGCAGGCAATTCGAGTCGCAGCATATGAGTAAGCGACTGACTTTACTTTTACGCCGCACTCAGCTTTATTCCCGGATCTTCACATGAGCATTATCAAGCACCAAGAGGAACCCAGTGGGGCAGGAAGTGGTCTTCTTTTATGAGACCGCTAGCTAACTCCGATCCTGGCCTGGGAAAATCTCTGTAATATACAGCGTACCCGTCTCCAAGCCAAGCAGCCCACCATCCAAATGTCCCCACGGTCATTATCATGTGGTCGCACAAGGTCATGGTCGCAAAGTCTACAAAGGGATCTGAATTTTCCATGAGTATTATGTCCGAGGAAACAAGATATTTTCTGCACCAATTTTTGTCATCAGTAGCTATAAGGAACAGAGGGTTGTGAAACTTTGTGTTCATATGTGCAATGGCCTTTTTAATATACGACAAAGGGGCAGCCACATAGCCTCTCTTTCCTCCAGAA
Source organism: Haliotis rubra (assembly GCF_003918875.1). Taxonomy (NCBI): domain Eukaryota; kingdom Metazoa; phylum Mollusca; class Gastropoda; order Lepetellida; family Haliotidae; genus Haliotis; species Haliotis rubra. The sequence continues at coordinate 246,148 of NW_025767616.1, read as the reverse complement.
GTCATATCTGTGCGTCGAACGTGAATCCCAATAACAGTTCGGTTTTTATGCTTATTTGTGTATTTTTCAAAACACTGACCACTGAGATCGATGTATTTTTTTCTGAAGATGAACTCTTTTCTTATTGAGGCGCTGATGCAGTGGAAATACTTCCATGATTGAAGATACCCCCAGACTTCAACATTTCCACCGGGCAGTGTAAGGAGCTTGCGGTCATAAGCGCCATATTGTCTCTCCGAAACACGCGTCGAAGGCTGATTGCGCATGTCCCCGATGAAAGATATATTAAAGAGTCTGTTGAGTTGGTTTGATTTTGGAATAAGAGGCTGTTTTCCTGTACTGACAGCAATTCCTAGCAATGAGGCATACTCAAACATATTGTTTCCCAGACGACCACGGAATGCCACCGTTAGAGTGTTGTCACGTGACGTGGTTGTTCGCCATCTTGAAAACACGTCCTGGACGACATCATCAGGAAGCATCGTGTTGTTGAAGCTTGGTCCAGTTGTGTTAAGATTTCCATATGAAATGTTGAGGTCCTGGGTCCAATTATGTATTTCAGAATGATTGAAAATATACTTTTCTTTCAGTAGAATATCTTGATGTAGAATTAAAACCAAACACACAATAAACATGGACATCATTACAAACATAAAGAACAGTTTCGGAACGTGTAAAGCAACCATTATGTCTTCTTTTGTTATTTCAGTAGAACCACAAAGGTCTTTCAAGTTATCATACTAAGTAATACAACATGGAAATATACGAGACAGACACCTCTGTCAAATATATAAGCCTATAATTGTGCACTTTTGTAAAATTCAGAACATTCCGTGATATACAAGAAACAGCTTCCTGGCCAATGAACATGTTTGAGGTTAGTGTGACAGGCCAAGACCTCCTGTGAAAGGCCAAGATCTCCTGTGATAGGGCAAGACCTCCTGTTAAAGGCCAAAACCTCCTGTGAAATGCCAAGATCTTCTGTGAAAAGCTAATACCTCCTGTGAAAGGCCAATACCTCCTGTGAAAGGCCAAGATTTCCTGTAAAAGGCTAAGACCTCCTGTGAAAGGCCAAGAATCCCCGATGCCTGTCGAACTGCAATTCTATGTTCGAATCTTCTCCATTTATCAGCATGGGTACAACATGATGGATCTCGGTATAGTTGTGGACGGGTTTCGCTGGAAAATAAATGAGAAGAGCTCATGTATTTTATATGTATGGGACATGCAAAATGAGTAAGATTACAAAAACACTGACAGCTGACACACCTGTCTGTCTCATGATGCACATGCTATGAAATCAGCCAAACGTCGAGGCTCATATTAACTAAACTAGGGTTTATACCCCTAATGTTGTCACAGTTCTCGATTTGTCATATGCACAGTCTTCAATACACATGCAATGTTCGAGGTTTAATTTGTCAACTAGATGCACATAAAGTATGCTCCTTGAATCAGATAATGTACGATAAACCAGTTGGTGTTTTATAACTCCATCACACTCTTTATTACACATTAAACACTGTCCAGGTGTTATTGGTAGCATTCCTAGTTTCACAAGTCCATACACAGGTCTGACTGGAATATAGTACATGTATCGTTATACGTATAAGTAGTCAAATTCAACATTACGCTGAGAAAAGTCCAGCTAATCAGAAATGTACAATGAAAAGCAGAAAGGTGTTTTGTTAATTCTAAGCACTCTTTGTTACAAATATGCATTGAAGTAGTATCGGAAAAATGTACAATCCAAAATATATCCATCTGACACGTTTCCTTCCAAGTTTTATTCTTTCCTGTTGCGATGATTAATCTTTAAAACTGAATAATAAGACACACTTTTCCCTGTTCGCCACCTATGTTATTATTTCACCAAAATAAGTGCATGTTAAGAAAATTTGTAATATTTCACTTGATTCCGCACATCTAACATCTACTATCTTTTCGTATTCAAAATTGATCTTCCATGCTCTAGAATTTATGTTTTATGTTTGTCGTGTATATTTGTTTTAATATATTGTAATATGTAGTGTACCGTCATTGTATATTCTGCACCACGTGGAAAGGCATCGATATAATCCTACGCCAACACCTCCTTCCAATCATTGATCGCAAGAGGGAGTTGTTTCAACAGGATAATGCCAGGCCCAACACAGCACGTCACACTAGAGACTTCCTCTTGAACCACAACATCAATGTGCTCCCCTGGCCCTCAAGATCACAGGACTTAAACCCGATCGAACATCTGTGGGATGCCCTGGACAGACGGGTGCGACGTCGTAACCCTCAGCCCCAGACACTTCAGCAACTCGCACAGGCACTACAGGCAGAGTGGGCTGCGATTGGGCAACACGAGATTCTTAGACTTATTCGTTCGATGCCGAAGCGATGCCGTGCAGTTCTGGATGCCCACGGTGGTCACACGAGGTATTGACTTCAGCGCCACCACACGTTTCCATGTGACACTCAAACTGACTTTCCTCGAGTTGGTGCCAAAGACGGATAAGTCTGCATTCCCAGTGTGCAATTTCGCTATATTTCATTTACTCATAAAGCCTACAAGATCCTTCAAAAGAAACATAAAAATACAGCTGAAATTCCTATGCGTTTCTTTTTTGGGGAGAGTATATATGTCAACGCAGTGCTTTGAGCTTGGGATGCGATAGTTCAATGTTCAAACAGTAATTGTCAAGTCTAAATGTAACGCTCATTTTGAAAAATAGATTTTAAGATATGGTGAATTTACTCATATGTACGGAACATGTTATCTAAATTTTCAACCAGACTATCGGGCTGGCTAGTTTTTAATGTAGACCGTACGTCGAAAATCTCGAGCGGCCCTGTTTCATATACTACAGTAAGTCAAGTGTTACCCTGACTTCAACTGTAAGACTTTATGGCTTTATGACTGCGATTAACAGACTGGAGGTGCTTGTCTGAACGCTGTTAAATTCTTACCTTGTTCACCCATGCGATGTATTGGTTTAGTGTGCTATGAGTGTCACATGCTTCATACGTGAGTATGTATGTATGTATGTATGTATGTATGTATGTATGTATGTATGTATGTATGTATGTATGTATGTATGTATGTATGTATGTATGTATGTATGTATGTATGTATGTATGTATGTATGTATGTATGTATGTATGTATGTATGTATGTAGTATGTATGTATGTGTGTGTGTGTGTGTGTATGTATGTATGTATGTGTGTGTGTGTGTATGTATGTAGTATGTAGTATGTATGTATGTATGTTTGTATGCATGTATGTATGTATGTTTGCATGTATGTATGTATGTATGTATGTATGTATGTATGTATGCACGTATGTATGTATGTATGTATGTATGCATGTATGTATGTATGTATGTATGTATGCATGTATGTATATGTATGTAGTATGTAGTATGTAGTATGTAGTATGTATGTATGTATGTATGTATGTATGTATGTTTGTATGTATGTATGTATGTATGTATGTATGTATGTATGTATATGTATGTATGTATGTATGTATGTATGTATGTATGTATGCATGTATGTATGCATGTATGCATGTATGCATGTATGCATATATGCATGTATGCTTGTACGTATGTACGTACGTATGTATGTATGTATGTATGTATGTGTGTGTATGTGTGTGCGCGCGTGCGTGCGTGTGTGTGTTTGTGTTTTTGTATGTACGTGTGTACGTTTTCAGACATCGTTTGGAAATTATTTTACAAAACTGTTCTCAAAGTGTACATTTTATTTTGCCTTGCATGATTATGGGAAAAACAACAACATAGAATGTATTTGTCTTTAAAAGGACATAGAATTAATTTGTCTTTTAAAAGACATAGAATTAATTTGTCGGTAAAAGGACAAAGAATTGACACAATGGTGAGGAATATAAGTGAGTGAGTGAGTATGGTTTTACGTCGCTTTTTTTAATATTCCCGTAGTATCACGGCGCAGGATACCAGAAATGGGTTTCTTATATTGTACCCATATGGGGAATCGAACCCGGGTCTTCAGCGTGACGAGCGGACGCTTTCACCACTAGGCTACCCCACCACCCCTATGAGTCACATACACTGCTGGTGTAGACAATGAACTCAGAGGGTCCTTATATTCGACTTTTATAGACGCGTGTGTATCAATCGGTCTCAAGATATTTACGACTGTAACGGTAATTTATTACCCACCTGTGGCAATGAAACATTTCACAATATCAAATAAGTTTATCGAACGGACACTTCCCTGTGCTTTGCAGCGCAAGACGAGGTAGTGAGAGTTTAAATATTCTTAAACAAAAACGGACAAATACACTGTTTTCGTCCACGTTTATATGGGTATTTTAGGAGAGCGCATATGATGAACTAGGACACTGTATATGTTGAAAAGTCGGTTGTTGTTATGTATTTTCATCTGTAAACGATAATGGCAACAGTTAAAGTAACAATAATAATAATCATAATAGCAACACTAATAATTGTAACGATGTTTACCCCTCAGTTGTCCAGAGGACCAGGTGTGAGGTAAATAGTGTACCCTGCCTTGAACAGTGTCGACCGTGATATTGCTGTGTGTCCAGACGACCAGGTGTGAGGTAAATAGTGTACCCTGTCTTTAACAGTGTCCCCCGTGATATCGCTGTGTCCAGACGACCAGGTGTGAGGTAAATAGTGTACCCTGTCTTGAACAGTGTCACCCGTGATATCGCTGTGTGTCCAGACGACCAGGCGTGAGGTAAATAGTGTACCCTGTCTTGAACAGTGTCCCCCGTGATATCGCTGTGTCCAGACGACCAGGTGTGAGGTAAATAGTGTACCCTGTCTTGAACAGTGTCACCCGTGATATCGCTGTGTGTCCAGACGGCCCGGCGTGGGGTAAATAGTGTACCCTGTCTTGAACAGTGTCCCCCGTGATATTGCTGTGTCCAGACGACCAGGTGTGAGGTAAATAGTGTACCCTGTCTTGAACAGTGTCCCCCGTGATATCGCTGTGTCCAGACGACCAGGTGTGAGGTTATTAGTGTACCCTGTCTTGAACAGTGTCACCCGTGATATCGCTGTGTGTCCAGACGACGAGGCGTGAGGTAAATAGTGTACCCTGCCTTGAACAGTGTCCCCCGTCATATCGCTGTGTGTCGACATGGTGTGCGTTTGAATACCGAAGTAATAAAGGACTTCGTCTTTCTGAATTGAGGTGATACCGACCTGGAACTGCGAATCGGGACAATCGAACCCTCGGTCTTTGTTTGAAGCACGCTAATCGGACACAACTTCTCACTGCCTAAGGCACTGGTTTTCTCACAGTATGGTTGCAACTCGCAAAATGTGTTTCTTTGTTAGTTAATGCCGCACTGAACAATATTCCATGATTGTAATATATCGAGTCTGGACCAGACAATCCCGTGATCAACATCATGATTAATTGTTACACGATGACACGTGTCAACCAAGTCATGACTTGACCTGACCACCCGATCCCGTTAGTCGCCCCTCTCTATGGGTCGCTGAAACCTCTGTATTTAATAATAATAATAATGTATATTTATATTGCACTCGGTTCCATCCACAAAGGTGCATGCTCAAGGCGCTACAATAGTCACAGATGAGAAGTTCACGGGAGGAGATAGTTCGTGGGGATAGAACTTTCTAAAGAGAAAGGTTTTTAGGTTGGTTTTGAATGTCTCAAGGGTGGGGGATTCGTTAATGTTTCTTGTAATGTCTTTACACATTGGAATGGTATATTCTTAATTGTGAACACATGTTTCAGCGTAATCTACACTGAAACCGAAGGACCAAGACTGAAACCGACGGCTCCGATATTCTTGTAGGATAGTAAGCTTGACTAGACCAATTATAACCCGGATCTTCACGGATAACAACTATTGTGAATGTGTGTTCGACTTACCTATGTGCAGTACATGCCAGGCCTACAGAATCACCCCCATCACCAAGCGGTAGCAGTCAGTGATAAGCCAACTAAAGCTAGGCCTGAAACCCGTTATATTTATGACGGGGGCGGATTTACTGCTTAACGATCATACAACATACACAATCAATGTCAACAGTGAGATAAGGACATGCACAAGGTTAAGCAGGGATATGGTCGCCAACTCAGCTGTTTCAATCAGATGTTGTAATTGTGATTTGATCCCTCTAGCCGAATTTGGATTTGAAGCCGAATTTTAACAATATTCGAAGCTTTACGCTACGATTAGCCGTAATAGAACGGGGCACTGTCAGTTTGCCCGTACCTTAATGGCACCTTTGTCAATAAACTGATTAAAGGATTATGATGCAACAAAGGGGATTAGTGTGGGGATAGAAAAAATATTAGTAGGAGATTAAAACTCAAGTCAGTTCTACACTTTACCCATATGTCAGTATATAAAAATGCACATGGTACTGTTATAGATGATGTTTGATGAGGACAGTTCTTTAATAATTATTGGTGAACATTGCTCATCACCTACACTAAAAAGCTGCAAATTGTAAAAACTGGCCAGTGACCAAACTTCTTTTGCAAGCGGTGAACACTAATTATGGGTCACAATGCTCAAAACTGGCAATCCAGGCAACCATGAACTCACTAACTATGGGATTAATTATATTCGGATATTCGTTAATTATGGTCGGATTAACTGCGGGCAAAACGGGAGTAGATCCTGTAACCTATGTCAGAATAACTGAGATTATGAGAAGAAAATCCTCTTGTGTACTAATTACGCTAGGTATATACGGTATAATGCTGTTCTGTTCTGCATTAAATTCTCGAGGTAAAGGTGGTATAATATTTATTTGATGTATGTACGGTATAAACCTGCCCCGTTCTGCAATAATTACGTGAGGTATATACGGTATAATCCTGTTCTTTTTCTCCTGATAATTACTTGAGGTATATTCGGTAAAATTATGTTCTGTAATAAATGCTTGAGGCATATACGGTATAATCGTGTACGTTTCTCCGATCAGTACTTGAGTTATGTACAGTATTTACTTGTTATTTAATAACTATTTGAAGTACGTAAGGCATAAACCTGTTTTGCGATAAATATGTTAAGTATATACTGTATAAAACTGTTTTGCAATCGGTACTGGAAGTATATACGTTATACCTTTTCTGTTCTGTAAAAAAAACCTTGAAGCTTATACGGTCCTGTTCTGTAATACATATTTGAGCTTTATCATGTGATGGATGGTGTTATCAGTGCAATAAAGCAATCTGATAAACTTGGTATCGAAGTCTGATAACTAGGCAAATTATGTCAATCAACGAACTACTTTCACAAAACTCCATGCACGCCATGCGAATCCTACAACGTTACCATTTCATTGATGACGTCGTCGCGAGTTTACATTGTTTGTAAACAAACATGGCTGCCCCCATTCTCAAAATTTGTGATTCTGTAAGAATTGATGACAGAGGTTCCGGAGTCATTACTGCAGTAATTGACGTTGGAAAACATGAAACGGAGTACTCCGTTCAAATTGAAGGTACGGATTATGAGGCACGACTGAAAGGCACCCGCCTAAGAAAGGTACCAACCAAGGATTTCGATCTATCGATCACAATACAGACGACGAATCGTTTCCGTCGGGTATCAGAAACTGATATTGATGTGGTGATTACCCGCAATGAAAATAGAAACAAAGCTAAGAAAACCGTGCCTGATTTTGTTGTTCTTTTTAAGACAGAAAGATCTTATTTTAAGCATGAGTTATGTTTGCACTGTATTAGTGACTAGTCACAACCATATGCCGCCGACATGAACGACCTTCACCTTGGTGTACCGCTAGGTATTCTTACGCGAGTGCTCGATTCTCTACAATAAATACTTGCGGTATATACGGTATAATCCTTGCCTGATCTGCAATAAATACTTGCGGTATACACGGTGTAATCCTGCCCTGTTCTATAATAAATACTTGCCGTATATACGGTGTAATCCTGTCCTGTTCTATGATAAATACTTGCTGTATATACGGTGTAATCCTTGGCTGATCTGCAATAAATACTTGCGGTATATATGGTGTAATCCTGTCCTGTTCTATAATAAATACTTGCGGTATATACGGTATAATCCTTGCCTGATCTGCAATAAATACTTGCTGTATATAGAAACAAAGCTAAGAAAACCGTGCCTGATTTTGTTGTTCTTTTTAAGACAGAAAGATCTTATTTTAAGCATGAGTTATGTTTGCACTGTATTAGTGACTAGTCACAACCATATGCCGCCGTCATGAACGACCTTCACCTTGGTGTACCGCTAGGTATTCTTACGCGAGTGCTCGATTCTCTTCAAATAAATTCACTTACGAGTTGCTTCCTTTTTTTGGAGTAATTATAAGAATGACATTATATGATTAAGAGGTTATTAACCTCGTGTGTTTCCGTATCATTAATATCATATATTAGGAAACAAATACATTATATACCTTTTCTGTTCTGTAAAAAAACACCTTCAAGCTTTTACGGTCCTCTTCTGCAATAAATACTTGAGCTATATACCGTACAATCCCGTCCTGTTCTATAATAAATACTTGCGGTATATACGGTATAATCCCGTCCTGTTCTATAATAAATACTTGCGGTATATACGGTATAATCCTGTCCTGTTCTATAATAGATACTTGCGGTATATACGGTATAATCCTGTCCTGTTTTATAATAAATACTTGCGGTATATACGGTGTAATCCTTGGCTGATCTGCAATAAATACTTGTGGTATATACGGTATAATCCTGTCCTGTTCTATAATAAATACTTGCGGTATATACGGTGTAATCCTGTCCTGTTCTATGATAAATACTTGCTGTATACACGGTGTAATCCTGCCCTGTTCTATAATAAATACTTGCTGTATATACGGTGTAATCCTGTCCTGTTCTATGATAAATACTTGCTGTATATACGGTGTAATCCTTGGCTGATCTGTAATAGTGAGTGAGTGAGTTAAGATTTTTAGTCACATCGGCAATCTTTCAGCCATATCGTGACTAAAGCAAGTTATATTTATATCAACAATTTAAGTGAAATTATAGAATTCTGCCAACGAAGGACAGTAAAATAACTAGATTATCACAGATATATATGTAAAACTAGTAATTGAATCTAAAACATTTTAACTATGGGGGACAACACAATATAAAAATGGGCTATAGATCGCTAACAACTGAAGGTAGATCACCATACTAGGGACCATGGGGACTTACAGTACATTTGCTTCCTGCATGGACCCTAGCTGGATTTACACCATCCCTTCAGCCGTCAGCAAGTTTTGACAAATTAGCCATAAGTTAAAATAACACATATTCTACGATTAAAACTAATGGTATATTTAAATTTAGTTTGAATGTTTTGGGACTTACGTACCCCCACAGGAGGACAATAATTTTACAGTGCTTCAACCCCCTGTGAAGATACAGCCACTAACAATCTCAGCTGCTGAATTAAACTACCAATTATAAAATATTTATCTATTTACAATTCATTCAACAAATCTAATTCTTTTAAAAACGCAATAACTAAATAAGAACTGATATTATTAAAAGATCCTTCATCGTTCGTGATTTGAAATAGATATCCTTGTGATGGAATACTCAACACAGTCAAGCAAGACATGCTTGACCGTGATTCGTTCATCACAAAGGGATACAAAACGGAGGATCCTCACCTTTTAATAGGTACTCATGCGTATATCTTGTGTGGCCAATACGACATCGTCGTATGATGACCTCTTCAAATCTGGACTGACAACCCAAGTAAGTGTAACCGATAGTTGGTTTTATTGCATGTAATTTATTAATACCTGCTTGGGTGTCCCACTTCTTCTGCATCAGATCACGGATGTAAGTTCTAATGCTAGCTTTGTAATCAGAGTATGGAATAAGAAGTGGTGTCACAGATTTGTTGAGTGCTGCCTTAGCAGCAATATCAGCCATTGCGTTCCCAGAAATGCCAACGTGGCTGGGTAACCAACAAAAGACGATGTCGCATTGGCCAGTAGCAAGCTCATTATACAATTCAAGAATTTCTAATAAAAGTGGATGATTGCAAGAAAGGTTTTTAATCGCCTGAAGGCAAGAAAGAGAATCTGAAAAGATGATGTATTGTTTATATTTACGGTGTTTATTTATATATTTAAGAGCTGTTAATATGGCGTTAGCTTCTGCTGTGAAAATAGAACTGTTATTTGGTAGCCGAGAAGATATTGTTTTGGACCCAATGACAGTGGCACAAGCCACCGCGCCACCATCCTTGGATCCATCTGTAAATAAGGATTTATATGTATTATATTTATTTCTTAATTGACTAAATTCTTGTTTATACTGTAAATCATTAGTTTCGGATTTTTTAAATGTGGTTAATGTTAAGTCAACATCTGGCCTCACCAATTGCCAAGGAGGAGAAGAAAGCAAACGGGAAGGAGCTATATTTTCCAGCTCAATGCCGGCAGCAGCAATGAATGGTCTAATTCTGTGCCCAAGAGGCGGAACAAGAGAAGACTTTTTGTTGTACAGATCCTCATAGAGAGGATGGAAGACACAGTTATATGCAGGGTTCGACTGATTAGAAGATAGTTTAGTAATATACTGCAAAGACAATTTGATACGGCGTTGGTTGAGAGAAGACTCGTCAGCTTCAACATAAATACTATCAATAGGAGAAGTTCGGAAAGATCAAGACAAAGTCGTAGACCTTGGTGATGGACAGAATCCAGTAGTTTCAAATTGCTTTTACAGGCTCCACCATATACAATGGAGCCATAATCAAGTTTTGACCGGATGAGTGATCTGTACAAATGAAGGAGAGTAGTTTGATCCCCTCCCCACTTTGAATTGGACACGACTTTTAATAGATCTAATGCCTTCAGGCATTTAGTCTTCAAAGACTTAATATGTGGTAAAAAGGTCAAATGCTTGTCAAAAATCAGTCCCAAAAACTTGGCTTCCTTTACAACGTTAATTGGAGAGCCATCCAAGTACAGTTCGGGATCTTTATGAGGCTTATATTTCCGACAGAAATGTATACATTTGGTCTTTATCTGTGAAAATTTAAAGCCATTCTCAAGTGACCATTTATGAATTTTATTTAAACACATCTGTAATTGTCTCTCGATTGTATGCATATTTTACCACGACATGAAACGTTAAAATCATCCACAAACAATGACCCATCTATTGAGTCATTTAATACTTTTGAGAGACTATTGATTTTTATGCTAAACAAAGTAACGGACAAAATACTGCCTTGTGGAACCCCCTGATCCTGATTATAATGGTCAGACAGGGTTGATCCAACACGCACTTGAAATTGCCTGTCAGCTAAAACTGTGTGATAAAAAGTGAGGCAAACGGCCTCTCAAACCAAAGTCATGTAAATCTCTTAAATACCATGTTTCCATGTTGTATCATAAGCTTTCTCTGGGGCGAAAAGATTGATACAGCATGCTGGTTATTACAATGGAATTTTTAACAAATGATTCTAGTCGAACCAAATGGTCAATAGTGCTTCTATTTTTACGAAAACCACATTGAATGTTAGAAATTAGATTATTGGATTCTAGAAACCACACTAATCTATTATTGACCATGCGTTCCATGGTCTTGCAAACGCAGCTAGTTAATGAAATAGGTCTGTAGTTGGATGGATCTGTATGATCCCGGCCAGGCTTAGGTATTGGTACAACAATGGCATGACGCCACGAAGGAGGAAAATGCCCTGTCATCCAAATATTATCAAAAATGTTCAGAAGTGTTTCAAGACAAGCATTAGGTAAATGTTTCAGGAGCTGATAGTGGATATTATCAGCACCTGTTGCCGTATCATGAGCTTGCGTTAAGGCAGTATTCAGCTCATGTAGGGAAAATACTTCATTATAATCTTCACCATTATCAGAATGAAAGTTAATTTTAATTTTTCTTGATGATCTTTATATTTCTGAAACTTTGGATTGTAGTTGGATGAAGAAGAATGTCTCGCTAAAGTTGCACCCAACTTGTTTGCAATGTCAATTTTATCAGTTAAAAGATCGTGGCCATCTTTGAGATGATGAACACTTGAATTTCTACCTTTGCCCTTGATTCTCTGTACCATGTTCCATACCTTCGTCATTGGTGTACGGGAATTGATCTTTGATACAAAGTTCTTCCATGACTGACGTTTACTTTGTTTAAATGTACGTCGAGCCTTGGCATTGTTTATTTTAAAATTATTTAAATTGTGAACTGTAGGGTGGCGGCGAAAGTATTTCTCTGCCTTTTCCTACACTTTCTAGCTTGTTTACAATCGTCAGTAAACCATGGTTTTCGAATATGTGGTTTAGCAGAAGCCTTAGGAATAGTTTCATCGGCAATGTTTTTCAGTTTATCAGAGAACAACTGAAACGGATCTGTAACATTAACAAAAAGGTCGGACTGTAATGTGTCAGCACACAGTGTCTGAAATAATGGCCAGTTGGCCTTATTAAAATTCCACCTTGTTGTTGGTGGATCATCGTTTGGGTTTATAGCAGAAAGGATTGTGGGGAAATGGTCACTTCCACACAGGTCATCGTGTACTGACCAGTCAAATTCATTATAAATATTTGGGTCCGTGAGGACAGATCAAGTGCAGAATAAGTTCCAGAACCAGGGTGTAAATATGTGGCTGATCCATCATTGAAAAGACATAAATTATTATTAGACATGAAGTCTTCAAGGATTCTCCCTTTACTGTTAATATTGGCACTTCCCCACAAAGGGTTATGGCCATTAAGATCACCCATTATGATACAGGGTTTGGGAAGCTGGTCAAATAGATCCTGAAGATCAGACTGCTGAAGAGCAGAAGAAGGAGAAATGTACAAAGAACAAAGAGTAAAGGTTACCTGTAAAGTTAGACGGACAGCAACAGCCTGAAGATTGCTTTTAAGAGGGACAGGGCTATGAATAACACCCTGTCTAACCAAAATAGAAGCGCTACCAGTGGCTCTTTCACCTTGGGGTGAAAACGAATGATATGAATTGTACCGACGTAATTCAAATTTATCTGAACTTTTCAGATAAGTCTCTTGTAGACTAAAAGCCGAAGGTGTAAAATCTTGAGATAACAATTGCAGATCGTTAAAATTGTTCCTAAGGCCTCTGCAATTCCATTGTATTAAGTTCATTAAAATGTTTAGGGAGCTTCAACTGGAGATCGTGAGCGCGCGGCAGCGCCACTCCTACAAGCTGTTTGTGAAGGAGTGATCTCCATGTCAAGCGGTTCGAACAGATTTTGAACCGCCACAGAAGGTGTTATTGGAGAAGGCTCTTCTAAAGGATGAAGGGCTCTGGTCTTTCTTCTCAACTTTTTCTTTTCTTTATTTGTGAGTTTAACAACGCCCTGAGTATCTGGAGTTAAATCAATATCTGATATTTTTCCTGGTTGGTTCTCCTCAGTCTGGGATGCTGATGAGCGTTGACACTTCTGTGATGATTGAGTCGTGTCATCCAAGGTTATCTGAGCGTCATTCACCCAAGATATGTCAGTCTGACAAGATGTTGAAACGGATGCAGCTTTTTTGACAGTAGAGAGAACAGTAGAAGATACTGTGGCAGAATAGGTAAGACCTGTTGCTGGTCTTGACTGAGCCTGAACCAATTTCTTTGCTTCAAAGTATGAAATGTTATTATTGCACTTCAATTTTAGAATTTTGCACTCATACTCAAATGTTGGACAAGATTTCGATGATGACAGATGCTCACCACTGCAGTTGGCACACTTCATGTCATTAGTACATTCGGTGCTTTCATGAGCCCCACTACAGCGTGAGCACACTGACTTACCTGTGCAAGATCTCGCACCATGTCCAAATTTTTGGCATTTGTAACACCGGAGTGGATTCGGTACATATACCTCCACTCCGATATTACAGTAACCAGCTTTATGAATTTTGGAAGAATTGTCAAACCAAAGTGAACAGATATGTATTTGTTTTGACAAAGTTGACTCTTGTTTCCTGTTAAAACGTTTAACAGAAGTAACACCCTGGTCTGTCAGTTCTGCTACAATCTCATCTTCTGTCATATCGGACAGACAGCGGGCCCTGTCTCTGATAATACCTCTACATGTGTTGAGAGTTTTATGAACAGAAACAACTACCTGGTTGTTTACAAACTGCTTTAAACCCAGAAGATTAACAGACTGTTGCCTACGCAAACATTCAATTAAAGAGAACCATTTCGTAGACGAGTGACGTTTTTAACCTCTCCGCAGATACCTTGAATACCCTTGGAGACGGCAAAGGATTGATCCTTAAAGGGTTGCCATCAGAACTGTCAATGACCAAAAACCTTGGCCAGGAATCTTTAATGAAAGAAGATATCTCTTCGTCGGATGAAGAGGACATGTGACGACGTTTGCTCGTTTTAGAAGAACCAGTGGATTGAGTGGAGTTAGCCATGGTGTAATAATATAATTCAGCAGCCCTGCCCCCCACCCGCCATCGAGTGTCAACAAGGACGGTATTGGAGTGGATACCAGACAACAATACCAGGGTTACAGGGATGCCATACTCCAGAAAATACAGACTTGAAAAGCCATGATATCTTAAAGAATAAGTGCCAGGCTGGTTCGGCCCATGACGCTGTTCTAAAGAACACGGAATTCAGAGGTCTATATAACCAGATTGGCCCATGAGCCACCGCCTTCTGGCATGGGACTCTATGCAAATTAGATACATTCATAATTTATACACTGAAAGTGTAAATGACCAAATACCCAATACTAAAAATGTGCAAAAAATAGTAATCATGCACAGGGCTTGGCGTGACCAGCCGATTGATTGAACCGGGCCAGTTCAACCACCCGTCTAGGTGAAGTAAGGGGCGAAGTGGTGTGTTGGGCAAAGGAACACTGTTCCTGGAACCAGTGCCCTCAACCACCAGCCTCCCTTCCTCCACCGACACAGGGGCGCAACCCACGGCAAACGGGTTGTTGGACCAAATATGCCCCCGGGTCCACAACAGGGGTGAAGGGCGCTTAGCGTGACCCAGCACCCACCACGAGGAGGTGGCCCTTCATGGGTGCCTGATCTGTAATAAATACTTGCGGTATATACGGTGTAATCCTGTCCTGTTCTATGATAAATACTTGCTGTGTATACGGTATAATCTTGTCCTGTTCTACAATAAATACTTGCGGTATATACGGTATAATCATTGCCTGATCTGCAATAAATACTTGCGGTGTATACGGTATAATCCTGTCCTGTTCTATGATAAATACTTGCGGTATAAACGGTATAATCTTGGCCTGTTCTATAATAAATACTTGCGGTATATACGGTATAATCCTTGGCTGATCTGCAATAAATACGGTATAATCATTGCCTGATCTGCAATAAATACTTGCGGTATATACGGTATAATCTTGTCCTGTTCTACAATAAATACTTGCGGTATATACGGTGTAATCCTGTCCTGGGAGCACCTTTAGAATACAGCACCACAATTTCTCGTGAGGACGATCTCTGCCGTAGGTCACGTGTCATTAAAACAAGCAACCAGTTTGTGAGAACCCGTCGGACGCGAACCCGCAACCTTCGGATTGTTAGCTCGACAGCTAACCGACTGAGCTACGTCCACACTGTTGCACAATGTGCAAATTTATCGAGTCATTTCTGTGACGTCACTGAAATGAACGGAAATAGTTGAATAGGTCACGGACAATTACGAAGGTTACGGGTAGACTTGGAGTCTCGTGATTTTAATCTACGGACAATTACCGAATGGACCCGATGCCATTTTGCACACTCGTCCCATTCCGTAATCTACAAATTAATGTGTGGCGTGGAGTGAGCCGATATGCCTTAAAATGAAAAGGGTTGTTGACGTCAGGCGCCAGACGTAGATTTCACGGTGCATGCATGAATGACGCGCTTTTATATAAATTGGTGATTTTGTGACAGAAAAGTGATGTAGGGAACACTGTAAGGATAATGCTAATCGCACTAAGGAACGAGGGAGACATGAGCATGTGTAGTGACGGCACGAGGGTGAGTTAGCCTTCGAATCATTACTGAACAAAATTCATGTTGCGTGTGAAAGAGGCTTGAGTGCAAATTCCAAGCCAATTTCCATTAGCCCAAAATTTCTACATTAAACCATATCATAGCGTACTTTCGACGATTTTGGTTTCCCGTTTTTGTGTGAAAAAAAAGGTGTTAAAATGCAAACACGGAAAACAACAAATGGTACTCACACCGGACATGTACCTACTATATTGGATTAGATCCCTAACCCTAAACCCTCAGCCCTAAGCCTAACCCTAACCCCTTGAATTAATTTTAATAAATGCATTGACCGAACAGGCACAAACACGACTGACCTGTCCAGTGTAATGCATTATTACCGCTTCGAAAAAAAAAATACTGATAAAAAACTTTGGGACAGTGAAGCCTGCAGTATAAACAACGGGATAGCGAAGCCTGCTGTATAAACAAAAGGGTAGTGAAGCCAGCAGTATAAACAAAGGATAGCGAAGCCTGCAGCATAAACGAAGGGATAGTGAAGCCTGCAGTATAAACAAAGGGATAGGGAAGCCTGCAGTATAAACAAAAGGGTAGTGAAGCCAGCAGTATAAACAAAGGATAGCGAAGCCTGCAGCATAAACGAAGGGATAGTGAAGCCTGTAGTATAAACAAAGGATAGCGAAGCCTGCAGTATAAACAAAGGGGTAGTGAAGCATGCAGTATAAACAAAGGGATAGTGAAGCCTGCAGTATAAACAAAGGATAGCAAAGCCGGCAGTATAAAAAAGGCATAGTGAAGCCTGCAATATAAAGAAAGGAAAGTTAAGCCTGTAGTATAAACAAAGGGATAGTGAAGCTTGCAGTATAAACAAAGGGATAGTGAAGCCTGCAGTATAAACAAAGGGATAGCGAAGCATGCAGTATAAAAAAGGCATAGTGAAGCCTGCAATATAAAAAAAGGATAGTGAAGCCTGCAGTATAAACAAAGGGATAGTGAAGCCTGCAGTATAAACAAAGGGATAGTGGAGCCTGCAGTATAAACAAAGGGATAGTGAAGCCTGCAGTATAAACAAAGGGATAGTGAAGCCTGCAGTATAAACAAAGGGATAGTGGAGCCTGCAGTATAATCAAAGGGATAGTGAAGCCTGCAGTATAAACAAAGGGATAGTGAAGCCTGCAGTATAAACAAAGGGATAGTGGAGCCTGCAGTATAAACAAAGGGAAAGTGAAGCCTGCAGTATAAACAACGGGGTAGTGAAGCCTGCTGTATAAACAAAGAGATGATGAAACGTGCACTATAAACACAGGCATAGTGAAACCTGTCCTATAAACAAAGGGATAGTGAAGCCTGCAGTATAAACAAATGGATGGTGAAGCCTGCAGTATAAACAAAGGATAGTGAAGCCTGCACTATAAACAAACGGGTAGTGAAGCCTGAAGTATAAACAAAGGATAGTGAAGCCTGTAGTACAAAGGGATAGTGAAGCCTGCAGTATAATCAAAGGGATAGTGAAGCCTGCAGTATAAACAAAGGATAGCAAAGCCGGCAGTATAAAAAAGGCATAGTGAAGCCTGCAATATAAAGAAAGGAAAGTTAAGCCTGTAGTATAAACAAAGGGATAGTGAAGCCTGCAGTATAAACAAAGGGATAGTGAAGCCTGCAGTATAAACAAAGGGATAGCGAAGCATGCAGTATAAAAAAGGCATAGTGAAGCCTGCAATATAAAAAAAGGATAGTGAAGCCTGCAGTATAAACAAAGGGATAGTGAAGCTTGCAGTATAAACAAAGGGATAGTGGAGCCTGCAGTATAAACAAAGGGAAAGTGAAGCCTGCAGTATAAACAACGGGGTAGTGAAGCCTGCTGTATAAACAAAGAGATGATGAAACGTGCACTATAAACACAGGCATAGTGAAACCTGTCCTATAAACAAAGGGATAGTGAAGCCTGCAGTATAAACAAATGGATGGTGAAGCCTGCAGTATAAACAAAGGATAGTGAAGCCTGCACTATAAACAAACGGGTAGTGAAGCCTGAAGTATAAACAAAGGATAGTGAAGCCTGTAGTACAAAGGGATAGTGAAGCCTGCAGTATAATCAAAGGGATAGTGAAGCCTGCAGTATAAACAAAGGATAGCAAAGCCGGCAGTATAAAAAAGGCATAGTGAAGCCTGCAATATAAAGAAAGGAAAGTTAAGCCTGTAGTATAAACAAAGGGATAGTGAAGCCTACAGTATAAACAAAGGGATAGTGAAGCCTGCAGTATAAACAAAGGGATAGCGAAGCATGCAGTATAAAAAAGGCATAGTGAAGCCTGCAATATAAAAAAAGGATAGTGAAGCCTGCAGTATAAACAAAGGGATAGTGAAGCCTGCAGTATAAACAAAGGGATAGTGGAGCCTGCAGTATAAACAAAGGGAAAGTGAAGCCTGCAGTATAAACAACGGGGTAGTGAAGCCTGCTGTATAAACAAAGAGATGATGAAACGTGCACTATAAACACAGGCATAGTGAAGCCTGTCCTATAAACAAAGGGGTAGTGAAGCCTGCAGTATAAACAAATGGATGGTGAAGCCTGCAGTATAAACAAAGGATAGTGAAGCCTGCACTATAAACAAACGGGTAGTGAAGCCTGAAGTATAAACAAAGGATAGTGAAGCCTGTAGTACAAAGGGATAGTGAAGCCTGCAGTATAATCAAAGGGATAGTGAAGCCTGCAGTATAAACAAAGGGATAGTGAAGCCTGCAGTATAAACAAAGGGATAGTGGAGCCTGCAGTATAAACAAAGGGAAAGTGAAGCCTGCAGTATAAACAACGGGGTAGTGAAGCCTGCTGTATAAACAAAGAGATGATGAAACGTGCACTATAAACACAGGAATAGTGAAGCCTGTCCTATAAACAAAGGGATAGTGAAGCCTGCAGTATAAACAAATGGATGGTGAAGCCTGCAGTATAAACAAAGGATAGTGAAGCCTGCACTATAAACAAACGGGTAGTGAAGCCTGAAGTATAAACAAAGGATAGTGAAGCCTGTAGTACAAAGGGATAGTGAAGCCTGCAGTATAATCAAAGGGATAGTGAAGCCTGCAGTATAATCAAAGGGATAGTGAAGCCTGCTGTATAAACAAAGGGATGATGAAACGTGCACTATAAACACAGGCATAGTGAAGCCTGCACTATAAACAAAGGGGATAGTGAAGCCTGTCCTATAAACAAAGGGATAGTGAAGCCTGTCCTATAAACAAAGGGATAGTGATGCCTGCAGCATAAACAAAGGGATAGTGAAGCCTGCAGTATAAACAAAGGGATAGTGAAGCCTGTAGTATAAACAAAGGGATAGTGAAGCCTACACTATAAACAAAGGGATAGTGAAGCCTGTCCTATAAACAAAGGGATAGTGAAGCCTGTACTATAAACAAACGGATAGTGAAGCCTGCACTAAAAACAAAGGGATAGTGAAGCCTGCACTATAAACAAAGGGATAGTGAAGCCTGCAGTATAAACAAACGGATGGTGAAGCCTGCACTATAAACAAAGGGGATAGTGAAGCCTGTCCTATAAACAAAGGGATAGTGAAGCCTGTCCTATAAACAAAGGGATAGTGATGCCTGCAGCATAAACAAAGGGATAGTGAAGCCTGCAGTATAAACAAAGGGATAGTGAAGCCTGTAGTATAAACAAAGGGATAGTGAAGCCTGCACTATAAACAAAGGGATAGTGAAGCCTGTCCTATAAACAAAGGGATAGTGAAGCCTGTACTATAAACAAACGGATAGTGAAGCCTGCACTAAAAACAAAGGGATAGTGAAGCCTGCACTATAAACAAAGGGATAGTGAAGCCTGCAGTATAAACAAACGGATAGTGAAGCCTGCACTATAAACAAAGGAATAATGATGCCTGCAGTATAAACAAACGATAACGAAGCCTGTACTATACACAAAGGATAGTGAAGCCTGTCCTATAAAGAAAGGGATAGTGAAGCCTGTCCTATAAACAACGGGATAGTGAAGCCTGTCCTATAAACAACGGGATAGTGAAGCCTGTCCTATTAACAAAGGAATAATAAAGCCTGCAGTATAAACAAAGTATATTGAAGCCTGCACTATAAACAACTGATAACGAAGCCTGCACTATAAACAAAGGGATAGTGAATCCTGGAGTATAAACAAAGGGATTATGACTGATGGGGATCTTTGATTAGTTGAAAGTATGTCACGAAAGAGCCCACATTCATACATGTTACGCGTTGTTTAAGCTAAACCCGCTTCGTGAACGCGGTGCCAGGAATCATGGCGGAATATACCAGACAAGGATCTTTGCACATGAAATGTTGGCAGTCGAATACAGTCCTTCAGTGTTACGACCCAACATTCCCATAACAACGGTGCTCTACCGAGTGTGATATTGACACTGGTATGAATTAAGTGCTCTTGTGTCAGCAACGAAAATGTTTATGGTCCTAGAACAGTTCAGTTAGGGACAGAAGTTATTATGGACCGCCATGTCAAGTATTTTATTCAGTATGTAGGCCACGGGTCCATATATACTGCGTACATATTTTACATAATTTTGCAATTCTCCGTTGTATGTGTTAACGAATTTGTGAACTAATTAATGGTTCTCTTTCCGCATATATCCGTACGATAACTACACACATTTCATCTATCATTTGAACATAGAAATGAAGCTCTTATGACGGCAGTATGTGAATAATCGAGTCTGGACCCTACAATCCAGTGATCAACACCATGAGCATTGTTCTACGTTAATAGGATACGATGACATATGTCAACCAAGTCAGCGAGCCTGACCACCCGATCCCGTTAGTCGCCTCTTACAACAAGCATGGGTTACTGAGGACCAATTCTAGCCCGGATCTTCGTGTCTTCCGCCGTCAGCCTGCTTCATGGGGAGACGCTCCATACACTACACCACAGACAAAGGCGATACAAGAATGTGGTTATTGAGAGACCATTTTATTTTTCATTTTGTCATATGTCATTCAGATTGAACTGCCGCAATCAAGATTTTTACCTCCCAGGTAGAAGTCGGCATTACAACCGCAACAGTAGTTAGACCTGAAAAACAGAAAGAGAATCCAACATTAAATGAAACCTCATTCTCAATATTATCGAGAATAATTGTGATTTTACGCCGTGCATATAACCAAGGTCACTTCGGGTATTGGGTTGGTAAGATGAAATCATTTAAGGCCAGTAAGATGGTGTCTGATATTCGATGTCAAAGTCAGTGACGTATTAGGGAGCTGAAAGCAGATATAGAAGGGAAGCTATCGATTTGGAAGACTTGAAAACAGGAAGAGATTTGATCTAAAGAAATGTTATTCATTATGCGTAATGAAAAGGATTGGCAAAGGCTTATCTTAATGCCGCTCCAATACAACAGCATTGAATATGTACACATGTATGACATTTCAACAGTAAATAATTAAGTGACATTGAATTTGATCAATGAAATATATTCATTTACAGTAGGTTTACAGTTACGTATTACATTGTGTTTCAGTACGTTACTTCTTAAAACTTCAAGATCTCAAATAGGAAGAAATTTAAACATTAAATGAAATCTCATTGTCAATAGTATTGAGAATGTACATGATTTTATGCCGTATCTATATGTATTCAAGTGTCACGTTGGGAGTTGAGCAGGAAAGATGAAAGTGTATACCGTTATACTACGTATTAAATTAGATACTGAAAGGTTAAACACCAGTTTTCTAACATATGTACGTACACAGATACACAGTGCACATTTACACCACCCTCGCTCAACCTGCCTCCTTGTACAGGGACCTACTGTACACTTACACCAAACTCGCTAAACCTGCCTCTTTGGACAGGTACACACAGTTCACTTACACCAAACTCGCTCAACCTGCCTCCTTGTGCAGGTACACACTGCACACTTACACCAAACTAGCTCAACCTGCCTCCTTGTACAGGTACACACAGCACACTTACACTGAACTCGCTCAACCTGCCTCTTTGGACATTTCCATCTTGGCCATTGCAGGCATTCACCGTCTACCCCAGTGTCCACTACCGAATCAATAACAGCAACAATCTCACACCCTGTTTCACATTGTATTATACTGACTCACAGCCACACAACATATAGATATCACAATACTGAATGTTGTCATGTTACTGATTTAATGCTTATATATGTATGGTTTAAACATATTTATTTCCCAAAGGGGAACCGGATTGGTAAACAAGCAGTATGTTGCTTATCTGAATACCGCTCCAGATAAATTATACACATAACGATCGTGGGGAGAAAAGCATGATTTTAACAAACAATAAACAATAGCTTTCTGGAAATATAACACAATCTCCAAACTGTGTTATACGGAATACCTCCGGCAAACAACAACGTCAATAAGAACATAATAGAGTCCCTGCATCAATACATCTTTAAGTCTAAACGATTTGACAAATTATACTAACAATTATATGCAATCAATTAATGAAGTGTAGCTGCAAGCTCAATGTTTATAAGCACCTACAACGCACATATATGATTGAATTTGTCGGGTTTTGTATCCAGTTCTTGTGTATTTTGTTTAAATGATATATGTACTGGTGAGGTATTGATATAAGCAGAGTTCTGCTTGTTTACCAAACCAGATTCTCTAGGAATAAAAATATGTTTAAACCGGAAATGTAACAATCATATAGCCGCTTATAACATTAGAACCATTAGTGCATATATGTATATTTAGCTAATTGATACCGACCATTCGACTGACTTGGAATCAGGGCTGGAAACAAAGAATGGATACACTTGTATAAAAGACAGAATTCCAGTATGGAGTTATGTCATGAGCTTCAGTTACAGCCAGTTCTAAACCCCAATATTTCAAGGAAACGTTAACAGCTCTGGTTGCTGCTTTGCTGCTGGCACTATTGACAGACAGGCGGACTGTGGGTTCAACCAGGTCACATATATAATAAGGTTAGGACTTTAACCAGTGGCATGAAAAGTACAGCATGCAGAAACAGTCGTGCCTTCACTAAGAGAGTAAAGTTATAATCCTTGATCAGTGAAACCATCTTGTGCACGTTAAACGAAGCGATCGTAAAGTTAAGGTGGTCGTAACTCTACCTCTTTAACATACACCCACGACTGTCGCAGAGATTGAGTGAGTGAGTTGTGTTTTAAGCCGCTTTTAGCAATATTCCAGAAATATCACGACGGGGACACCAGAAATTGGGCATCACACATTGTACCCACGCTTTAACTACACATTGTACCCTAAATGGGTAGAGCTTCCGTTCGGGGGGAATATCAGAAGGACAGCGGTACAATCATCTCCAATGTTGTAGAAGGCACTCCACTTACTTAGGAAAACAATAACCCACTGAGATATTGCATTCATGTCGGCATCAATATTTTCGGCCCCTGTCAGATCTGAACTTGAACATGCGAGGTCTGCGTCTGTGTCAGACTAAAGGTCAGACTCTACAAGCTATTTAGCAACACGGGGGGCGTAATAGTCATAGGCCTGCTCCAAACAACGGAATATATATCTTGTGAGAAGGACTTCTCAGATGGGGAAAAGTACAGCAATGCAACATCACATTTACTTCTGAGTTTATCATCGTCAGTTTAAACAAGACAATCAAGACGAATTTCACGAAAGGCCTGGAGGTCCAACATGCCTATGGTATACTCAGAGAACGCACCCGCCTGTTCTATCCGGTCATAGTCGCTACACGATAAAAACTATTTTTCATTTCATGTCTCATAGAATATATAACTTGATATGACATTGTTTGTTATCGTATCGTTTGTTACTTTAGCGTTAGTGAAACAAAGGTTGACAACTTTAAAGTTCATGTATGGCGTTATTACAGCAAAGGCAGAGCGGAAGGATAATGACATGGTTCAGATACTGTGAGACTATTAAGAAAGGTCACATGCAGTGCAATAATGCAGTTCCAATGATGTACTGCCAAAAAATATTTTACAGTCGTGATGCGCGAGCTGAACTGAGTTGGTTCGTGTAGCGTATTTGGCTGTGTGAGATTCTCTTGGGACAGCTGAGGACAAAGGGGCACCTCATCGCCCTTTGCGATTTGCCAACACTGCAGACAAGGCGTAACTGATACTGGTAGCAAGAGCGAGTGCAGCTCAGTAAGGCGTGTTAGCTTGCGTAATACTGCTTTCTTTCTCAGGCTCGTTTGGTGATAAGAATAATGAGGTCACGTAAACGTTGATTTCAAAAGTACTGAAATGTGTGAACGTGAAATTACATGAACTAAGTAATTCACATGATGGAAACATATGGTCATCTTGCTTGAGCATAGGTAATATAAAGATGTTATACATACCCCTGAAATCCGGTATGATACATAAATATCTAAGATGTGTAAACATCTGCAAATTTGAAAATTTACATGTGTTTTCGCATTTTTCCAACATGTGTTTACATGTTTCCAACCCGAGTAAACTTAGTACGAAATCGGAAATTTCAGCACCCACTGAAATTCATAGGAATGCATTGGAAATACTGTATGATCATGTATTTACTCGGGTATCTGTTTTGCAATTCATGTTTGGAAATACCTGACAATCCGGTCATGGCATACATGAACGAGGTGCTTGTGCATAAGAAAATGTACGATGAGCATATGTTTCAAAGGTATAGATTTGTATGAAATATATGCCCGAAGTTAGGAAATATCTGAAAACATACGTAAATCCGGTCATGGCATGTATTTCCTACTGTATTTACGTTTATTTCAATGGCTTACTATCCGGCTTTTGGTCCTGTGAAACTGAGGAAGTAAAAGGCGTGTCATTACCTTTGCATATCTCAAAATAAACTTTATGAAGAAAGACACGTAAGATGTTAATCGATAGGCGAGACATATTCAACACACATGTATAAACAAAGAATATCTTATAGGCAGCACATGCATTCCATGTCAGGTATGTCGACGGTCTGTCGTCATACCTGGATGAGCGACTTAATTGACATCCATGGTCTGGTTTATTGTTTTTAGCAGCTATTCATATTTGTTTTCTAATTTCTGCACGATTTTACGAGTAAACATGCTTTTCTGGATACCCTGTTGCGCATCACACTGAACACACAGTTAGGCCGATGTGGGTTATTCCGACATATGCTATGTGTAAATCTGTAATTTAAGGGATACAGAGTAATAGCCTAAAAACAATGATTCCTTTTTTTTATATTTCTGACAGTACTTTAGATGGATATTCATGCTGTTGATCACTGGACTCGATTATTTACTGGCGGACACCATATAGCCAGAATATTGCTGAGTGCGGCGTTTACAGTAAACATACAAAATTATATCAAACAAATGAGAGTTTTTTCTTATTGGCTCCTAAACATTAGTGACACCAGTGCACCTGAGGCTTTAACAAACTAAAGGCTAAGTAAAACATTTAAAAAGGTAAAATTACACAATGCAAATATTGTGTTTACACGGGAAAAGATAGCATCACATACATACAATAACACAGTGTCCACACACAGTAAACATACAAAATGATATTAAACAAAGGAGAGTTTTTCTTTTTGGCTCCTAAACATTAGTGACACCAGTGTAGCTGAGGCTTTAACAAACAGGTGTGTGACAATGGATGGAGACGGCACAGCACAAGTAAATAAATCAATAACTTTTTCGGCACTAACTTGCGCACGTGCTTCGCGTTCACCTGGCTCTTTGCAGTTTGCACTCCTCCCTCGTAACAAATAGTGAACTGTGTTAAAATTTTAATGATACTTTGTTAAACAACTTTCTTATTTCTAGCACATAAATTCAGCAAAAAAATCACAGAGTTGGTCTGATGTTTTGATTATGATAAGC
The DNA here is from genome assembly GCF_003918875.1 of Haliotis rubra. Classification (NCBI taxonomy): domain Eukaryota; kingdom Metazoa; phylum Mollusca; class Gastropoda; order Lepetellida; family Haliotidae; genus Haliotis; species Haliotis rubra. The sequence continues at coordinate 220,287 of NW_025767616.1, read as the reverse complement.
GTTTCAGTGAGTAGTATATGCTTATTAGTTTTCGAGTTAGATGGCAATTCATTTCATCGGTCCGCTTTAGAGCCAAAGGCACTATACATAACCAGAAATCGGAGCTTCTTTACAAGTGGACCGAATGACCGTGCGGTTAACATTCAAGTTAGCAACAGTGCTGCAACATATTATAATCATTCAAACACTCTATTTGGTCATCACAAATAAGACATTAATGAAACAACTCACATTCAGATGCACTTTTGCAAAGCAGACACTTACTCAATCGGCACTGTTTTTGTTAGGTATTACTGGTTATTTCTTTTTAGCAGAAATCAGCATTTGAGAACAAGCCAAGGGTAGCTATCGATAGTCATTTGACTGTTATGTTCCCAGTATCTAGTGCAAAGCCGGCACATATTAAATCGGAACTTATTGAATGTGAACTGAGTCATACAAGGTTGTGTCCTGTCTGCAGAATTATTTTCTGTGTTCATGAATATTTAAAAAATAAAACATTTCTAACCTAGAATGTAGAAGATATTGACAGTGATTTTTCATCACATGCTGAAGATAGTCCTTTCACAGCTGCCAGTGAGCTCGTTCTATTTAATTCGCTGTTTGATTTACCGTCTTGTGTAAAGGTTAGGCATATGATATCAATTTCAAAACGGCAAACATTAAGACTATTAGGTATAGTCAAATCAGTGATTTAGTCACGATATGGCTGAAATAGTGCCTAGGTGACTTTTAATTTTAACTCACTCACTCACTATGCTGGAAGCTAACGTCATGTGAGTCCCCATGGTCTCTAGTATGGTGATCTACCTTCAGTTGTTAGCGATCTATAGCCTTTTTCTATATTGTATTGCCATATATAGTTAACATATGCTAGATTTAATTACAAGTTTTAAATTGATCTCTGAGATATTCTAGTTGGTTGTACTGTTCTTCGTTGACATTACTAACAATATTTTACCTTTAATACGAATTTATAACTCACTCAAAATTGTTCTCGTCACCATATGGCTGAAACATTGCCCATGTGGCGTTCAATGGTAACTCACTCAGTGGTGCAGGCATGGAATCTGGGGAACTGGCGACATGTTTGGATTAGCGGTGAATCACGTTTCTTCTTGCAACTACGGGATGGGAGACAACGATCGACGTCGACACAAACGTTTTATCACTATTATCAATCTATAATCACGATATGGCTCAGATACTGCTGATGTGACCTAAAACATTAACTTACTCACTCACTCACTCACTAAGGGATGCACGTGTATGTATGGTCTAGATCAAACATATTATTTAAAGATGTGTGTAACATCCGTCTCTCATTGACCATATTGTGTAGTTAACATGTGCTGGATGTAATTACTGGTTTATAATTTATATCTGATATATTCCAGTTGTTTTGCAATTCATCCTTGACATTTTTTAAGAATATAGTTTACCTTTATTCATTATAAATCTATAACTTGTTTTAGTCATGATATGGCTCAAATACTGCCGACGTGACTGAAAATCGTAACTCACTCACTCACTAAGGGATGTAAGTGTATGTATTGGTGTAGATCAAACATATTATTTGAAGATAAATGTGTGTAACACCCGTCTGTCCTTGGCCATATTGTGTAAAGGGCTTTGTCTTTACAGACTAACCCATACACAACCGAAGCCATTAGCAGATGAGTGGAATGTAGAATGTATGAAAATGTGATGAAAATTTCAATCGATATTGAAACTGGAGACTAATGTATGCATGTCACATATAACTTCGTTCTGTCTGCGTTCCAAACTACAGCAGCATTTCAATTGAAAGACATTCTTCATGACAGACGCTAAACATGAACGGATGTGTTTTGGTATTGGTTCTGTTTTCGGCACTGATGTTGTCTAGCATGCACCAAGTTTGCTATAGCATCAAGATCAACGATATCATTCAAGGTGTTAAAATTGCAGCGGATAAAAATGTAAAGCTTTCATATGGCCTGACCCTGAAGGATTGCATCGTTAGCTGTATGAGCCAAAAGGGGTGTATTTATTTCGGCTATTCGTCAGATTTTGGTACAACCATATGCGGTGTTAACAAAAGGTCTGGATCGAAAATATCTTACGAAATTACTCGAGAATGTTCCAAGAGGTCCGGCTTCATCAAGTTGTACCCACGTGTAAGTACACACCTTTACTGTCTTGAATGAGTGAGCTAAATTTTATTGTCACTTACTTGCTAGAAAAGATGAGTGTGGCTTTCTGTCGCCTTTAGCAATAGTCGTATAAAAGTGTGTGCGTGAGTTGAGATTTGCAAAAGTAGTATACACAATAGTGGTATGGGATTAGGGACTCCTCAAGGGCTCAATTTAAAAAATTGAGCCCATGGGGGGACCTGGTCCCATACCATCCAGTCTACCATCTGCAATCCCACGTTTTGCATCCTGGGTTTGCTCGACAGCATGTGGGCTACTCTTTGCCTCAACGTGGTGACGATCACGCTGCGTCTTTGCGTATGGACGTAAGCCACGAGCAGCATTCTGTTGTTCACGACTTTCATCAGGTAGTGATGTTTGTTGTCCGTGGAAACGTGGGGATAGTCGAGCGTGATATTGAGATTCCAGTCTATTTGGGATGGCACTAACACCCATTTGTTGTCGTCATTGAAGATGAGAGTGTACTGCGCATTTCTGGAGATGTCCGTGGTCTCGACGTCATGCAGGTGGAACAGCCTGCGGCGGAAGGCTCGGGTTATCATCCATTCGTCATCGTTGTTGCGTATCAAGTCTTACCGCATGTTGTTGTCCGTCTTTCGGTATCAACGAAATCGCCTAGGTCGTTGCCGTTACCACCGGCAGTAGAGGGCGGCAGTTCGATGCATTTGTAAATGCTCTTTTTCAGTTGCAAGGCGTACAGTTTGCCCTCGACTCAAACGCGTGTTCCTGGACCATGAGACTCCGTCATTGTTGTATGTGCAGCGTCGTGCTGAGATATCCTATACTTACGGGATTGTGTTTAACGTCTAAAACCAGTATTTTCAATTCCGTGATGTTACCTCAAAGTAATTTCTTGTAATGCTGTGCCGAAAACGATTCAGTTCTGCCGTCGTTGTACTTTTTCCGTTTTCACCGGCACGGCTCTCAGCAGTGTGGATGGTCGTTCGCCTTGAACGTTGTCGGTCCTGCTCAGCTGGTCAAGATGAACGCACAGTTCATGATACGGAACGAGAACGGGTAATTTTGTGCCTGTCACAGTGGTTTCTTGTGATATGTCTTTGACGTAAACCTTAGCGTTTTACCCAACTGCTTACTGAGTCTCAAGTCGTTTTTTTCCGTTGTTGGATAACATGACCGTGCCTTTAGAGTCGTTCATTTTGAGTTCGGCTCCCATGGGTTTGAATATTTCTTTGTTCAGAGAGCACACCTTGTAGTATTCATCCGTTATATGGTTGCAGACGTTATTGATGAAAAGCCTGTTGTTTTTGCCGATGATGTTGGTCCATCGAGGGTAGTATGTTATATCGCAGAACGCGACATAAGGCTGACCAGATGTGTTATTGATCGAGTGCAGCAGTTGAACGGACTTGCCTCTCGTGATTCCCTGAAGCGTCACGTACATACTGAGTACTCAGAATAAAAAAGTGACAGAGTTAACGAACAACCTATTAGTGATTTGACTTCACTACCTTACTATAACAAAAAACCTATTAGAGATTTGACTTTGCATCTAAATATAATTATTTTTCATTTTTAAAAACGTTTTGACACATTGCTATAGCAACGAACGATAAAAAATTCTATTACAGATTTGACTTCACATGTGAAAAAAAATCCCCAACCTATTAGAGATTTGAATTCGCATCTGGATATAGCAACAATGCCAATTGTTCAAGAACTGAAAAGGATTGCCAAAGAACGCGGAGTGATCGGTTACACCCGTTTGAAAAATCCTCTACTGCTGAAATTGCTCAGCATGATAGACGAACTCACTGTGAAACAACTCAAGCTCCGAACAAAAGAACATGGGCTCAGTGGTTATTTGTGCATGAGGAAAGCCGAGCTCCTCGAACTGCTGGAGGAACACAAACCATTGGAACTGGAATTTATGTGGAAGAAGCACACCGTAGGTAAGTATCTGAGAGGCTGGACGTCGACAAAAACATGGACGTCGATGACATCAAACCCCTGATCGCCGACAAAGTCAATGAGGAACTGAACGATCTGGGAAGCCTCAAATTTCAACTCATGGTGAGAATGTCGCTAGTAAAACAGCAGACTGACGGCACCACCGATCACATCCAGCCTTACTTCAGAGGCAAGCAAGAAGTCGCGACTCAACCCGAATCCATTGACGCGTCCTTCGACACCTCATTTGCAAAAATACGAGAATCCCTGGAAGCTTCACGCACATGGGCTCAGGCTGGGTCATGGACACGATCAACACGGTGAGATCGGCTAATTTTGTGCCTGTCACAGTGGTTTCTTGTGATATGTCTTTGACGTAAACCTTAGCGTTTTACCCAACTGCTTACTGAGTCTCAAGTCGTTTTTTCCGTTGTTGGATAACATGACCGTGCCATTAGAGTCGTTCATTTTGAGTTCGGCTCCCATGGGTTTGAATATTTCTTCGTTCAGAGAGCACACCTTGTAGTATTCGTCCGTTATATGGTTGCGGACGTTATTGATGAAAAGCCTGTTGTTTTTGCCGATGATGTTGGTCCATCGAGGGTAGTATGTTATATCGCAGAACGCGACATAAGGCTGACCAGATGTGTTATTGATCGAGTGCAGCAGTTGAAAAGACTTGCCACTCGTGATTCCTGAAGCGTCACGTACATACTGAGTACTCAGAATAAAAAGTGACAGAGTTAACGAACAACCTATTAGTGATTTGACTTCACTACCTTACTATAACAAAAACCTATTAGAGATTTGACTTTGCATCTAAATATAATTATTTTTCATTTTTAAAAAACGTTTTGACACATTGCTATAGCAACGAACGATAAAAATTCTATTACAGATTTGACTTCACATGTGAAAAAAATCCCCAACCTATTAGAGATTTGAATTCGCATCTGGATATAGCAACAATGCCAATTGTTCAAGAACTGAAAAGGATTGCCAAAGAACGCGGAGTGATCGGTTACACCCGTTTGAAAAATCCTCTACTGCTGAAATTGCTCAGCATGATAGACGAACTCACTGTGAAACAACTCAAGCTCCGAACAAAAGAACATGGGCTCAGTGGTTATTTGTGCATGAGGAAAGCCGAGCTCCTCGAACTGCTGGAGGAACACAAACCATTGGAACTGGAATTTATGTGGAAGAAGCACACCGTAGGTAAGTATCTGAGAGGCTGGACGTCGACAAAAACATGGACGTCGATGACATCAAACCCCTGATCGCCGACAAAGTCAATGAGGAACTGAACGATCTGGGAAGCCTCAAATTTCAACTCATGGTGAGAATGTCGCTAGTAAAACAGCAGACTGACGGCACCACCGATCACATCCAGCCTTACTTCAGAGGCAAAGCAAGAAGTCGCGACTCAACCCGAATCCATTGGCGCCCTTCGACACCTCATTTGCAAAAATACGAGAATCCCTGGAAGCTTCACGCACATGGGCTCAGGCTGGGTCATGGACACGATCAACACGGTGAGATCGGCTAATTTTGTGCCTGTCACAGTGGTTTCTTGTGATATGTCTTTGACGTAAACCTTAGCGTTTTACCCAACTGCTTACTGAGTCTCAAGTCGTTTTTTCCGTTGTTGGATAACATGACCGTGCCTTTAGAGTCGTTCATTTTGAGTTCGGCTCCCATGGGTTTGAATATTTCTTCGTTCAGAGAGCACACCTTGTAGTATTCGTCCGTTATATGGTTGCGGACGTTATTGATGAAAAGCCTGTTGTTTTTGCCGATGATGTTGGTCCATCGAGGGTAGTATGTTATATCGCAGAACGCGACATAAGGCTGACCAGATGTGTTATTGATCGAGTGCAGCAGTTGAACGGACTTGCCTCTCGTGATTCCCTGAAGCGTCACGTACATACTGAGTACTCAGAATAAAAAAGTGACAGAGTTAACGAACAACCTATTAGTGATTTGACTTCACTACCTTACTATAACAAAAAACCTATTAGAGATTTGACTTTGCATCTAAATATAATTATTTTTCATTTTTAAAAACGTTTTGACACATTGCTTTAGCAACGAACGATAAAAAATTCTATTACAGATTTGACTTCACATGTGAAAAAAATCCCCAACCTATTAGAGATTTGAATTCGCATCTGGATATAGCAACAATGCCAATTGTTCAAGAACTGAAAAGGATTGCCAAAGAACGCGGAGTGATCGGTTACACCCGTTTGAAAAATCCTCTACTGCTGAAATTGCTCAGCATGATAGACGAACTCACTGTGAAACAACTCAAGCTCCGAACAAAAGAACATGGGCTCAGTGGTTATTTGTGCATGAGGAAAGCCGAGCTCCTCGAACTGCTGGAGGAACACAAACCATTGGAACTGGAATTTATGTGGAAGAAGCACACCGTAGGTAAGTATCTGAGAGGCTGGACGTCGACAAAAACATGGACGTCGATGACATCAAACCCCTGATCGCCGACAAAGTCAATGAGGAACTGAACGATCTGGGAAGCCTCAAATTTCAACTCATGGTGAGAATGTCGCTAGTAAAACAGCAGACTGACGGCACCACCGATCACATCCAGCCTTACTTCAGAGGCAAGCAAGAAGTCGCGACTCAACCCGAATCCATTGACGCGTCCTTCGACACCTCATTTGCAAAAATACGAGAATCCCTGGAAGCTTCACGCACATGGGCTCAGGCTGGGTCATGGACACGATCAACACGGTGAGATCGGCTAATTTTGTGCCTGTCACAGTGGTTTCTTGTGATATGTCTTTGACGTAAACCTTAGCGTTTTACCCAACTGCTTACTGAGTCTCAAGTCGTTTTTTCCGTTGTTGGATAACATGACCGTGCCATTAGAGTCGTTCATTTTGAGTTCGGCTCCCATGGGTTTGAATAATTCTTCGTTCAGAGAGCACACCTTGTAGTATTCGTCCGTTATATGGTTGCGGACGTTATTGATGAAAAGCCTGTTGTTTTTGCTGATGATGTTGGTCCATCAAGGGAAGTATGTGATATCGCAGAGTGCGACTTCGAGCTGACCAGATGTGTTATCGATCGAGTGCAGCAGTTGAAAAGACTTGCCACTCGTGATTCCCGGAAGCCTCACGTACATACTGACTACTCAGAATAAAAATTGTGACAGAGTTAACAAACAACCTATTAGAGATTTGACTTCACTACCTTACTATAACAGAAAACCTATTAGAGATTTGACTTTGCATCTAAATATAATTATATATCATTTTTAAAAACGTTTACACACATTGCTATAGCAACGAACGATAAAAAATTCTATTACAGATTTGACTTCACATGTGAAAAAAATCCCCAACCTATTAAAGATTTGAAGCAGACGGACGGCACCACCGATCACATCCAGCCTTACTTCAGAGGCAAGCAAGAAGTCGCGACTCAACCCGAATCCATCAACGCGTCCTTTGACACCACGTTTGCAAAAATACGAGAATCCCTGGAAGCTTCACGCACATGAGCTGGGTCTGGGTCTTGGACACGATCGACACGGTCTACCTGGACATAGCAAACTACGTGCCATTCAAAGGAGGGTCGTACCTGGACCTGCCAACGTCAAAAACAAAGGCAACTACTGTTTACCGATGGCGATCATAGCCAACTTGCATCCGGCTACCCATCATACAGACTGACTTCCAGCTGTCCCTTCATCAAGGAATCTATCTTTACGGGGATAGACATGCCCTACTCCCATCTCACAAATCGCTCGAGTGCAAAAACAAATCCATCTGGCTATTAACGTCTTCGGACACAAATGGAACACAACTATTGTGCACAGGATAAGCCCCGTCCTAGATAAAACCGTGCAAAGGATCAATTTATTTCTGATCGAAAAAGAGGGCAAGTATCACTACGAAACGATTATAAGTTTCAGCAGACTATTGTACGATAAATCGAAGCACGCCGGGAAAAAACACTTTTGAATCGCACCGGGAGGATTGCCGAGGCGTGGGACAGACGACCATCCGAATCGACAATCATCAAATGTCTGTGCCTACATCATCTACGCCGACTTTGAAGCCCTCATCAAAAACATCGACACCGTCACTCCGTCGTCCCCGGACAATCGTTTCACGCACAAAACGCAAGAGCATGACACCTGCGGGTTCGGTTACGTGGTTCTTTGATGCGGCGGACAAACGAACACTCCTGTTGTCTACCAAGGTCCCGACAAGGCCGAAACATTTCTCACGTTCTTACAACATGAAGAGAGAAAAATCAGAAAAGAGTTGTCAGATCCTACTCTCATGCACATGATTTCGGAGGATAAACTCACTCACAAGAAGGCTAAGAATTGCCACGTGTGCGATGAACCCGTGAATGGGGATTCCACGAGAGATCACTGCTATGTCACCGGCAAGTATAAAGGTGCCGATCACAACACGTGCAACCTGAAGCTCAAAATCAACCCAACACCATCAAAATCCCCGTCAGAACCTTCGCGGGTACGATTCCCACTTGATCATGCAGGCCATCGCGAAGGTCAACAATAAAATAATGTGCATCCCAAACAACATGGAAAGATACATCTCGTTCTCTTTAGACGGTCTGAGATTTATCGGGCGTCTACCCCTACGAGTACATGGACGGCTGGTCCAAGTTTGAGATTTGAATGGGTCTCCTCGCCCGAGATGATCGACGTGAATAGCATTGCACCAGATTTGAACAAAGGCTACATCCTTGAAGTGGACTTGGACTATCCCACAGAACTACAAGAATCACACAACAGCTCTCCGCTAGCTCCCGAACAATTGACGGTGAACCCGGACTGGATGTACAAATATCAACAAAACTTGCTGGGAAACAATAAGCCGGCTAATGTTGAAAAGCTTGCTCCGAACTTGATGAACAAGCCAAAATACATCGTTCACTATCACAATCTGCAGCTGTACTTGTCACTGGGAATAGAACTCACAAAAATACACAGTGCGCTCGAGTTCGATCAGGGTCTGTGGTGTGAAGTGCTGTACACGGACACGGATTCCCTGCTCATGGAAATTCACACCGAGGACGTGTACGAGGACATTAAGAAACACATGCACCTGTATGACACCAGCGACTACCCTAAAGATCACCCTATGCACAGCCAAGTGAACAAAAAAGTGCTTGGCAAGATGAAGGATGAATGCGCGGGCACGCTGATTGCCAAGTACATCGGTTTGAGACCCAAGATGTATTCCATCTAGAAAGCCCACGACGATGAAATCCGAAAGGCGAAAGGTGTGAAGAAACATGTGGTGAAAAAACACATTAAGCATGCCAGGTTCAAGGAAGCCCTGTTCAAGAATAAAACGTTCAAACACCAAATGAACATGCTGAGAAGTGACGGACACAGGATATACGGACTGAGAATCAACAAGACCTCACTGTCTCCCATGGACATGAAACAATGGATCACCATCGACAGAGTCAACACTTACGAGTACGGACACAAGCACATATTAAATAAGTAACATGCAGGCAATACATACATAATGGAGAAAAATTATTACAGCCCGTGAACGTACTGGAAAGGCATGGACGCCTCCCGAAACTTGCCAAAGCTGATCGAATCTGGGAATAGAAAGCAAAAAAGCCTGGCTTAAAAAAACAAGCCATCTGGCAAGTCTACCTGCCGGCGCCTCGATACATCCCGAGAAGAAAATTCGAGATTTCAACGTCGAAGCGCATCCACCAAGCGCACCTCCTGTTTCTCCCTCACGACAGGGTGAGGTGCAAAACCTACAAGTACGCCCTGACCGTCGTCAACGTTGCCAGTCGCTAAAAGAAAGCCAAACCGTTGACAACAAAAGATTTGAACAAAGTCGCCAATGCCTTTGAACGCATATACAAACACAGTCGCTTGACATGGCCTTCCGTATTGCAAGTCGATCCCGGACACGAGTTCAAGGGAGCCGTGTCGCAGCTGCTGGCCAAACACAAAGTCCAAGTGAGGCGAGGTATAGCGGGAGCTCACCGTAGCCAAGCCATCGTTGAGAGATTCAATCGCACCCTAGCCAAATGCCTGTCCTCAAACCAATACTTGCAGGATTAATGGATCCCGGAAACAGAAACACGGAATGGGTAGTACGCTTACCTCGAGTGGTGGATGCCATCAAGTCACCATACTCGTGGGCAAGAGAAGCGTCGAAGCCATCAAAATGAAATCTGTTAACAACACAAAATCGGCAGCAGCACTTAGCGATAAAAACGGAGAAAACATTACCAGACCATCGCAGTGGTCGACATCAAAGCCGGCGAACCGAACTTGTACTACTTGAAAGACGGGACATCGAGAGCATTCGTCAGCGAGGAGTTGATGATCGTACCTCTCGACACAGTCCCTTTTCGATCGCCCACTGTATGATAATTGTCATCATTTTGTGTGTGTGTGTGTTTGTGTGAGTGAGAGAATCAAAGGCCTTGATTTTTTCCAACCGACCCCATGTTCACTTAAAAGTCAATATTTCAAAAACTATTCGACCGATTTTCATCAAATTTTGCATGCAACTCAGTAGTAGTATACACAGTGGTGGTACGGGATTAGGGACTCCTGAAGGGCTCAATTTGTTAAATTGACCTGTGGACCTGGTCCCGTACCACCATTGTGTATACTACTGCAGTCATATCGGCAATAATTCAGGCTTATGGTCGCAACCAAACAAAGTTCTAAAATCATGATAAATACAGTTTAAACAAACAAAATCTGTCGATGAAGGACAGTAAAATAACTAGATTATTACAGAGCAATAAGTGAAAGTAACTCTGACATTAAATCACTATAATGGACGTCGCAATATGAACAGAAGACAAAGTCATCAATATCCCCCACAATGGCAAAATACTCTTCATGAATATGTCTACGAGCTATGATTATGTCAAATATTTTGGTGAGTATATAGAAAAGTGGAAGGAGAGTATTGAAAGGTTTTTTTAAATTCTGCTCCAGATATGCAAAGATATTTTATTCAGAATTCCAAAACTACCAAAAGATACCAGTACACCACCAACCCAATCTATGTGCCAGGTTTGGGGAAGAAACATTGAACGGTTTTAGTGTTCTGCTCCGGAAAGGAGCACTTCCTTCAATTTCAGTCCAAGTTAAACTTGTTTCCATGGAAACGCCAAAAATATTTAATTCAGGAATCCAAAACTACCAAAAGGCACCAGCACTCCACCAGCCCAATCTATGTGCCAAGTTTGGTGACATTGAACGGTGTTAGAGTTCACCTACAGAAAGGAGCACTACCTTCAATTTCAGTCCAAGTTAAACTTGTTTCCATGGAAACACCAAAAATATTTTATTCAGAAAAATCCAAAACTACAAAAAGGCACCAGTACACCACCAGATCTAATTATGTGACAAGTTTGGTGAAGAAACATTGAACAGTTTTAGAGTTCTGCTCCGGAAAAGAGCACTAGCACCAAGTTCAGTCTAAGTCAAACTTGTTGCCATGGAATCTCCAAAAATATTTTATTCAGAAACCCAAAACTACCAAAAGGCACCAGTACACCACCAAATCTATCCTTGTGTCAAGTTTAGTGAAGAAACATTGAACGGTTTTAAAGTTCTCCTCCGGAAAAGACAAATGAGCACGGACGTACGCACGCACGGACGGAGTCCGTTTTAATAACACACCCACCCCACCCCACCCACACACACACCTCCCATAAAACGCGTTGAGGTGGATAAAAAGGGGATGGAGGTTGCCAGCAGCTCAAGGAACCATGCCCGGGACGAAGTGGACTTTCCGTACTTATGACTGGAAGGTTTTCTGTAATATGACGATGTGTGTGTGCGAGCCTCACCACCCGAACCCAAATCCCCAAGGGTTGAATGCCAAGAAGGCGGCAGCTCACGGGTCAGTCCAGTAGAATAATTTATCCATTGGCTTTTCTGCTGGGATATATTATCTAAGTATCACTGGTGCTGACAGTCGGATGTCCACTTTTGTTTATTATTGCCTTTATGTCACTCCTCTGTGAGTGAGTGAGTGAGTTAATATTTAACGTCACATCGGCAGTATTTCAGCCATATCGTGACGAGAACATTTGATATTGAAATAAAATGTATGTATATTATAAAACACCTGCCGACGAAGGACAGTAAAACAACTAGAGTATCACAGATATACATGTAAAACTAGTAATTGAATCTAAAACATTTTAACTATAGGGGACAACACAATGTAAAAATGGGCTATAGATCGCCACCAACTGAAGGTAGATCACCATACTAGGATCCATGGGGACTTACATTACTTTTGCTACCTGCATGGATCCTAGCTGGATTTACACCATCCCTTCAGCCGCTGGCGATTATAGGAATTTAGCCAGCAGTTAAAATAACAAAAATACTACGTTTAAAATGTGATAATTTATACTTTACTTTGAAAGTTTTGGGACTTACGTACCCTCTCAGGAGGACAATAATTTTACGCTTCTTCAACCCCCTTTGAGGGTACAGCCACTAACGATCTCAGTTACTAATTTAAATTACCAATAATAAAATATTTATCTATTTACAAATCATTTAACAAATCTAATTCTTTTAAAAATGCAATAATTAAATGAGTACTAACATTATAAAAAAGATCCTTCAATGTTGTGACATTAAAATACTTATCCCTTGTGATGGAATATTCAACACAGTCAAGCAGGACATGCTTGACTGTGATTCTTTCATCACAAGGGATGCAAAACGGAGCACTCCTCTGTGGGTGAGGAGCTTGCATGATGCATTATGGCTTACAAGGCCCCCTTAACAATAAATGTTTGTTTCACACTGATAGTGGTTATATTATCTTACCTTCTTACTTACATTTTATTGGTCAGTGACGCGTTAACAAGTTTCCCCATCACCCATCCCAGGAGGATTACAACTGGAACAAAATTATTACCCGTTGCCACGGTAACGGCAAAACTCGCCACCGAGAAGCTGAGTCGTTACCAATCGTATGACGTCATAATATGACGCATGCAGTACCCGGAGTTCGAAAACACGATTAGCTGTTTTTGAGTTCACTATGTACACATTTATTTTACCGACTTTCACTGCTTTATTGAAACTTTTGCATGCATTTAATCGTTTGCACACTCGTCTTAAACATAATTAACCATTTTTATAGCAGTATAAAGCTCATCAAAATATGTTTCACTGAATTTAAAAATCCAGTCGAGAGGCTGAGGCCATTTTGCTCACATGTCATATAGTCAGTAGCGATCTGCAAAATAAAATAAAGTGACATTTTGTACATTTAACATGGCGGTAAGATAAATTATTGAGGCACATTGTGTGCTTCTCCCTCGGGTCGGATAACACTGGTACAGAGAGGCATACGTCAGACTGTTTTACCCTCGAGAAAAGCGTACATCTTATAAAGACGACACACAACCAAAATCAATAGGCAACTGGCCACGTTTCTTAGTGCTTGTGACTCAAGATACGAACCCTTTCGCAGTAGGAAAAGCTACAAACGTGACAATAAACACACCAAACATCTAGGTGCACTGCACTTGAATGCAGTAAAGAGCATCAGGTAGCAAGTCTGATGGTTACAGAAGCGTTTGGCGGCATTCCAGTATCAGCCTCTTCTCACAGGAAGCTCAACACCAGCGAAGGAACCATTTGGGACTGTGATCGATTTTTGACGAGTGTGAGTGAATTAAAGTTTCTAGTCATATCGGCAGTATTTCAGCCATGTCGTGACTACGTTAAATACCGTTAAATTATATAAAAATTCTGTCCACGAAAGACAGTGCAGTGTTCATTCTAGGTCGCGCCCTTTCGCCGTTCGCGCACTGAAAGTTCATATGACGTACTTCAAAAATACTGGCGGGCCGCGTTGGCGCACTCGAGACATTAAACATAAATCTGAAATGCATTACGAGTTTGTTTTCATGCCTCAACTCAAGCAAAACTTAAAACGCAAGAACTCTTCACATCACTTTCAGTTGCAAGAAGTTTCAAAGGACAGTGCGAAGCCTACTATTCAGTGTTATGAGAAAATCTGATGTGCTTTGTAAAACAGAATCTGATTGGTAGGTTTCTTTGAGTGAGCCAATCACGTTGCATGTAGCAATTTCATACGTTTGTCGCCATGGGGGACACACCGGCTGTCAAACTCTCATGTCAATCAAAAGTTATTTCTGTTTTAGCGAAAAATCAAAAACCTTGTCATGGTGACGATACAGAGAGCACAACCAACCGCAACAATGTTACCGAAAAGAGGATGGGTCTGGGAAGAAATTCCTGGACGATGTTTCACGTCCACGTGTTTTTCAAAATACGTGGTTGCCCTTTTCACATAAATTGATTCTGATCGAACACTGTACAGTGTTGAAGTGTTCAGAAGTATTGTTATAATACTCTACCAGAAGGTTGAGGACAATAGATTTGTCTGACTGTTGAGGAAACTATTAAGCGTAACAAGTATTCAGTTTATACTTTAAAGTTGATTTTGAAAATTAAAAACTGACATTAGAGCGGTTTCGGGTATTACATTACCTGATTGTAACAACATGATTGATTTTTCATTACTAAGCATCGACTTGTGATGTTTAAATAATATTGTGAAAACTGTTGTTTCAGTGTTGGAGTGTTCTTTTTTTCAAATTCATTTTGAATTAATCCTAACTGTTCAAAAAAATGTTGAACAATTTTCTTTTTCATTTCCCTTGTTCAAAGTGTTGACCTTACCTGTATTGGACGTCAAATATTGTATAAGTAAGTGAACTCAAATTACTAACTACTAGGTACTGTGTGTCTGACAAGTCACAGCAACTTGACATGACCCACACTATTCTCTAAATGGCTCACATAGCCGAGGACAGGTGGGACATAGGTCCACGTTTTCTTAAGGCTAGAATGAACATTGAACGTCTGTGTAGAGAGCTACATTCGAAATCCTGGCATCTACACTTGCGCGTTTCCAGTCGTGTGTGCTCACTGTGGTTAGAAGACACATACAACAGAATATTGAGACAGTATTATTTTTTAAATGCATCACCTACGCAGGCGATCCTTGGGAACCTTCGGCTTGTTAGGGATTGCTGCTGGCATGTTACACCTTCAGTACACTGGATTGTGTGGACGAAACTCGATTATTTACATACCACCATCGTATAGCTGGGATGAACAACGGCGTTAAACAACAAATCAAACGAACACCTTCGGGGTGAATCCTGTATTTTAAAACCAGGATCATAGCATCCTTGGGAACTCAATTCTACAGAGGTAATTTGCTGGGCCGAGACTACAGTCACAATGTTTTATGAATGTAACACTTTCCAAACCACTTTAAGGGAATGAATATTTGAATGACAGATCATCCTCCCTTGTGAGAATGCTAAAAGGTACACTCACTTGTCGGAATGTCTTACCCTCAAATTGCATCCTGATGTTAGGAATGAGGAAGTACAGCATTTGATACGTCATTTTTGTTCAGTAAAAGTAGATGCTATTTGCGTTCAGTTTGGTCAAATTGTCCCAAACCGCTGGATATAGATATGTAACTACATCTGCAGTATTAATAAATGCCCTAGTGGTGTAACGATTCATCAATAGTATCGATGTTTGCATCGTCAACTAAGCGATACGTGTGCATCGATACAAAACACATTTAGGAAATATATCAGGATATTTATATCGCAAGGGTCTATGATACATCGATGTATCGCCACAAGAGACGAATCCCGATACTACTAACATAATTTACCAAGAAACCTAAAAAAAAGATAGAGAGAGAGAACGCCTACCAGATGGAATGTTAGCGACTGAGCTCATTTTGGTGCAAGGGAGGTAACTCTAAATTGATTATCAATCGTGATTTTCCGACTCGGTCCGGTTATTGACTCGGAGACGTGCGCACAAAAAGCCCGGCGCAAAGATGGCAGACGACACGATAGAAATAGTCGATCCACCAGCTATATTCAAAGCTCGAGTTTGGGCGAGGTTTGGGTTTGCGGGTAAGAAATCTGAAGATGGAAAGATTACTACCGACAGAAAGCACGTTGTATGCAAGATCTGTAAGTCTCACCTGAAATACAGCGGAAATACAACAAATCTTCACACTCATCTTTTTAGTCACCATCCCGACGCTGTGAAAAGTTTAGAAATTCCAAATGTTCGTGCTAACGCATCGTGTAAATCAAAAGCAGGTACCATTCAATCAACATTAAAAACGGCCTCCTCAAGTGTGAATAAGAAACTTGATGTACCACAAACCACCAACATTACGGACGCAATTGCCAAGTTCATAATCAAAGATCTACGGCCGTACTCTGTTGTTGAAAATGAAGGTTTTGTTCATTTGATCAGAACTTTGGAACCAAAATATAAACTCCCCTCACGGCAACATTTCTCTGAAAATGTTGTGCCAGCTCTGTATGAGGACGTAAAAACAGCCCTTATTACACTGATGGATGGTGCCATGTTTGTTGGGATAACAACTGATGGCTGGACGTCGAGATCAAATGAATCAGTTGTTACTTTCACAGCACACTTCCTTGATAAGGAATGGCAATTACACAATTCTGTCCTCCAAACACGAACAATGTCCGACAGTCACACAGGTGCAAATTTGGCCAAACTTGTCTACAATGTCCTAGAAGAATGGCACATTCCTCCCAACAAAGTCGCTGCTGTGACTACTGACAACGCTTCCAACATGGTAGTTATGGTGAGGGAAACAAATTTGACACACGTTAAGTGTTTTGCCTATACCCTCAATCTCGCCTCCCAGAAGGTTCTGAAAGTGTCTACAGCCAGCCGGGTCCTTGGCATTATTAGGCGGATAGTGAGTTACTTTCACAAAAGCCCGAAAGCCTTTGCTATTTTGAAAGAAAAGCAACAACTTCTGAACCTTCCAAGACATAAATTGAAAAATGATATTGTTACAAGGTGGAACAGTTCTTAGGAAATGGTAGACAGATACCTTGAGCAACAGCCAGCGATTCAAGCAACACTCCTGACGAAGGATTTAAGGAAAGCTGGTGATACACATCTACCAACGAGCCTCAATGAAGTAGGCATGTCAATAGCCGAAGATATTGTGCAGGTATGTTCATTACTGTTTAACCTATGATGCAAGAAAATATGATAGTTAAGCATTATTAGAAATAGATACATGTGACTTGTAAAGAGAAATAAGAATCAAGTTTGTATTAAGCAATAGGCTGTTTCTATATAACCTGGTAACTATTTCTCTTTACAAATTACAAGTGACATTTGTTTCATTTCATGTTAATTTGTTCATATTTTCTTGTATCTGTAATCTGTAATAATTTCATCTAATGAATAATGATCAAGATTTTAATTTTTATTCATGACATTCTTTGCAATAAGTATATGATGTAAATTTTAATGTCCATCCACCAGATGAGAAACACAAATTTTGTCTTAAATCAACTTAGTCTAATAGACTCAGTCATTACTATAGTCTGTGTTTAGTCTGATTACATCATGGGATTATGAATTTATGATTGTGATGATATGATGTTATGTTTTGAAACCTGATTGTATCTATTTATGAAATTATTTTTTCTTTAGGTGTTGAGAAATCTGAATCAAGCAATGTTTATTTATTCTTGATTGAATTGTTTCAGGTGACTGTGAAGCAGGAGACAGATGATAAAACTGCAGCAGTACCAGCACGCCCTCTTCTCCCTGATCTTCCTCCTGTGGAATCTCCTCAACCTGAGTCACCTACCCAGACCGACTCTGACACATCACCCCCCAGAGCCAAGGTGATCAAACTAGAGCCTTCCGGATCTTCTGGATCGTCCAAGTGTGCCCTGGATGACTTTCTCGGGGATGTTTACATTATTGGTCAGGTGGATGTGCCTTCAAGGTCAAAGCTAGACATTGTCAATGAGGAAATAAACATGTATAGAAAATCTCCTTCTCTCCAACTTTCTTCCAACACAATAAGTTGGTGGCAGGAAAATAATATCTACTATCCATATCTGTCAAAACTTGCTAGGAAATATCTGTGCATCCCAGGGACCTCGGTCTATCAGAGAGAGTCTTCTCCACCTCCGGGGACATTGTGACTGCACAAAGAGCTTCACTGAAAGCTGCTCATGTTGACAGACTTGTGTTTTTGAAGAAAAATCTCAAGATGTAAATGGCGTCTCTTAAATGGCATGTGTTTGACGAAGTCAGTTCACTTAAATAATAGTTCTTTTTCTTTGAGACAATGCTAACATTGTGGACTTAATGAAGACATTCTTAGTGTGAATTAGTTAGATCTGTCTGCTGTAAAACTATTAACAGATAAAGTTTCAGCTATTTATCTATCATATCTGTTCTGTTTTTAGAAATTGTAAAATATCGGGATACGTATCGTATCGCCACCACTGTATCGTGATGATAATCGTCTCGCAGGTTTCTTGCCAATACGTTCATGATATATCGTCTCGTCTCATTAAACTGGCATCGGGATATATCGTCTCGCCACTTAGGCCACGATACACAGCTCTAATTAATGCCCCTAGGCTCAAGGAAAGAAGCATTCCCTTACGTTTTAATAAGGGATAGTGATAACAGATTACTTGCAGGTGGGGCAGCCAAGTGGCTAATCCGTGAGCTCGTCATGCCAAAGACCCGGGTTCACATTGGTAAATATGTGAAGCTCATTTCTGGTGTCACTCACTGTGGTATTGCTAGTGCTTACAACCATACTCACTAATTCACTTTCACATACGTGTTGTTTCAGGCCCTGGCTGGAGCTTGCTCGGACCACACATGTGGCAAGAAGAAGAAGTGTGAGCCCCGAACTCCTGCTGGCTACCGCTGTGTCTAGACACTGTCTGAGTTACAAAGACTCATAGACTTTTACATGTAAGCGAGTTCAATCTCCAAATAGTTTTCCGACTTTCAGAAAGTGGCGAAATAAATTCTTTTTTTTTTACTTTTCTTCTTGTTGTTTGATCATTTAGCGCTATTATAGACCCTTAAGGGCTGGACTGGCTGATTGGTTGTTGTTTAATGCCGCATTATGGGACCATCAAGGCTGGATTGGTTGGCTGTTTTTTCTTTAATGCCGCATTACAGACCCACCAGGACTCTATTGGCTGGTTGGTTGTTGTTTTATGACGCATTATGGACCCACCAAGGCTGGTTTCGTTAGCTGTTTTGTATTCAGTGCTGCATTATAAACCTATTCACAATAGATAATGAAGCAATAATCTAGTTTAGAGTGAACCAATGCTCTGTACAGGCGAAAGAGGGCAGTTTGATCCCCTCTCCATTCTGTATTTGAAACGACTTTAGCAAGTCAAGAGCCTTCAAGCACTTTGTATTCAAATATTTTATGTGTGGTAAGAATGACGGTTGAATATGAGTCCCAAGAATTTGGCCTCTTCTACTACTTTGATGGGAGTACCTTCTAAAGATAGGTCTGGATCCTTGTGTGGTTTGTATTAAAAACAATAATATATGCAATTTGTTTTGGATTTTGAAAACTTGAACCAATATCCGTTAGCCCATTTTTTGATTTTGTTAAGGCAGAGTTGTAGATGCCTTTCTATTGCTTGCATGTTCTTACCACAGCATGAAATATTGAAATCATCCACGAAGAGGGACCCATCAACATAACTGTTCATGACGTTAGTGAGGCTGTTAATTTTGAAGTGTAACAGACAGAATGCTGCCTTCAGGGAAGCCCTGATCTTGGTGGAAATAATAAGACAATGTAAAGCCCACCAATTCTAAGCCAGACCTTCACGGGTGACCTGGTAGTGGATAAAATAGCACACTGGAAGATGCAGAAATAACAAATCAAACACACGCGTGTTCATGCTGAAAACACATATATTTATTTCGGCTTTGACATGCATCACATACTACAGCGAGGGGCAAATACAAGGATCATTATATACACAACAGTATCCACAGACTGGAATGTTCAGCGTTTCGTCCAGTAATTATACACAAGAATGACTGCTGGTTTGGGGTGTCCTAATATACCAATATTAAGGGGATACAGGGATCTGCTATTTATGAGGAAAACTGTTACGACAGCCAACATCAACAGCGCTTTTTGTTCGTTCTTGAATTCTCGCTCGAGGAGGTTACGCTGAACATTAACCTCTGTGGTGGCATAGTAAATAATTCTGGTTACATGTTGCCACGTCTTCTCCACAGCAAAGGGATCTCTTGAAAAGAAGGATTGTCTGTCATCGTAGACTGAAAAGAACAAATGTTTGCTTGTTTAGTCCACTTGGGCGGGATGGGGTTGACTAACTTATGTATTTTCATCCTGAAAAATATTGCAAATAATTTTGCCTAAGCTACAAAATGTGAAGGGCCAGAGGCCGTATTGTTGTTGTTTTTTCTCTCTAAAAATCAAATAGTTTATACAAGATTCTTATTTTACAAAATTGTAGAATGTACAAATTAGCTGGAACATAAGTATTTTGCATTAAGATACATCTTTAAATGATATCACCTACCTCTGAACACTTTGGGCAGAAATCTGGGGGATCAAAGACAGATTCATCGAACTCTGCACCGAGGTTTGAAAAACCAGTTGATTGAAGGAAGTTGTCTGAATAAGAGTACACAGTAGGTTAGTTTTAAACCAACATCCTCTGACAACATAAATATATTCACAATTGCTGAATACGGCGTCAAAAAACAACCAAACTAAATCAAAGTAATTATCAATTATTATCTAAAAGTCGTTTTTGAGACATAAATATAAACATTGTCAACGAGTATTGCACTTCAAACTCAACAGGGAGACATCAAAATGGGCTGTGGGTCGCCAGTAACTAAGGCGAACATTCCTTAGAACCTGAAGAAGGGAGTAAAAAAACGGAATAGTTTTCATATTTAAGTAAAGGAACACAGTAACTGGTGGTGCAAGTGCTACTCACATTTATCCTTTCCGTAGAGGTCTGTTTGTAAGGGAATGCATTCTTTCGAGACAACAACGAAGCTGTCTATAACGCTGTTTGGGGTGCGGACCAAAGCCACGGTCGAGTTCATAGTAAGCTGTTGATGACAGCGAGTTACTTCCGAATCCAAGAGTGAAGTCAAAGGCTTTTTTGAATTTATCTGAAAAACAGATGACTCAATAAGTTTCTTGATATTTACCATGAAAGACAAGTTGTGAACACGTGTTGCACACAAAGGTAGTTATAATAACGTAATAGTAAATGAGTTAAATGATGGCCGCGTTTTCGCAATATTCCGTGAAAGGGTGTAGTGGCCAACACCACATTGATAAAATGCCTCAGTCAAACCTTGACACTGAAAGGATTATCATGGTACGTTGTCGACGAGTGAGTATGGCTTTACGCCGCTTATAACAATTATCCAGCAATTATTTCAGCAATATAACGGCGGGTGACACCAGCAACAGGCTTCACACATTGTGGGCAATCGAAAGCTTCACCCATTGAATACTTTCACCACAGGCAACCCCACTATGTTATGTTACAAACGTCAACTTTCTTTTTATCTTGAGTGCACAAAGAGTTGAAAGCCTAAATTGTCAACTTTTATTCGGAGAGATGTAGGGGGAGCCTATGAGTGAGTTGTAATCTCTGGAGGACTCGAATATGTCTCGAGGCCTGTTGGCACTTCATACGTACTCGTTAGTATCACACCACTGCTAACCATGGGGACCAACATCAATTCGAGTGAGGCTTTAAGACACATTGGACTCGTGTAGATCCTGCTAAAAATTGGTCTTCAGCAACACGTGCTTGTCGTAAGAGGCGACTAACGGAACTGGGTGATCAGACAGATGTCATCGTATCCCAGTTGCATCAGTTGATGCTCATGACGTTAATCAATGGACTGTCTGGTACAAAAGATGGAATATCCCTGAATGCGGCTTAAGCAACAAACAGCCTTGTAGACATCTTTTACAGTAACATATATAGAGAATACTACACGAGGTCTCATTACATACGAATTATACGAAACGAGTGTCCTTCCTATGGTATCTGACCGAGCGAAACACATAGGAAGGTCACGAGTTTCGTATAATTCGTATGTAATGAGACCGAGTGAGGTATTTTATTTATTACCCACGTCTTACATGCATTTAAATTGACAAAATAGCGTATTTTTGTTATGTTTTTGGTTTCAAACCAAAACCGGTTTCATAAACCGGTTGCGGAAGAGTTTTGTACTGTAGTACAATATTTGCATGACGTCACATTAATGACGTCACTGTCATGGTAACCGACGTCACGATGCATGTCAGTTGTCATCGCCTCGTACAGCCTCCTACAGTAAACTACTCCGTAACACCTCGTTTCTTGGTTTCCAGTTGCTTCATTCGGCTAACATCACTGGTGGAAACATTGCGTTTATGTTTTTCGACAGATATAATGTCTCAGTTCGACTCACAATTAAACAGCGACACGGCAACGTTCGCAATGTTTACATTCCCACAATGCATTTAAGTTGTAGAATGAATGAATTCACGTGTTTGTTATGAATGGAAAAATAGTTACGTCAGAATGTGACCTAATTGAGAGGTCATCGGTTATCCAATCAAATCGTTAGAATTTCAGGTCAAGTCGTTACGACACAGGTCAACGCGATACGACACTCGTGTGACGTACGAGATTAACATGCGACTACCCATACGTTGACCACGTGGGTAATAAATATTAAGTATATGATACTTACCTGTAACACAGAACTTAGCAAATGGAAGGGTTAACTTCTGGACGCGACATACACTCTTCTTTAGATCAATTGTATACAGCAGACCCTTAAACAAGACAATATAAGGAATTCAGTCAATCATAAAATATTGATCACAATTAAAACCACCACACTGTAATGTTGTCGTAAAGAAGTTCTTTTAACACTGGGCCACTATGGCTTGAATGTATACAGATGTATTTTAGATAACCGCATCTCTCCTCTGTTCGAATACTATACCATAAACTGCCAGAATCGGTTAAGTATTGTTTATATGATTGAGTGAGTGAGTATTATGCCGCTTATTCCAGCTATACCACCACGAGGGATACCAGAAAGAAATGTGGCTGATCTTAACAAAACCAAACACACCCCTTTTGAAAAGGGGGATGTGTCAGAATCTAAATAAACATTACTAGGAGGGCTAAAGTGTTAGGCGCTCATATAAACTTTTCAGGCGATCTTGTGACAGCGTCCTCTACTGGTTGCCGGGTCACGTAGGTAGAGCAGGTAACACAGGGGCCGATGTTGCAGCTAAAGCAGCTCTTGACAAGCCCTTATCTCCACTGCTGATCCCGTACAACGATTTCAAACAAACTATCAAAAGTTATATACTCGGGACCTTATGTTAAAAGGTGTGACACCTATGTAGGAAGAAATACACTTCATGAGGTGAAGCCAACCATTGGTTTTCCCCACGTGGGTTGTCAGTCAAGACGTGATGAGGTAATTTTACGACTATGTATTGGCCACAGTCGGTTTACTCATGACTATCTGCTGAAAATTGATGGGGATGGACCCCCCATGTGTGTCTCTTGCGATGGGTTGGTCACCATCAAACATATTCAGCTTGACTGTGTGGACTTTTCGACTGCCAGGAATTTACATTATGATGAGAGAAATCTGAAAGATCTGTTTTCCCGCGTGAGCGGGCATCTCAAGTGTTCACTTCCTTAGGAAAGTTGACCTGTATCATAAATTGTAACTATGTAATGTGAATAACGAATTGCGTGCTTTGGAAGTTATGACATTTTCTGTTTTAAATAACAATGTAATGAATATATATGCTTTTAAAATAAAACTCATTTGGACTTGGTACTTAAAATGCGTATTAATTCAGGCTTGAGCTCGTCACTATATGGCTGGAATAATGTCGATGCGACTTAAAACCCAACTCAACTCAACTCAACTCAACTATACTTTTCAGGCCCACGGTTGCTCTAAAGCTTTACCTACCAACCATCCTATAAAGGTATAAACAGAATACCAACCGACCTACCTAAGCAGACATATATAATGACGTTTCATTCAGTTGCAATGCTTTAATGCCAGATTGGTTGTATATATTCATGCATTTGTCTGATCGTATTTCTTTTGATAAGGAATTAACTGGACCAAATGTTCAAAAGTATTCAGGGTCGGATGCCTTGTATACTGGTAAAAGACTAATGAATCATAAAAATAGAATATATGTTCACACTCGTACATGTTTACATGGATACCGTTAGCATGTTAATCAATCATTCTAAATGTCCTTGTCTTGATAACTGAAGTGTTTCAATCAATTGTTTCTTTGACAGGATGCACATGTTATTCTTATTTGAATGTATATCACCAGGTCCGTATATTTGTAAATATGCCAAAAAATGCGAATATTATTTTTAAATCAGGGTGTGCTCCTCATTCACAAGCACGTCACATGAATATTTTAAAGTCTTTTGGGCAATGCTAACGACGTGTGAAGCAATATGATATCCCTACTTGTCAGTAAATATTGAGTTGTACTGATATATACAGGCGTGTTTCTCCATTATTGTGTTATTGTATGAACCCTAAACATATATCCTATTATTTTTAATTTAAATTTTCAACAACACAAAAAAAACTGATAATGACGAAAGTCATCACTATGGGATTTATAGCCAGGTTTTATAATGAATCGTGTATAGAAATATCATTTTGTGGTTACTTGCTAATTGTATATGTAAGTCTGTGATATTCTACTTATTTTACTGCCGTTTGATGATAGTTAAACCGTTTATTTTTTATAAGCTACATAGTTTGCAAAGTCACATTATAACTTAAAAAGGTCAGCCACGAAATACCAGTGCGAAACAGAACAAAAAGAAAGGTAAGATTAACCTTACCCCTTTGTGATCGGCAATGACTTTGGATTCCCCTTTGGTGTTGTCAAGGCTGAAGTTGCTGATGATGGCTATCCTTTCATTGGCGGCATCGTAGTATTCTATAGAACTCCCCTGAAACAAGAATTCATGGCATTGCAATAGTATCTTACAATAGTCTATCATTATCGCAATAGTTGTTTCCCCCAAGTATTTAACTAGTGTTAGAGTGTTTGAAGAGAACGTGGGGTGTGTGTGTGTGTGTGTGTGTGTGTGTGTGGTGTGGGTGTGTGTGTGTGGGGGGGGGGGTGGAGAGGTGTTTGGACGAGTAAGAGCAAGATGGTGCATTTCACGACAGAGAGTAAGTTCGTTTATTTGACGATAAGAGAAAGGATGAGTTTATTTTGCGATGGGTTGATAAACAGCATGTAACGGGAGATTGTGAGTTTGTGCATACGATGGGGGAGAGCTTGAAGACGAGAGAAAGAGAAAGAGTGCATTTTACGAGAGATAGAAAATATATTACTCGAGCGAAGGATACTGCGATTGACGAGAAAGACAGTAAGATGTTGCGTTTGTCAAGGGAGAGTAAAGAGTGGAATTAATGAGAGAGAGAGAGTCCATTTATCGAGAGAGTTTACTTACGGCATCAACGAAGGGAACATTCACCCCCTCTACTTTTGACAGAGCAAGACCAGCGGAGAATCTCTGGGCAAACCACTTATCAGGGGCACAGCAGACCTTTGCCCCTCCCACACAAGTGGACAACACGGACAGCAGGATTATGTACCCCAACATGTTTCCAATGTTTCCAGGTGATCGCCAAATGTGTGGTGCGAGCCGAGGTTCTCTACCTTATAAGCAATAACACCCTCTGGGGTTGGGGGGAGGAATCTAATATTAATCCGCTTTTATTAGATAAAACGGCTACCGACTGCTTTTAAAAACAACTTAATTAAACAGTTACTGTTGATACATTAAAGCTCATTCATGGCAATCTTACGGCTGGATTATGAATAACCAACAGCCTATAATTTGTAATTTATATTTGATACAAAATATAGTAATATCCACAGATTTTAATAAGTACGTATCATTGAATGCAACAAACAACAAACAACAATCAATTAGTACTTTTCTTTCTCAAAAAGAGCTGTGCATGGGAAAACGGCACCCATCACTGGATGCATTTGAAAATGTTGATTTGTAATTAATAAATTGTGTTTTAATTGAATGTAGTCTTCTTGATCAATTATTCGGTTTCTGTAGTTTTTTAATGTTTAATGAAACGGTGGGTTTATTAACTGCAGTGATAATGCGAGCTTTCTGAAAAAACATATTGGACACTTTCGTAGTAGTAATAGTATTAATAGAGCATTAATAAAGCGCATATTTCTATGCATAATGCATGCCCAAAGCGCATATGTTAGGATGAGAAGGCTGTTTGGAAAAGGTAAGCCTTATGTGCGGTTTGAAAGGTTGAAAGTTCTTTTATTTCTCTAAAATGTTGTGTCTTCATTAATCCATGCTTGTAAGAGGCGACTAACGTGATCGGGTGGTCAGGCTCGCTGACTTGGTTGACACATGTCATCAGTTCCCAATTGCGCAGATCGATGCTCTTGATCACGTCAGTGTCTGGTCAAGACTGTATTATTTACAAACCGCCGCCAAATAGTTGGAATATTGCTGAGTGCGGCATTAAACTAAACTCACTCACTCACTAAAATGGTGTGGAAGATGATTCCACTCTGAGGGTTGTAGCAGAAAAGAAAGTTTTTTGACCAAATTTAACTGTTCTGACTTTAGCAATGCACAGAAGATTATGTGTCTTGGAGCGGAGGGAAGTAGTGTGCAACGTCACCCTGGGCCCTTTTTCAAGATGGCGGCACATCCGGTCCCCCTGGGCGCCGCCATCTTGGATCCGGTCACTTCCGGTCAGGGGGAGATCACTCGGGTTCCGGTTCCGGTGCTTCCGGTTCCGGTGTGTGCGCACGCATCGCGATAACGTCACGTCCGGTTCCGGTGGTTGCGCGCGCATGACGATGACGTCACCTCCGGGCCAAGATGGCGGACGCGTTTCAAGATGGCGTCCCCTCCGGTGGGATCGCGTGAGATCTCGCGGGATCTCGTGGAGTCTCGCGGGATCTCGCGAGCGTAGACGCCTTTCAAGATGGCGGAACGGACGAGCGGCGGACGGGACGGGACGGGACGGAGAGGGAAGGAGAGGGAGAGGAAAGGAGAGGAAAGGAGGGAGGGAGGGAGAGAGGGGGTGAGGCGGACACGATGGCGTGGCTAGACAAGTGTGTGTGTGTGTGTGTGTGTGTGGTTAAAACACATTGGATGGAGCCTTCTTTCGAGCGAGGTGGGTGGCCCTGAAAAGGGCCGTTGGTATGGGTGGGTGAGAGATCACCGAGGTATCTATGGTGGTGATGGTGGTGCACTGGAGGCAGTGCTGCTGGAATCGTCCATGGGTTCGACAAACTCCAAGATGCGTTGAAGTAGAGAGTACATGGTGTCTATGCGATCTTGAACGAGGAGGACCTTGTCATGGAGTAGAGCCAGTAGATGTTGGCTTTCACGTTTACTCACTTTCTTTGGCGGTTCACTTGGCTGGTAGGTGGATGCCGGACGTTTCTGGCCCTTGTTAGAGCAGTTCATACTCTTATGGTCCTCTTGACCACAGTGACGACAGGGATGTGGACAGACGTAACTGAGATGACCTTCGTTTTTTCCACAGTTGTAGCAGGTGTTGTTATCGTGCTTGTTGTTGTCCTTGGTCTTCTTGGGACATACGTAATAGCGATGACCTTGAGCACCACACTCGGTACAAGTCACCTTGGGACAGTGTAGATAACTGTGGTCATCTGTTTCGCACAGGCGGCAACGGAAGGAGGCGGAGGCGGGAGGCGACTGCATGCTTCCAGTTTAAGTGAGCAACTGATGAGGAGTGCTGGAAAACCTTGAATTTATATAGCTGGGGTTGATGACGTCACTTTGACGCATCCGGTTCGCACCGGTTGCATCCGGTTCGCACCACTCTCATCCTGACTCAACAGGCTAGTGTGACGTCATGGGGTATGACATCATTCCTATAAATAACACATGAGCTCATGGTGCGCACTGCTACGCTTAGGACAACCTATTGTGACGTCATAGGGTGACGTGACCTATATAAACCAGTCTCAGCGTGGGTCTTACCAGTTCTCACCATGCCGTCACCACAAATGAACGAAGATGAACTTGAAGAGGAGCCTGTGCCCTACGAGTTGGAGCGGACGACCCAAAGAACAACCAAGAAATTCCGGACTGGTACCCAGCGCTACAATCTGAAGTTCAATCCAGCTTGGCTGCAGCGTCAACAGCCTGAAGACCTTCCCGTCGTTCTCAGAGAACAGTTTGATGCCGTGTTAGCAGATCTGAGAGACGATGTGGGCGGACAGGATGGCGATCGTGTGGGATTGGCCCTGGAACACCCCGCCCTGGATTCAGACATCCGAATTCCATTTCAGCGCATGGAGGACCTCCAGGGGGAACACATCATGGCCCAAGTGGAAAAAGTACAACAAAGCAACCACGACTTACATATCGATGACACCATGGACATTTTCTTACTGCATGTAGAGGATCCTGATCGTATCGGTGAGGGACACGGCCGGCCAACACACCTCGTTGGCTTAAACGCTTTCCTGGAAAAGAAACAATGCATCGTCCAAATCAAGAATGAGGATCAGCTCTGCTTTGCCCGTGCCCTGGTCGTGGCCAGTCACCATTCACACAAACCCGATCCTGTGACCAAGGAATGGACGAAGGAATGGCGGTACATACGTAAGAAAGAAAGACCAGCGCAGTTGAAGGCTGCCAAGGGCTTGTTTCGCCAACTCAAGATCCCCGAAGGTCCTTGTACAGGGCGTGCCACGTGGGAGTTGTTCAGTCAACGTTTGGCCCCTTACTATCAGCTCAAAGTCTACTCCCAAGAGGTGTTGAATCGCCTCCTGTACAAGAGTGAAGTGGCTCAACCCACCAAGATCCTTCACCTCTATCATCACCATCACCATTACGATGTCATTACCTCCATGACTGCCTTCACAGGTTATCCCTACTATTGTGAAACGTGTGACCAAGGCTACGCCCACGCTGAAGATCATCGCTGCACCCAAGAATTTCAATGCCAATGGTGCCAATGTCTTGGATACTGTGGCGACGTGGTCAGTGAAGGGCTCTCCTGTCTCCAATGTGGCGGGTGGTTCCAAAACCCTACCTGCTTTGAACGCCATCGGACGGACGGCCTCCGCCAAGCATCCCAGCACCTGCTCCACCATCCATACGTGTCATCGTTGCTATGCCAAAGTCAACGTGAGAAAAATCCAGGGCATGGCCAACCACCAGTGTGGCACGAATTGGGACTGTAAGATCTGCAAAGAACCCTTGAAACCCAACCACCAGTGTTACATGTCCGTCATCGAACCACCGAAACAAAATGAAGACGGTGAAAAAAATGGATGAAGACAAAGAACGGCAACAGCGTCAGTTCATCTTCTATGACTTTGAATGTACTCAAGATCAAGGAACTCATGTTCCCAACTTGTGTGTGGTGCATCTAGGATGTGGAAAATGTATTTCCGAGGCCTCGGATCAGCTGTGTGACAAGTGCCCCTGGCGTAAGGAAGGAGAAGGGCCTAGTCGCATCAAAGTGTTTCGGGGATCGACGACCTTGAAGGACATGGGCGACTGGTTGATGTCCCTGGCGGAAAAGAAAGAGAAGCAGAAGAAGAAACGCAAGGCATCCCAGCAGCAGCCGTCAGGCCGTGCCTCCCAAACAACCCAAACGGTCATCACCAGAACCCGATGATGATGATGATGTAGAACAAGGCAACAACGACAAAGAACAAGACGACGAAGACGACATTTCCCCTACCCTCGATGATGACGACGTGTTGGTCATTGCTCACAACTACCGTGGGTATGATGGTCACTTGCTCGAACAGTACTTTCATCAACATCTCGTGAAAGCACCCCAGGTCACACTACGTGGGTATCACATCTTGCAGATGACCGTGGGACGTCTTGTTTTCAAGGATTCCCTCAACTTCCTCACGATGGCTCTGAAGCAATTTCCAAAAACGTTTGCATTGACGGAACTCAAGAAAGGCTACTTCCCTCACTTCTTCAACACCGAAGCTCACCAAGGCTATGTGGGCCCATATCCTCCCGTGTCTACTTACGATCCTGACAGCATGTTTTCTGCCGAACGCAAAGCTTTCTTGGCCTGGTACGATGCACGGGTGGCTGAAGGGACTGTCTTTGATCTGGATGAAGAATTGTTGACTTACTGTCAGAGTGATGTGGACATTTTGCGTCGAGGCTGTGCTGCATTCCGCAACATATTCATCCAACAGAACAACGTGGACCCTTTCTATGAAGCAGTGACTCTACCCATGGCTTGCATGCTCACCTTCCGAAAACAGTTTTTGGAACCCCACACCATCGCCATCCTACCTACTCAAGGTTATCGTCCCCAGCGTCGCTACTCGCTTCAGTGTCTCCACTGGCTCAACTGGGTCATGCATCAACACCCTGGGGTTCACATCCAACATGCTCGGAATGGTGGAGAAGTAGGCTTTGACTGTGCTGACGGAAGTCGTTACATGGCAGATGGCTACGACACCAAGACACGCACCGTGTACGAATACTTGGGCTGTTTCTGGCATGGCTGTACTCGCTGTTACAAGACGGACCGATGTGAACGCCATACTAGCTTGGGTACCACCCCTTGGGAACGATACCATCATACCATGTACCGACTGGGTGTGTTACGCCAACATCCCGGCATCGGCCAAGTGGTGACCCTCTGGGAATGTGATTTTCTGAAACAACAGAAAGACAACGGTGATCTGAGAGCCTTCCTGACTACCCTGCAAGGACCCCATGCCTACATGCCTGACCGTTGAATCCTAGAGATGCTTTCTTTGGAGGTCGTACCAACGCCACCAAACTGTACTCTGAAGCCAAAGAAAATGAAGAAATCAAATATGTGGACGTTTGCTCGCTGTACCCTTACATCTGCAAGTATGGTACTTTTCCCGTGGGACACCCGAGATCAAAGATCATCCTCCCGTGTCTGACTTGTTTGAGCTCCACGGCCTGATCCAGTGCGAGTCTTGCCACCCACCGACCTCTATCATCCTGTTTTTCCTTACAAGTGTCAAGGCAAACTGCTCTTTCCACTGTGCCGTGCGTGTGCTGAAGAGCAGTTGGATGCTCCCTGCCCCCACGGGGATGAAGACCGGGCATGGATTGGTACCTCGTCAGCAAAGAGCTTCAGTTTGCTGTTGAAAAGTGCGGCTATCAAGTGCTTCACATCTTTGAGGCTTGGCACTTTGACACGCTTGCCACCTACGACCCTGACACCCAAGAGGGAGGACTGTTTGCCAAGTATGTCAACAATTTCTTCAAGATCAAGCAAGAGGCCAGTGGCTACCCGAAGGTTGTCCAGACCCAAGCGCTACATCCACGAGATACAGCAGAAAGAGGGAGTCACCTTGGATCCTGCTCGCATTCACAAAACCCAGGACTACGTGCCTTAGCCAAGGCCTGCCTGAACAATCACTGGGGCAAGTTTGGTCAACAGCGTTGGGTTTGCCAAGACGGAATATATCAGTTCCCCTGAGAGGTACTTTGCCCTCCTCCGGGATGAGCGCCGTGTGGTGAAAGACATTAACATCATCAATGAAGACCTCATCTGTGTCACTCATGAACCTCAGGCAGACTTTCACGACCCTCATCCAGCCCACAATGTGGCCATTGCAGCCTGGGTGACAGCACAAGCCCGTCTCAAGTTGTATTCTTATTTGCAACCGCTGGATCGACGTGTCCTCTATTTTGATACGGACAGTATCATTTACATTCACCGTCCACGAAGTTACAACCCGCCACTGGGAGATACCTTGGGGGAGCTGACTGATGAACTGGGAGGGGGCAACAGCATTCAAACCTTTGTCTCGGCAGGACCCAAGAATTATGGCTACAAGCTGCGCCATCCTCAATCTGACGGCAGTGTGGGCATCAGCAAGGTCCGAGGATTTACTTTAAATCACAGGGCGAGCCAACATGTCCACTTTGACAGCATGAAGAACCTCGTCTGTCAGAGGGATCAAGCCAACATCACGGTCCCGTACCCACACCGCATCATTCGCGGAGGACTTCGTCAGGGCAACGTGTTGCTGTCCAAGGACACCACCAAAACCTATCGCTTGGTCTACACCAAACGCCGAGTGCAGTACGACCCCCAAGGTGTCCCCAGGGAAACTCTCCCCTATGGCTATAAAGAGTGAACCCATCCCTCCCATGGACTTTTGATGCAGACATGCTCTGATGTATTGATGTTTAACCCATAAAATGTGATTGCCTTGTTCATTTGTTGTTCTATCATTCAATAAATTGTGATTGTATTGTACTCTTGTGTTATGTCGTCTCTCTCTCTTCAGGGCCAAACCTGGTGGAGTCCATGGTCACCCTCAATCCTGTTGTACCCTGTTCTTAGACTCAGACCTGGTGGAGGCCATGGTCATGTTTATCATGGCATAGGTACTGTCACAAAAAAGGGAAGAGAAGGGAGAGCAGAGTGGCGCAGTGGAAGCGTACTGGGCTCATCACCCAGAGGCCCGTGGATCGAAACCACGCTCTGCTAACGACAATTTTTTCTTTCTAGTTTGACGTCACACACCCTATGACGTCATCACGACCCTGTGTGTATATATAAAGAGACGTTTCTGTCAGAGTCATTACAGATTCTGTTGTCTAAGAAAAGAGAAGGATGGAACCCGTTCACTGCGATAGGCTTAGGGAGAATCGTTGTGGTCTCGTGCTCGCTATCAAGCAGGTCGAAGCCGTGGTCGACAAACTGATGACGTTTAAAGTCCTGACCATCCTCATGAAGGCAGAGATTATCGAAAAACCTCGGACCTCCTTTGACCGTGTCAGAGAATTGTTAGACATGCTTCCCCGAACGTGGACCCCAAGCTTACTCCCTCTTCTGCAAAGCTTTGGAGGAATGTGGAGAAACAGAAGCCATGGCCTTGCTGGGTCTCAAGACTCCCACGGACAAGGCACAGTCACAAGTGACAGTCCACTGGCTATTCTTCTATGGAATCCAGTCACCGTTCAGCAACTTTCATCCAGCTGTGTTTACCTTGAATGGTGTTACATTTAATTGTGTTGAACAGTGTTACATGTACTCTAAAGCCATGTACTTTGGAGATTACGACAGTGCGACGTGTATTCTGCAAGAGGCTGTTCCAGCAAAGCAAAAACGTCTGGGGCGATGTGTGAAAGGTTTCACTCAAACAGTGTGGGACACGGTCAGTCTTGAGGTGATGACCAAGGCGATCACGGCTAAATTTTCCCAGAACAAGGACTTGAAACAGAGATTGATTCAATCCTACCCAAAGTCGTTAGCTGAAGCTAGCCCCTACGATCAAAGATGGGGAATAGGAATGGGTGTTTCTCATCCGAATATTGACAAACCCTGGACATGGTCGGGGAAAAACAAGTTGGGAAAAGCGCTCATGCATCTTCGTGACACGCTGTTGTTGTTGTGAGTGACGTCATCCATGGGCCAACTCCAATGACGTCATCCATGCACGAGCCACGTGACATCATCCATGCACGCGCCACGTGACGTCATCCTGTGTATCTCTATAAAAAAGACTCTGACCCCATCGTGATTCGTCATCATGCTGTTCACGCTGCTCTTTGTGCTTGCCACCTATCTAGAAGAGAGACACTTTAGAGAACAGTTCAGAAAAGCCGTGCAAGAGGCCATCCAGAAACAACACGATCGTGACGCCATTTGAAGTGACGCCATTTGAAGTGACGTCATAGCTCGCGCTGCTGGTGTTGCCTATAAAAACGCAGGATCGATCGAGCGGGTCATCAGTTGCATCAGCTCAGCCGTTGAAGATGGCATCTCCAGGCAACCTCCCTTCTTCTTTCGTCAACTTGGCTTCGCAGGCAAAGGACCTCGCTTCTGACATGGCCAATCTCCACAACACCATGATGACTCAAAGCCAGTTATACAAGACCAACTACATGGATCTCCAGGACCGGCTGCGTGTGATGGAACAAAAGTTGCCGTCGATCATCCGCAAGCTGGCAGATATTCAGCCGAAAAGAGAAACACTGTATGGCATGATGGGTCGCTTCTGTGAGTTGACTGAGGAAGACTATTACTGGATGGCGTATCACCAAGACCACTTGCGTATCCTCTCCGACAGCGCCAACAGATCGTGCCCTCGCTTGATCCTCATCGGTATCAACGATGCTTATGCCAAGGAAAATGCAGGGGAGACCTTCCTCAACAAGCTGTTCCACATCGTGTTCAAGTTGAGGAATGGGCGTCCTATGACCTATGACCATGGTGTACTGTACAGCAAGCTGCTGGCCAAACTCCAGGTGAAACTCTGGCCTCACCCACCCAGCTATAGTCTTCGATATGCCACCTGCACTCTACCTTTGTTCTCCAATGATCCAGAGGTCACCGACATGACGCCCAAGCCCGTGCCTCGAAAAAGAATACCTCCCAAGACCACGCCTGCCAAGACTTCTCCAAAGAAGAAGAAGAAGGTCTCCACCCCCGCCCCTTCCCAAGGCACCCACCAAGATGACGTCACCTCCCCAGGGGACCCTGGCCACGACTTCTCCAAAGAAACAGAAGAAGAAGTCAAACAAGGAGCCCCCCACCAAGACAGGCACCAAGAAGGCGTCCCCTCCCAAGACACTCACCAAGAAGGCACCCCCCAAGCCTAAGAGTCTCAAAGCACCCCAGACTCCGAAGAAACAGTTGGAGATGACTGACTTGTGGGAGAGCGAGAAGGGTCAAGGGATCAGTCCTGCTAGCCCCCAAGAGATCCCCCAG
The DNA here is from genome assembly GCF_003918875.1 of Haliotis rubra. Classification (NCBI taxonomy): domain Eukaryota; kingdom Metazoa; phylum Mollusca; class Gastropoda; order Lepetellida; family Haliotidae; genus Haliotis; species Haliotis rubra. Next base: position 185,433 of record NW_025767616.1, on the reverse strand, counting down.
GCAGAGTTACCTCCAGATCTTCAAGACTTGTATGATCTACTCCCGATGGCTGTCACCATGGAAGCAGAGCAGACAACTCCAGAGAGGGCTCCAGAGACGACTCCAGTGAGGGCTCCAGAGACGGATCTGGTGATGGCTTCAGTGACGGCTCCAGAGGAGGAGCCAGAGACTTTTGCCGACATCCCCATGTTTAACGATGAAAATCATTTTCATCCCGGACAAATGGACTTTTTTACGGTGTTCGACCTGCAATCCCGAGGATCACCTGAACTGGTGGTGATCTGTGGATGACCTGTTGTTGTTGATCTGTTAATGCATCATTATTGTTGATCTGTTTGCCATGTTGATGTTGTTCCTCAATAAAATGTGAATTCCATGTCAAAGGGTTGTGTCTTCTATATCTTCAGGGATCTTAGCTCTTAGAGGTCATTTCCCGTGCAACCCGCAGGGGTGGTAAGACGATGTGTCAGTATGTCAGGGACACTATCAGGGACAGTGTTAGACTCAGACCTGGTGGAGGCCATGGTCACCCCACTCACGTTACGTCATCCCTTTATCATGTTAATTGCAGGCCCTACAGGGTCAGGTAAAACATCGTTTGTCAAAGCCTTCATGGAACATGTGTTTCAACCGGGGATCCTAGATCTTCCACCTCAGGGCATCGTGTGGGTGTACAGTGAATGGCAACCCATGCATGAGGACTTGGAAGTTCTGACTTCGAGGTTAGGGATACCCCTGACGTTTGTGCAAACGATGGGGGAAGCCAACACGCAGTTACCTGCAGGGTCTGGGGCTAAGACCGAGAAGGGTTTGCCTACGCCCCATTGGTTGATCATTGATGATTTGCTGGGCGACAATACCAAAGAGGAAGAAGGCGAAGTTCTGAGATGGTTTACCAAGAAAAGTCATCATCGCAACACGTCCGTGTTGTACTTGATGCAAAACCTCTTTGCTTCATCGCCTCATCATCGCATCATTAGTTTAAATGCCCACTACATGGTGCTGTTTAAAAACCCGAGGGACGCCTCGCAAATGGATCACTTGGCCAGACAAATCTTTCCAGGACAGACGGCCTTCCTTCGGGAAGCCTATGAGGATGCCACTTTGGCTCCTTATTCCTATTTGTTTCTGGACTTGAAACCGACCACGGCCAAAGAGCACCGTGTAATGGTCCCATCTCTTTAAGTAATCCCACCATCCTTTACATTCCCAAGTCGTGATAAATAGAGATGATCGTCTACCCTACGGTCAGTTGACCCAGAGCTGCCATGGGAGACAGACGGAAACAGACCCAGCCCCGCAAACGTGCTGTTGCCACAGGGTTGTTTAAACCAATCCATAAAACACTCCTGACCACCTTGGGTCGTGATCCCACCGAACAACATCGGTCGGGTGTGCAACGGTTGTACGAAAGTCTAAGTGCTCCTCCTCCTCCTCCCTCTGCTTCCTCCTCCTCCAAACAAAGGCGTTCCTTAAAGCAGTTGTACCCCACAGCCCCCACCATGAACACGTTTGTCCCTGTCAGTACGTATCGTGCCTCTCCTGCTGCCTTCTCTCCCCCTTCTTCTTTTCCGGCCTCTCCCCCTTCATTCCCATCGTCTCCCCTCTCTCCCACCATGATTCAACCCTTTCAACCCTTGACCCAACGGCGTACCACCAGCACCAAAGGCACCAGCAACAAACGCACGGGTGCTAAACGCCCCAGCCTGGGCACCCCACGCAAAGGAAGCCACAGAAGCATGCCCGCCCGCAGAAAAGTCAAACCCATCATCGTGAAGAAAAGACTGCCTTCGGCAGAGAGCGTGGCTGTCAAAGGACGTCATCGGCTGTTGCAATGGTTTGTCATTGCCGTGAGAAATCTGCGAGCAGGGCGTGTTCCTTTGAAGACGCAGCACAAGACCTGGCTGTTGAGGCACCAAGACGTGCTGACCAAGATTGCGAATCCACGGCTACCTATGGATGAACGCCTGACTTACCTGATGAAACGCAGTGGAAGTGGTACGTTGGCTGGTGTGTTGACCCGTATCTTGTTGAACTGGCAGTCCTACCTACAGGAAAAACAGCAGAAGCCCTCAGCACCTCGCCCCCGCCGCCGTGCCCCCAAGCAACCCCAGGGACGTCGCAAGTCACCCACCCGACAAGAGAACAAGAAGAAGAAGAAGAAAAAAGGGTCACTTCACCCTCAGCCCCAGGTGCAGCCTTGACCCGGATGGTGTTACGAAGTCAAAAGAAGAAGAAGAAGACCACAGCGGCATTACCCCCACTCCCTCCAGCGACATTACCATAAATAGAGGCCTCCCACCCACATCCTGGTCAGTTCAACGGTAGCAGCTGCAGGGACGACACCATCATGTCGGCACGTTTAAAACGTCACAAAGAAGCGCTCTGTCATGTGTGTAGTCCTTCTGCGACACCAGCCATGCGACAGGCTATTTTGAAACAGGCCCCATCGGAACTGATTCAAGCCATCTGTGAATGCGTGGTGAATTTGTATGGAGGCAACATTCCTATGACAGCACAGCAACGTCAACGTTTACAAAAGCATGGGTCACTGATGCATACGTTAATGAAAAAAAAGGTGCCTGTGTCCAAGAAACGTCAACTTTTACAGCAGAAAGGAAGGGGATTGGGTCTCTTGTCTGCCTTGGCATCGGTGGTGGGTCCCTTGGTGTCTGGCCTGTTGGGTAGATGATCCTCAAGGAAGATCCTCAAGGAAGATCCTCAAGGAAGATCATAAATAGAGGGCGCATCCTAGATTGGGGTTAGTTGCATCTGCACCGTCCTACCACCAAGATGAAGCATGCACGGAAGATGGTGATGGTCCCAGAAGAGGTATGGCAAAGTCTGCAAGAAGAAAAACGTCAACGGCATTTGCTCAAGTCCAACCTGTTGGAACAGAAACGCGTGCACACGCTTCACGATATGGATACCCTCGTCCGTGATGACACGGTTCCCTTTAGGGACCGAGAGCAGCAGTATAACACCTTGTTGCAACACACCTTGGCGTTTCAAGATCAAGCCGCGGTCAAACCTTTAAAAGCCACGGGCACCCCTAGGACGAACACTCCCAGGATGGGTACCGCCAGGACGGACACCCCCAGGGCTGGATCTCCTCACCATAAGTACGATTGACTTACTGAGTCGTGTATCTGCATGTCCCGCGTAGAGGTCGCCTTCCTAAGAAGGAGTCCGCGAAGCCGGTCGTAGAGCAGTGGCTCATGGTTTGTTTGTTCTTTTTTTGTTTCAGAACCCGATGATGTCGAAGCCATTCTGAATGAAGTCGTGCAAACGGTTCCCAAAACGCTACAGACCAAGGCCAGACAGTTGATGGCCCGTATTCGTGCTCATCCCGACTTGGGTTGGAATGAGGCGTGTCAATTCGTGGTGGAAGGGGAACCCATGCCTGGGACGCACATGGTGGATCTCATCAATGATCTTGTTCGACAACGTACCAAATTAGGCCCTCCACGGGGTTGGAATATTCTGGGTCAGTATCTCGCTTCCAGTAATGTACCCCATGAACTGATTGGTAACCCTCTACGTTGGTCCTGGATGATGAAAACCAAAGGGTCATCCACCCAGCCTCCTGACACCCCCCGTGAAGCGTCCACACCCTCCACCTGCTGACTTGTTTTTGACACCCCCCGCATCCAACCTTCCTCTGGAACCCCAGAAGAAGAAAAAGGTTGTAGAGACCCCCTCCTCCCCTCTCAACCGGGTGCGTCAGTGGATTCACTTTTAATAAAAGGGAGCAGAGGGTGATGTCAACGACAGTGTCATCATGAGACGTCCAAAGAGAAACAACAACATCAGCAAAGCATCATCATCGTCTTTGTCTCCTGCATGGACACGATGGCTCCACCACACCTATTACGATCCCAAACACCCAGCAGGCTATGGAGGGTGGCTTGCCTTGTGGCAAGCAGCAGGACATCAAGCCAAAGCAGGACATCAAGCCAAAGCAGGACCCAAGAAGGGGGGACCCAGGAATGGGGGGACCCAGGAAGGGAGGAAGGAAAATGGGGCCAAGGCCCACCCAACGCCAGGTGCGCCAATGGTTGAAAACCCAGGACACGTACACCTTGCACAAACCAGCCCGACGCTCGTTTCCCAGGGATCATTACCGTGTGGGTGGCGTGGATGAATTGTGGCAAGCCGATCTGAGCGATCTCCTTGCGTATCCGAAAGAGAACCAAGGCAACCGGTATTTGCTGTGTGTCATCGATGTCTTCTCCAAAATGGCTTGGGTGCAGCCCATGAAAGCCAAGACCGGTGCCACTTTGATAGAGGCCTTTCAACGGATCCTGAAACAAGCTAAAGTACGTGTGCCATCCCAGTTACAGACCGACAAAGGGACTGAATTTGTCAATGCCCCTTTTCAAGCCTTCCTCAAGAAACGGGGTATTCATTTCTACACCAGTCAAAACCCAGAAACCAAAGCCTCTGTGGTGGAACGTTTTCAAAGGACGTTGAAAAACCGTATGTGGCGTTACTTCACCCAACAGGGAACACGCCACTACCTGAAGGCCTTACCCCAACTGATGCATTCCTACAATCATCGTGTCCATCGTACGATTGGACAACGCCCCGTGGATGTACGTCCTAACGCTCCCTACGATGAAATTCGGGTGTTGGATCACATGGAACGACAGAAGAAGCTGAAGCAGCGCCAACTCAAGACAAAGAAGAAGAAGAAGAAGAAGCACCCTCTCTTGTTACCCGGGACCCGTGTCCGTTTGAACAAGACCAAGGGCACGTTTGACAAAGGGTACCTTCCCAACTGGACCACCGAACTGTTCACCGTGGATCGGGTGGTGAAAGGGCGTGTTCCTCCTGTCTACCAAGTGAAAGATGATCATGGAGAAGTGCTGCAAGGCACCTTTTACCCGCAAGAACTGCAACCCATTCAGAAAACGGATGATGTGTACACAGTGGATCAGGTCCTGAAACGACGACGTCGCCAAAAAAAAGATGAAGTGCTGGTGAGATGGTCAGGATACCCTGCCAGCTTTGATTCATGGATCCCTGCGGCTCATCTGGTCTTTAAATAGCGTGGCCTCCAGTCTCCCACCGTCAGTGGAGCCTCCACCATCATGCAGAGTGAACCGATCTCAAGGTGTAAGGAGGGCGGCAAGTCATCCCCACGCTGGTGTTGCTTTGGCATGGACTTGCCACGAAGTGAAGTGGTGTTTTTCTCCCAAGTGTTTCTGATATATGGCGTGGTCATCATGAGCATGGTTCAGTTGGCATTGGACAACGGTGAGAAACAGTTGTGGACAGCTTTGTTGGCCAGTAGCTTGGGGTATTTGCTCCCACAACCCACGTTGGTGTCGTCGTCGTCGTCGTCATCATCCCCGTTGTCACCTTCCTCGACTATATCTCCAACCCCCTCTGTATCCAGCCTGGTTCCCTAAGAGAGAGAGAAAGATGTCGGTGTCTGTGTTTTCCAAGCGGGACTTTTACGTGACCTTACCCAGCGATGCGTCCATGGATGTTCATCCCGACAACAGAGTGAATCATTACGAAGTCAAACTACCCTTTCCCATTCAAGTGAATCGTCAGGAGTGGGAAGTCGGCGTCAGTGAACTTCATTTCCCCATGACATGGTACAATGTGTCATACCCCTTCAACTGGTTTGTCCTTCATGTGAACTTGGAACGTATGACCCGGACTTACAGTTCAGCAGAAGGCGATGCGACCGTGATAGAAGAGAACCCAGGCATCATCAGAGCCGTCAGCGAAAAGGTCATTATTCCAGAAGGAGTGTATTCCTGTCGCCAACTGGTCCAGAGACTGAACATCCTGCTTCAACACGCCTGTGCACGGCTGTTGGCCAAGCATACGCAAGATGTTTACCAAGCGGATGCCAGAGCTCGTTTCACCGTCACCGTGAAGTACCCCAAAGAAGACCTCCGATTTGAAATGCGTGGCAAAACGCATGTCAACTTTTATGCTCCCACCCCGAAAGACATGTGCAGAGCCATTACGGGTTCCTCCTGCAGAACCTCAAGCCAACCTGACCACGATGCCTACAGGTCTGCCTACACCACCCGATTGGTGTTGCCTGCTCCTTTAGTACGTATGCTGGGATTCATACAGCTCCCCATGGTGGATGAAGCAGAAGAAATAAGTCAAGTCTCTGCTCAGCCTGTGCAAGTGGCTGTGTTTGATCGTCCTCTCGTCGTGGGTGAACAGGAAGCACACCATCTGGCTGGTTTTGATACCGTGTACGTCTACTCGGATGCAGTGGAAGATCAAATCGTGGGGGGATACCATGGCTCCCTTACTGATGTATGTCCCCGTGTCGCGCCAGATGATGGAAGACAGCGTCGTGATCAAAACCCCTCAGCACCTACGCTACATGGGATTGCGTCAGGGAACCACGGATGCCATTTGAATCTATTTAACGGATGACGTAGGACGTCTCGTGCCATTCCAGACTGGGAAGACCATCGTGACACTTCATTATCGTCCCCGTCGCCTGGGTACGTACTGAGACTCAGCATGTTAGGACACCAGTGTATCAGACTCCGCAGCAGCAGCGGCTTGGGTGGACAGCAGCGAGGAGGAGGCGGCTTAGCCGTGTACCAAGGACGCATTCATCAACGAGGGAGAGGTTTCGGTAACATCTTGGGAAACTTGGGACGTTCAGCACTCTCCATCCTCAAGACAGTGGGAAAATCAGCTCTCAAATCAGGCGTCAAGATGTTGCCGGGATTGGTGCAAGATATCAGTTCAGGACACCGAAGTGTGGGGGACAGTTTGAAACATCATGGGAAACAAGCCTTACTTGCCACCTTGCGACAGCACCCACCACCAGGATCACCCGCTCGCAAAACGAAAAAAGCGAAACAGTCTGTGGGATCCACCAAGAAACGTAAACCCTTGTTTTGAGAGAAAGAGATAAAGACCCACCCCGATGGGAAAGGAGTTCAGTTCAACACCAGACACCGTAGGGTCAAGACCTGTTGTGTAGACCTGTGGTCCAGACCTGTGGTCCAGATCAGCTGTCAAGATGATGCGCCGAGATGCCTGTGAATGCTCCAAGGCCCAAACTGGATCTCTTTTCTGTGCCCCCTGTGGTGACGTCCGTCCAAGAAGGTCAGTGGATTCGATACAGCCCTCTGGCACCTCCTTCGGTCGCGGGCCCCCTCCAATTTAACATTGCTAACCCTGTCAATGCCTACATCGATTTGAGCCAGTGTTACCTCCGCATCTGCCTCAAAATCAAGAATACAGATGGTACGAATGCAGTTCGTGATGGCGATGACGCACTCGCCGTGTCCACGGTGAACAACATGATGCATTCCCTCTTTCGTGAAGTGCGTGTGCAAGTGGGACACAACCAACTGGAAATTACTCCTTCCATGGGTACCTATCCCTACCGAGCCTATTTGGAAACGCTGCTGAGTTATGGGAAGGCAGCCAAAGGGACCCATCTCCAGTGTCCAGGATGGTACACCCGATGAAGCTGGAAAAATGGAGGACTTTAATGCTGGCGCCCCTGAATGCCAACGCCGGACTTGTCGCATACGACGAGGGTTATTCTACCCACCGAGGCGTGGAACTGACAGGGCGTCTCCACTGTGACCTGTTTCTCCAAGACCGGGTACCTGGTGGATGGAGTCCCCATGAAACTAGAACTGATTCACAGCCCGAGTGATTTCTACTTGATGAGTGCTGGAGACGTCGAGTGCCGATTTGAACTGACCAAAGCCGAAGTTTTACGTCAGCCAAGTCAACATTGATCCTGCCATACGGGAACAACACGTGAAACACATGTCACCAGGCGTCACGGCCAAATATCCTTTGACCCGAGTCCAAGTCACAGCCCACGACATTTCAGGAGGAGGACGCGATTTCCACAAAGATCAACTGATTGGAGGCCAACTGCCCAAACGAGTGGTGTTGGGATTGGTGGACAATGATGCTTTTGCTGGCAGCAAGGAAAAGAACCCCTACCATTTCAAGCACAACAACGTGACCAGTCTCAAGCTGAAACTCAATGGGCAAGAAGTGCATGGCACCGAAATCAAAAGCGACTTTCAGAACAACAGTGCCTCGCTCAAACAGTTGTACATGAACCTGTTCCGCAACACGGGACACCTGTGGCAAGAACATCCCTGCAACCTCACCCTGGACGAATTCAGGAACGGATTCACTGTGTGGGTGGTGGATCTGACGGCGGATCTGGGCGCAGATGAAGGGTATAACTACCCACGACAGACGGGCAAGTTGGGACTTGAACTTCAGTTTGCAGAACCCCTACCACACCCCGTCACGCTCGTCTGCTACGAGGAATACGAAAGCGTTTTGGAAATTGATCGGTTCCGCAATGCTCTGATGGTCTAAGGATGGACGACGACGCCAGTGGCTTGACGACCAGACACTTGAACGCCTACGTACAACAGGATCCCCTGCTGCGACCCCCTCTACTAAGGTACCTTTGCCCGAGATCACTTTGCCACCACCGTGCTGTGTGAACAGCAGGAGGGACATTATCCTAAAGCCTACATTGTCAACACGGACCCCAGCCATCTCCCAGGACAACACTGGGTGTGCGTGTATCGTCCAGTACCAGGTGCCATGGACTACTTTGACAGTTATGGACTTCATCCCTATCAACAGCATCCGGACTTTCGGGAATGTCATGACCTTCGCCGGATGGCTCCAACAACAGTGGAATGGCCAATCACTTCAACCCTGGTTCAGTGCCTCTTGTGGGATGTACTGTTTGTATGTACTGGCTCATCGTGCCCGTGGATGGTCTTTTGACGAAGTGATGGAACAGTTTGATCCCTACGATACCCTCGTCAATGAAGAACGTGTAAGACGTTGGTTTCAACCCACACGCCTGACAGACAACAACAACAACAACGCTGGCCATGATCCACACCCCTGCCAAAGGACACAACCTTATCGTTCTGATGTGATGATGTTACAGTTCTGATGTTACAGCTATGATGTTACAGTTCATACCGTTTGTAAACAAAAGATCAGGGACGCCCCTAATCCTGTCTCTTTTGTCAAAGTGTTCTTGTTAGCGGGGGAAATAAAACGTTTGAAAAATGTCAACCTAGTGTTGTTGTTCTTGTTGTTGGCATTGGAATGAACGTTTCTTTTGAGAGAGATGGATGGCCCTGAAAAGGGCCGTTTTGTGGTGTGTACTTCACTCCAGTGACCACAGTTGGGTTATACATTGGCAGGGATGAATGACCATCTTTGTCTTGACGGGGCACTTGCTCCCATGAGTCAAGCGCCTGATGTATGTGTCCTTCAAGACAGTGTCACAGTAGACACATTGAAAGGTACCACGATAGTCATCAGTCCCATTAGCGTAAACAGGCAGGCAGCCATGACATCGTTGGCACTTCCATGCCGGCAAGGGGGTTGGCGATGGTGTCTCCAAGGGTATCAGCTCTAACTCCCAGTTTTCTCCAGACATGATTGCTGGTTGTAACACTGCTTCCGGCATCCCGCTCATCCTATATAGTGAGAGCTCACGATCATGACGTCACCGGTGCCACGTCATGACCCTCACGCGCGACCATGACGCCATCGATACCACGTCACTACCCTCACGCGCGACCATGACGTCATCGATACCCACGTCATCGATACCACGTCATCGACGACACGTCATCGCTGTCTCGTCGCCCATATATAAACTCCAACATGGATCAGTGAGGGCTATCTTGATGCAACATGGATACAAGAAAAGTGAAAGTCATGCGACCGGTGCCTTACAGGAAAAATTGTGGTAGACGGCAATGCTTGCGATGCAGCCCTACCTTACAAGGGAAGGCTGACATCAAAAGGGAAGAGGCAGCAACAACACCTGCAGAACCGATACCCACAACGGTAACAGAAGCAGCGGCAGCCCCGCCACCACCACCTACGACAGGAGACACGGTAGCGCCACCACCACCAACAACAACAACAACAACATTACCAAAATGGTCATCCCAATGGCGCCTGATTATTTGCCATACCTGTTTTAAAGCGTATCCTTCCAATCGCTTTGATGTCGTGCCAGGAGCAGACTTCTACATATGCCTCTACTGTGGGGGAAGGCATCATCAAGAGAGATCAGCAACAACACGATGATGTGTGCCCCGGAAAATTTATTTTTCGGGGTCTCCAGCTCCTTTGTGAATGCTAACCTGGCTGACTGATTCACATACCAACGGCCCTTTTCAGGGCCACCCACCTCGCTCGAAAGAAGGCTCCATCCAATGTGTTTTAACCACACACACACACACACACACACACTTGTCTAGCCACGCCATCGTGTCCGCCTCACCCCCCTCTCTCCCTCCCTCCCTCCTTTCCTCTCCTTTCCTCTCCCTCTCCTTCCCTCTCCGTCCCGTCCCGTCCCGTCCGCCGCTCGTCCGTTCCGCCATCTTGAAAGGCGTCTACGCTCGCGAGATCCCGCGAGACTCCACGAGATCCCGCGAGATCTCACGCGATCCCACCGGAGGGGACGCCATCTTGAAACGCGTCCGCCATCTTGGCCCGGAGGTGACGTCATCGTCATGCGCGCGCAACCACCGGAACCGGACGTGACGTCATCGCGATGCGTGCGCACACACCGGAACCGGAAGCACCGGAACCGGAACCCGAGTGATCTCCCCCTGACCGGAAGTGACCGGATCCAAGATGGCGGCGCCCAGGGGGACCGGATGTGCCGCCATCTTGAAAAAGGGCCCAGGGTGACGTTGCACACTACTGAGGGATGTTGTTGGTTTTTATGGAGAAATGAGATCGGACAGATATTGAGGTACATTTCCAGAGAGATCTGAAGGTGAGAATACCGAGTTTAAATTTGATGCGCTGTAGAATGAGCATCCGGTGAAGGTCCTTTAACACAGGGGTGGTGGAGCTGACCCGGGGAGAGATTGACTGTGTTACTGCTGTATTCTTGATCCGTTGAAGTCTATCAATACTGTCTTGTCATCACCAGTGAGGGGACAAGGATAACAGCTGACTCCTTTGTGTGTAGCTTTCGGATGTTTCCAATGTTTCGGAGGAATAGGTATCATGTCTTGTACAGGTTGGTAATGTGCTGGTCCAATGACAACTAGGCCGCCTCTGTGGTTTATTGGTTAGAGCGTCCGCCCGGAGAGCGTTAAAATATGGTACTTGTTGGTCCCTGCCTGGCGCTCGGCATTAATGGGTACAACCAGGACTGGTCGGCTCGGAGTCAGTATAATGTGTCTGAGTGGGGTATTCATGCTTCACTGCGGCATGGTATGTCAGTGGGCTAGCACTATAAAACCAGCTTCAGTCTGGGCTAGTACAAGCAGCCGCACATACACATACACACGCATGACCGTCGTCATATGAGCGAAATATTCTCAAGCACGACGTTACACCCAATTTCACCTCACCTCCAATGACAACTCCAGATAAACAGTCACGCCAAGGTCCCTAACACTGTTAAATAGTAGAACTGAGGTTTTGCCAAAGTGAAACGACTTGATGTTGGTCTGTTTTCGGCGAGCTGTAGTCCCTACCAGAAAACACTCCTCGTTGAGCTTCAGCTTAACAGAAAAAATAACTTGGCTTCCGCAATTCAGAAACCTGATGAAAAGTGGACTGAAACTGAAGTTTCCACCTAGAATCCAGTGAATATCCGTTCTTTTCTAAGGGTTTCCGCAGTGTTTCAGTTACCAACAACCCGACATAGTTTCAGTTACAATTTTCAGTTTCAGGTTCACAGGTTTTCATACACGTTTCCATTGAGCCAATTTTAAACATTCTTATGTATTCATATTATACACTCTTGTTTAAAACAATAAACGCAATTTGTTATAATCACAACGTTTACATAGAGAACAACAGAATTTATAACAGGATTCACTGTTTTATTTTCATAACATGAATATGAATTCGCATTTAAGACAAATAAAGATCATACATACAACTAATAATATAGCACTAAATAACAGATCAAAACATTTATGGGATAACTTAATCCAATTCACGAAATCATATATCATTTATAACAAGGTAGTACTATCATCAGTTAAACTTTCATTCAGTTATTATTTTGAAATAACTCTTGCACGCCTTGACAGTCAGCCACACATTCTCTGTCACAACTATCGCCAAACATTCACTATGATATACATCATGCAATAACACAACATATAGCTTGCAATACAAAAAACAAAACAATAAAAATTATATTATGAAATTGAAAATAAATTCAAATAAATTGCAGGATCTGGTCAGTTAGTTACTAGCCCACTAAGGGACATCCATTTGTTACTTTGGTTGGATGTCTCATCCTCGTTTTCATGTTGGCCTTGGCTAGGGCAGTGGCGGTGCAGATTCTTTCCAAGTCCAGTGTCGTCGTGTATGCCCTAAGCTTGCTGGACTCCCAGACAAAGGGGGCGGAATGCAACAAATTGACGTCATCTTCGTCACTCACGACTGGTGATGTCATGTCTATGGTGAGTGTTGTCGCTACCTTTATCTTTCATCTATCTGCCCCATCGATAGATGCTAGTCTTTTTTGGCGCTGTGCAAGTTTCTGAAAATGGCAGGTAATAATGAATTACTAGGTTATTTCAATAAATTACACAAACATCACTCAACAGAAAATTGCCAATGCCAAGGATAATTAAAATAAGTAATCCAAAATGAAGTTTGAATAAAAATAAGAACCAAATTGAACATCCACACTTTGCATTGTTTTTCGCAAAACTTAAATTATTAAATTCATCACACTTCATTGATAGAATGGAATATCCTATTTTCTAAAGAGGACACAAAATCTATAAAAACTTTGCTCTGGAGTTACATGCTTGCCAGACAAGAGGTTGTAATATGTTATATATATCTGAATATTTCTATAGTAAATAGGTACTAGATTTTCATGGCATTGCCATGTAATACTGTATTCAATCTATTACAGTTCGTATTGTTGAGTGAGTGAGTGAGTTAATATTTATCGTCACATCGGCAATATTTCAGCCATATCGTGACGAGAACAGTTTATAATTATATTAAAGATCAATATATTTCTTTGAGAGGCATTTTAGAAGTTGTGAAGATGAAGGAAAACTGATTTGTATGGATAGTCAACTTCTTTATTGCAATGAGTGCGACGTTTCGGTGTAGGTACTAACACCGTTATCAAGCAAGTGATACAACAACTGAAGCAAGGAGAACATATACATAGCTGTATAGTGAGTATATACAATTAACAAGGTTGATGTACATTGGATATTTGATAAGTGATTACAGCAGAGGAGGTTGATGTACAGAGTGATTGATTGTGATTAAGGTTGAGTTTATACAATTGTTGAGTTGACGTACAATACTTGTGATTACAAGCACAACGGAGGGAGCATGGAAGCCAGATGGACAAAGGAGGTAGGGAAGGATTACTGGTGGTGGTGTTTGATTAGGTGGTGATAGGCTGACGAGATGAAATAACCTTGATCTCGATTCATGGTGGGGTTGTGGCGTTGGATGTTTATGGCTTCAAGGAGTTTCCTAATTTTGTAGTCTTGTCGGTTGATTTCTAGGATATCGATGTTGTTCCATAGGATGGCATGGTCAGGGTTGGCTTGGGTGTGGTCAGCTATGGCGGATTTGGAGTCGTTTTTCTGGACTGACGCTTTATGTTCCTTGATTCGTAGTGGGAGCGGGCGGGATGTTTCACCAATATAGAAGTCTCCGCATTTCCAAATCCGTACATTTAGAAGTCAATAACACAAGACTTCACCTGATGAAGTAAGCATTCACTCTGAAACGTTTTTCTCATAATAGGGACGTTGACATCTATAAACCTTGTCTCTGTACCATTCATTGGAAATTATGAACTATTTATAATGAAAGTCACAACAGATCAAGGGGTCAGTTTGGTTGCAATTTCAAACAGGTGTGACGTTAAGCCTTGATTGTTCCAATTTGAAATCATGATTATTAAGTTTACCGGTTATTCAAGTCCATTTGCAAATGGAACTTTAGTATGTTTCATTTTGTGAAAATGTATGTAGGGAAGCATAATAATGAATTATCCAAAATGAAATTATGTCTGTTTCGTAGTACCATAAACACATACCTTCAATAAGCGAGAGTGATCTTTTCTCCAGGATAAGTCATGATAAAAGTTTTCTCACAACAGCCTAAATGAACTAAACAAATACATTAAATATAACAAATACATTATATACAAATAATCATATTCAATAAACATTTACTAAAGGTATCTATGTACCATAGTAAGCACAAATCCAATGTTATGCACTTGTAAAATTATCTTATTATTATATTTATTTTCTAAATAGACTTATTTTACTCGGGTTATAGCTAAAATGGCACCAAATGTATTTGGCGAAAACGGCACCATATTGGCGAAAACGGTGAGTGAGTGAGTTAATATTTAACGTCACCTCTGCAATATCTCAGTCATATCGTGACGAAAACTATTTATACAATAAAAAGTGAAAACAATTTGAAGATTAAACCTGTCGACGATGGACAGTAAAAACACCAGAGAATCACAGATATGAATATAAAACTAGCAAGCAAAGCTAAAACATTCCAGTTGAAGAAGACAATACATTATAAAACACGGGCTATAGATCGCCAACAACTAAACGGATTTCTGAGCTAAAACGGCGCCATATATGAAAAACAAAGTATGAATTCGAATTTTATGTTCTATTTCATTTCATTATAACATTAGCAAAATTATATCAACATGTATAAAACATTGAGGTTCATTTCATTGACATTTCTGGTGTCCCCCCGTCGTGGTAAAAGCTGGCATATCAAAACCATAACTCACTCACTCATTTTATAAAACAACAAGATTAGAAAGTTGATAACAACAGCACCGTCAACATAACAGTGAGTGAGTGAGTGAGTTATTATTTAACGTCACATCGGCAATATTTCAGCCATATCGTGACGAGAACATTTGAGATTGAAATGGAATATGTGTATGATATAAAAAACCTGCCAACGAAGGGCAGTAAAACAACTAGAATATCACAGATATGTATGTAAAACCAGCAATTAAACTAAAATATGTTAATTTGAAATGACAATACAATATAAAAACGGACTATAGATCGCCAATAACTGAAGGTAGATCACCATACTAGGAACCATGGGGACTTACATTACTTTTGCTACCTACATGGATCCTAGTTGGATTTACACCATCCCTTCAGCCATTGGCGACAGAAGAGAAAATCTAGCCATAAATCAAAAGCACACATATTCTACGATTAAAAACGTGGTAAGCCTAAATTTACTCTAAATGTGTTGGGACTTACGTACCCTCTCAGGAGGACAATAATTTTACAATACTTCAACCCCCTTTGAGGATACAGCCACTAACAATCTCAGTTGCTAATCTAAACTACCAATAATAAAATATATATCTATTTACAAATCACTCAACAAATCTAATTTTTTAAAAATGCAAGAATTAAATGAGAACTGACATTATTAAAAAGATCCTTCAGAGTTTTGGATGTGAAATAGATATCCCTTGTGATGGAATATTCAATGCAGTCAAGCAAGACATGCTTGACTGTGATTCTTTCATCACAAGGGATACAAAACGGAGGATCTTCGCCTTTAAGCAAATATTCATGGGTATATCTAGTATGGCCAATGCGACATCGCCGCATAATGACCTCTTCAAATCTGGACTGACAACCCAAGTAGGTGTAACCAATGTAGGGTTTTATTGCATGTAATTTATTAATACCTACTTGGGTGTCCCACTTCTTCTGCATTAGATCGCGGATGTATGCTCTAATGCTGGCTTTGTAATCAGAGTAAGGAATAAGAAGTGGTGTCACAGATTGGTTGAGTGCTGCCTTAGCAGCAAGATCGGCCATTGTATTCCCAGAAATGCCAACGTGGCTGGGTAACCAACAAAAGACGATGTCGCATTGGCCAGTAGCAAGTTCATTGTACAATTCAATAAGTTCTAACAAAAGTGGATGTTTACAGGATAAGTTTTTAATAGCCTGAAGACAAGAAAGAGAATCTGAAAAGATGATATATTGTTTATATTTACGGTGTTTATTAATATATTTAAGAGCTGTTAAGATGGCGTTTGCTTCTGCTGTAAAAATAGAGCTGTTATCTGGTAAACGAGAAGATATGGTTCTGGATCCAATGACAGTGGCACATGCCACCGTCAACATAACACATTATAAATCCCTGTAAGAATGTAAGGACTCTTTTCATGCATTGCATGAATTCACTGAAAGATTGGTCCATGGCCGGATAGCTGCACATCTTGAGAGAAGTTGTGACAGAGACATGTCACCATCCTTGAACAAATTCCACAGTTCGAATACCTCCTCCTGCCTGGCTGATGATGACTTGTGGATGTACGCCTTCAGTCTTCCTTCTTGAATGAGCCTGGTCTGGAGGGGTAGGGGGCTGGCCTCACGGTGGAGCTCTGGTATGCATGCAGAGTCCCAATGACTGCTCTCCCACCTTGTTATTCATTCGCCTGTGCCAGCCTGAACAGAAGAAAACAAATTTTTACAAAACTTTCTAAAAATTGAAACCTGACAATGCCAAAATAGTATAAGAATCAGTAATAATTTATTAATCTTTGTTTTATTAAGAAATGTATGCCTTCAACAAAGTTGTTCGTCCTGACTGCGATGTTGAAGACTGGCCAGGTGCGGGTGAATATAGGACGGGAGATCCACTTACTCTCAAAGTAGTCAGTCAGTTATCGCAGCTTGTCATGAGTGCGAACCCGATCAGATATCTTCTGGAATAGCCTTGAGACATCAGCCGCGGGAAGAAATGGGAGCGACATCAACTTTCTTACGAACTTATGAATGTCATCTTCCTCCATGTAAGCTACCTGGAATAGTACATACACATATGAATATATAAAATATATATATAAATTATATATTATCAAAATAACAATCAATGATTGAATAATTCAAAGTACCGAACGTACCTGTAGGCCCAGCTCACATTTTTGCCAAACTGCCTGTGTCAGGTGGAACAAACATCCACGGACGCGGATGTCAGGCAAAGTCTTCTTCAGGGCCTTCCAGGCAGCCTGCTCGAAATCCAGGATGACAGTCTTCACTTGCGGTTGTTTGGGGAAAGCCTCTAGTAGGCGCTAGTATACATTCACATAGTCCGATGTCATTCGCCTTGACATAATCACACGGACAAGAGGCATAATCGTAAAGTCCCTACCTGAACGCACAAAAGAATGAATAGTCAGTAGTCGATGGAACGGCTTTTTGACAATCTTTAAAGTACCGTCCATGAACCACTGCCTACTCGTACTTAAGACTTAGTGTTGTAGTTGCCGGTCAGTGGCAAACACTAGATGCCTCTCGCCTTTGTTTCCCACGTCACAACGAAAGAAGTCTTCAGGGCAGGAAGTTTTCATCCAACTGAAAGTAGAAAATAGCACCATTACACATGTATAGTTTATTTGAAATATATTTAAATATATTTAAATAATTACTGCACTGTATTTTACACAACCATATCACAAACCATTGACCTCAAAGTCTAAGGACCTAGGTTCCTTCGGACGTAGAAGCTCCCTCGTACGGTTGGCCATCCGTATTAGGGTAGCTTGGTTCTGTCGACCACCAGGCTTGTCAGGGTTGATATGTTTCTGTTGAGCTTCCTCTACAATGCTGGCGCCCGACTTGTAGATATCACCCACAGCTTTTTCCTTTGCCTTCAGAATATATAACAATTACACAGGCCGACTAATACACTACTCAATTACAGGCCGATTAATACACTGCTCAATTAAAGGCCAGTTAACAATCTACTAAATTACTGCGACTGTCAATTATTTAACACACAAAATAAATACCTCCACTCTCACTCTGATTGCTGTCAACTGGCCATGTTGGGGTGGATGACAGTGGCGGTGTTTTCCCAAACTGGATAACTGATGCAGGACATGTGGTCGTCTTGTTTCTGACAGTGCAGCGCCAGTATGTTCGAGCAGTTGTTGATTTCTGAAACAAAAACATATTATTATACACCGTGATGACATTCAACTTATTTATAGAGTATGTATTTATTAATTATACATATATTTATTATATATTACATTTATGAAGTTATATATTTAGGAAGAAGTGTCATCTGTACTTTCCCGAATGACATATGTGAATCCATATGAATCGGCGAGCTTTTTTCTTGCCTTTCTGCGAACCAGTCTCCACGATTGTGAAAACGTTATATCAGCCGTATGGGGGTCGAGGAGGGTGTTCTCTATCATGGACCGTTCACCAACTTTTGCCAAAAGTATTCGGACACTTGACTTAATATCCATAGACTTACATGTTAATATATCGTAGCATAAAAATGTTTCATTAATTTAATTTTCGTAAGATCCAAGTCAAATTTTGCACACTTGTGAGGAATCATCAGGTGATCTGATTCGGGGTTGTGATCTGGGTCCATTCGGTGCAAGTCGTGAGATAGGATAAGTACATAAATATACAATTTATATTAAAAATTCCAATTTTTGACCAGTACTTTTTTTCCGAGGACTTTCTTTTCCGAACACCGTTAACTATAGTGTTTAAGCGTGATTCCTATCTATTTAAAATATGTATGTACAGTTGTACCTATATGATATACCTTAGATTTCAGTTAGCAATTTGTTAGTAGATGATACCTTGAATATGAGTACAAAGGCAGTTAATTATCATTACCACAATTTGCTTCAGTACACTGGAATGGCTACTATTTACTGGTATCTTTTCCAATCAATAATGTCTACGTAAATCAAATAACTGACAATGTCCAACGGAAGAAATAATATATGCTACATACCTTTTGTTTGTGATTGTGAAAACAATTGTTTGGTTACATCTACAAAAAGTAGCCGTTCTAATTTATAATTTCATTGTTATCAGATGTACCACTGTGACCTGCCTGCATTTGAATATGCATGCGTGTGTTATTTTTGCAGTGTGTTACTAGGCATTGTATGTATTGTCTGTGTGGGATGATGAAGATGGCATCGATGTTGTGGTAGACATCAACCAGGACTCTTCACATTCACCAACATACATCTAAAGCAGAGCAAAAAAACTTGTACACCGTTTGTTTGCGGTTGTGGCCTGGCTCAAGCCTTGTTGTAACCAACTTGGTTATATTTCCCCTTTCTAGAGATCTCTGTGTGGCAAAACAAATGTCTCAACTCATGCCCTGCTTCATATATACCAATCAGAGGATCGCTGCCTGTTCAGTATGAGTGCAACAGAAGCTTCATGATTGTCAGCGAGTTGCCAAGTCTTTACTATGATAGTGTGTATATGTTAAGATACATTAACACAGCTTTGAAATCTAGTTAATACATACCACAGCAAGTAGGTTATGCTTGTACGAGTCGGACTCATTTCACCACCTGCATACACATTTTGTGATGTTTTGACATTTTGATAATTTTGCATATTCATATAGAAGTTGTGTTCTGAAATGCTGAAGATTCCCTCTTGATGTGCCTTCTGATACGCTCACGCGCGCGCACATACATACACAATGCTTTGATTTGTTTGCTGAGTTCTATTGAAATGTGAGCTATTCAAAATAATGAAACAGCTGAATCATAACATTTACTGTGTTACTGTGTTTGGGTTTTTGTTGTTTGCATATAAAATGTTATAAATGGTAACAGACAAACAGACAAACATTCACAATTGAAAAGTTCTGTCTGAAGAAAGCGAATGTAACAGTAAGTAGATATAATCCCCGAATGGAAAAGCACCAAGCTAAGCTTGTCATTTCATCTCAGCTGCTGAAACCACTAGACTCGTCAGTTTCCGGGTACAGAAATCCAGCGGAAACCTACATTACCCAGTATTCACTAGGTTTCCGCAACAGCGGAAACTAAGTTCTTGTGCTATAAACTCACGACGCCAGTTTCAGTTGTGAAAACATGACGGAAACCTTGACTTGTTAGGGGGGATGTTTGGGATTTAATTCAGGGCATGGACCATAATACGTGTATCTAATTGCAGTATACGTGTTATTTTATTCTTTACCTAATTGGATTCAAATCGCCAATGGTTGATGGGGTGCTATAAGTCCAGCTAGGGGCCATGCAGGTAGCCGATGCATTGTAAGTCCCCATTGCGTCTTGTTTGGTAATCTACTTACGATGTACTGACTGACTGAGTTTT
Organism: Haliotis rubra; assembly: GCF_003918875.1. Lineage (NCBI taxonomy): Eukaryota > Metazoa > Mollusca > Gastropoda > Lepetellida > Haliotidae > Haliotis > Haliotis rubra. The sequence continues at coordinate 165,253 of NW_025767616.1, read as the reverse complement.
GGTTTTATGCCGCTTTTAGCAATATTCCAGCAACATCACGGCGGGGGACATTTGAAATGGGGTTCACACATTGTACCCATGTGGGGATTCGAACCCGGGTCTTCGGCGTGACGAGCGAACGCTTTAACCACTAGGCCACCCCACCGCCCCACTTACAATATAGAGCCCGTTTATATTTTGTATTGTTCATGTTATAATATCGTGTTATGATAGCACGCTAGTTTTACTTGATATCTGTGATACGCTTGTAGCTGTATTCGTCATCATCAACAGGTTTTTAATTCTGGTGTATTGATCTTTAATATATTTATTAATCGTTCTCGTCTCGATGTGGCTGGGATATTGCTGATTTGACGATAAATATGAACTCACTCACTGGAAGATTTCAATGTATCTAAATAGGTTAACTTCCACGCCACTGCTCAAATTCAATACAAAGATATTGCTGACAGCAAATTATTGTCAGAGCACATTGTGTTGGGCTTGTACTGGACAGAAAAATATAATACAATTACGACCAGTTTAACAATAAATAACACCGCCATGAATTAGTCTCTATCATCTAATCTACTATTGTGGATTTCCGATATGGTAGCTGTTTACAACAACAGGCTGAAATACATGTTTGTACCAGCTGGAAATTTCGAACGGCTTTATTCCAATGTCATTCAATCTACTGAATTTACAGGAAATGTCATTGGAATCGCAAATCACTGATTTGGGTATACTTACTGATCTTATGTTTCTCGATTTGAAATTGATATGCTATGCCTTTACAGACTGTCACTCAGCCAGCGATTAACTAAAACGGGCTCACTGGTTGCTGTAAAAGGACTATCTTCAGCATATGATAAACAAGAGTCATCAAAGGATGACAAATCCCATCAGCCCACACAGATTTGAAAGAACAATTCATCTGACAGTTACTTAAAGTCCAACTTGATTCTTTCAGACTAATGTCAAAAGGTTTCCATGGAAACCTAGAAAACTAAAAATGTATAAAGTCTATAAATAGCAAAAAGCACCACTTTATGTTCTGATTCATATATCTGCCAAGTTTTCTTGAAAGATATTGAACGTTGTTTGAGTTTTCCACCGAAAACGAAGCCCGCCCCTCCCTTTTGGGACTAAGTCCAAAACGTTTCCATGGAAACACTAAAAAATAAAAGTGAAAAAAGTCTGTAAATAGCAAAAGGCACTACTTTAGAATCTCTTTGATAATTATATACCAATTATTGTTTAAAATATTAAACGATTATTTAATTATGATCAAAACAAAATGATTACGGACGGAAGGACAGTCGAGGATGGGAATAGAAACACGGCGTAATCAATATCTTGCTCGCTGTAGGTTAGACATTCCTGGTTGTAAAACATTCATGAACACAGTAAATAATTCTGGAGACAGGATACAACCTTGTATGACTCATCTAACATTTAATGAGTTCCGATTTGATATGTGCCTGCATCTTAATGTGTGTTGTGTCATTCTTCCGTGTGATAACAGAATGGAGAGAGTGAGTGAGTATGATCTGTCGCGGCACTGTTGTTAACCTAAATGTTGATCACACGGATATTAGTGACTTGTAAAGAATCGAAGCGCCGAATCCCCGTAAAGTATTTATTTTCAACCTGGCTGGATGAGTGAGTGAGTTAGAACTCAAAGTCACATCAACATTATTTCAGTCATGTTGTGACTACGAATTCTAAATACCCGTGAAGGCCCGGGTTAGAATGAGTCTTCAGTAACCCATGCTTGTCGTCAGGGGCGTCGAACGGAACGGGTGGTTACGCTTGGTTGACACATGTCATCGGTTCCCATTTGTGAAGATCGATGCTCATGATGTTGACCACTGGATTGTACGGTCCAGACTCGATTATCTACAGACCGTCGCCATATAACTGGAATATTGCTGAGTGCGGCAAAAATACAAAAAAACCCAACTACTTAATGATATGTACATACCTGTCAATATAACTTAAACACGTGTTGGGTGGGATTGAGGTCAAGTGATGTATTTGGCCACCCCTTGACGTTAATAGCCGGACATTTAGCCATCTGCAGGTTCCTTTGTACCCAGCCTAGATGTTCGGTACTGATCATCTCTGTCAAAATCGTCCCAGCATAAGGCCGTCGGGCATGGAGGTGGTCTGGAAAGTCACGCGGCTACCTTAACACTGGCTGTCGTTGCGATCGTAAAAAGATTACACAAATGACGTCATCGGTATGTGACGTCATACGTGGCCAGAATGGAGAATGCATATTCACATCTTTGAAGGGCATTTAGATGTGGAATGCATAAGATGACCTGACGAAGGAGCAAGCATACACTCCGAAACGTCGTGTTTCACAATAATGAAGTTGACATCCATAAATCTTGCTTTTCTTATGCATATTCACGTTCAACATTTCTAAGACTTGACATGATAATTGTTTATTTCTCAAGGATTGTTAACGTGTTGGGTATTTTCTAATCACCAGCAAATTCTGCACACGTGTCTGTGGTAAGACACTTCAAGTTCTAGCCGAGTGACCCCGAACACGTGCATGTTCCCGTTTTCACAAAAGAGCGTGTTGCATGCAAACTGCGCAATTCACAGATAAAATTGCCAGATGCGTCAGATTCAACCTGGCCATTATGGTATTCGTCCATATTAACAACTTAACTATATCTATATATAGTCAATAAGATTCATATCTCCAAATTGGGCGGTGTGGTAGCCTAGTGGTTAAAGCGTTCGCTCGTCACGCCGAAGACCCGGGTTCGAATCCCCACATGAGTTCAATGAGTGAAGCTCATTTCTGGTGTCCCCCGCTGTGATATTGCTGGAATTTTGCTAAAAGCGGCGTAAAACCAAACTCAGTCAGTCAGTCATATCTCCAAATGTGGCGTCTCTTTTTTGTTCACAGGTTCTTATTTGGACTTTTTATTTCATATGTGCATGAATACAGACTTGATCCCGTCACTATGTGGCTGGAATAACGCCGATGTGACGTAAAACCCAACTCAACCCAACTCAACTCATCTCAACTGCGTGTTTTATGTTCTTGTGTATTCCTCTCAGATGGAAAATACATTGTCACCAAATATCAACTTCAGTTTTGTTTTTCTTTTATCCAAGGTAAAATATGCAACAGCCATATTGCTGTTGTGTATGTGGAGTTGACTTGTAATCTATGCCAGACGATTGACTGAGCTTGATCCGCCTGAAAACATTAAGTTCTCACCCTAGCTAAAGCCATGGTAACAGTATCACAGTGACTGCTTTAGGAGTCTAATCAGGATGCCACATGAGTTACATGTTAACCGATTGGAAATATCCAGTAGTTCTAAGTTTATAGGTGAGGTGAAATTGGGTTTAACGTCGTGCTTGAGAATATATCGCTCATATGACGACGTGCATGCGTGTGTATGTGTATGTGCGGCTGCTTGTACTAGCCCAGACTAAAGCTGTTTTTTTAGTGCTAGCCCACTGAGATACTATGCCGCAGTGAAGCATGAATACCCCACTCAGACACATTATATACTGACTCCGAGCCGACCAGTCCTGGTTGTACCCATTAATGCCGAGCGCCAGGCAGGGACCAACAAGTACCATATTTTAACGTCTTTTGGTATGACGCGGTCGAACCCGCGACCTTCCGCTCTCCGGGCGGACGCTCTAACCACTACACCACGGAGGCGGTCCCTAAGTGTATAGGAGCATTGAGACCACTATTGCCACAGACATCATAATCGATAAACATTATTTACATCGTCCGCAAACATTCTCCAGAAATTGTTCTTCAAAGCAACATGAGTGAGTGTGAGTTTAATTTTACGCCACAATTACCAGTATTTCAGATGTTGTTTTACGCCGAATTGTGGACTCAATAGGGTTGGTAGGATGGTTATTGATAAACGCTGCGTTGTAGACCCATCAGGTCTGGATTGGTTGGATGGTTGTTGATAAACGCTGCGTTGTAGGCCCATCAGGTCTGAATTGGTTGGGTGTTTGTTGATAAACGCTGCGTTGTAGACCCATCGGTCTTGATTGGTTGGATGGTTATTGATAAACGCTGCATTGTAGACCCATCGGTCTTGATTGGTTGGATGGTTATTGATAAACGCTGCGTTGTAGACCCATCAGGGCTGGATTGGTTGGATGGTTATTGATAAACGCTGCGTTGTAGACCCATCAGGTCTGGATTGGTTGGATTGTTGTTGATAAACGCTGCGTTGTAGACCCATCAGGTCTGGATTGGTTGGATTGTTGTTGATAAACGCTGCGTTGTAGGCCCATCAGGTCTGGATTGGTTGGGTGTTTGTTGATAAACGCTGCGTTGTAGACCCATCGGTCTTGATTGGTTGGATGGTTATTGATAAACGCTGCGTTGTAGACCCATCGGTTTTGATTGGTTGGATGGTTATTGATAAACGCTGCGTTGTAGACCCATCAGGTCTGGATTGGTTGGATGGTTATTGATAAACGCTGCGTTGTAGACCCATCAGGGCTGGATTGGTTGGATTGTTGTTGATAAACGCTGCGTTGTAGACCCATCAGGTCTGGATTGGTTGGATTGTTGTTGATAAACGCTGCGTTGTAGCCCCATCAGGTCTGGATTGGTTGGATGGTTATTGATAAACGCTGCGTTGTAGACCCATCAGGGCTGGGATTGGTTAGGTGTTTGTTGATAAACGCTGCGTTGTAGACCCATCAGGTCTGGATTGGTTGGATGGTTATTGATAAACGCTGCGTTGTAGACCTATCAGGTCTGGATTGGTTGGATTGTTGTTGATAAACGCTGCGTTGTAGACCCATCAGGTCTGGATTGGTTGGATTGTTGTTGATAAACGCTGCGTTGTAGCCCCATCAGGTCTGGATTGGTTGGATGGTTATTGATAAACGCTGCGTTGTAGACCCATCAGGGCTGGGATTGGTTAGGTGTTTGTTGATAAACGCTGCGTTGTAGACCCATCAGGTCTGGATTGGTTGGATGGTTATTGATAAACGCTGCGTTGTAGACCTATCAGGTCTGGATTGGTTGGATTGTTGTTGATAAACGCTGCGTTGTAGACCCATCAGGTCTTGATTGGTTGGATTGTTGTTGATAAACGCTGCGTTGTAGACCCATCAGGTCTGGCTTGGTTGGATGGTTATTGATAAACGCTGCGTTGTAGACCCATCAGGTCTGGATTGGTTGGATTGTTGTTGATAAAAGCTGCGTTGTAGACCCATCAGGGCTTATATGGTTGGCTGGTTGTTGATAAACGCTGCGTTGTAGACCCATCAGGTCTGGATTGGTTGGATGATTATTGATAAACGCTGCGTGGTAGACCCGTCAGGTCTGGATTGGTTGGATTGTTATTGATAAACGCTGCGTGGTAGACCCATCAGGTCTGGATTGGTTGGATGGTTATTGATAAACGCTGCGTTGTAGACCCATCAGGTGTGGGATGGTTGGATTGTTGTTGATAAACGCTGCGTTGTATACCCATCAGGGCTGGGATGGTTGGCTGGTTGTTCTCGTCTAACGGGATCGGGTGGTCACGCTTGGTTGACCAATCAGGTCTGGATTGGTTGGCTGGTTGTTGATAAACGCTGCGTTGTAGACCCATCAGCGATGGGTTGGTTGGCTGCTTGTTAATCGCCGTATTATACACCCATCACAGCCTGATTGGTTTGTTGGTTAATAGCGCAATCAGCAATATTCCAGCTATCTGGCGGTGGTCAGTAGGTAATCGAGTCTTGACAAGACAATCTGGTGATCAACAGCACACGCATCCTTCTGCGCAACTGGGACACGATTACATGTAAATTACCACTTACCGGGCTTAACCACCCAAACCCTTCAGTCGCCTGTTACAACAAGCATTAACAAGATTAAGGCGTACAACAATATGTGGACAGTAATGAATCACAACGCAGTCTTTTGAGTGAACTTCGCTGTCTTACTAAGAATGATAACTGCCAGATCGAATCTGTAAGCTCTATAGAGCAAACATACCTGAGAATGAAACTCCCTGTTTCATAAGCTGTAATTTTTATTCAGACATGTGGAAAAAACAACTTTATTTGATCCATTATTTCTTATTATGTACCTTACTGACCAGACTATATTTCTCGTGCGGAATGAAAACTTTGTTAAACCCTGAGCCGCACTCGTATCACTAATCTTTAGGCGCCGAAAAAAACCCCTCACATTTTTTTTATTTTTGGTTTTGGTTGTATGTTTACTGGGTGTGGGTATTGTGTTATTGTATGTATGTGATGCTACCTGTTGCCTTGTAAACACAATGTCTGCATTGTGTAATTTTACGTTTTTAAATGTTTTCCTTAGCCTTTTTGTATCATAGGCCTGTGGGATGGGTGTCTGTATGGTATAATATCAAGCTATATCTCTCCATTACAGCGCCCGTGACATCTAATGAAGGTAATCTTGTTCATTTTCTTCGTTATTCTAGAAATAAATAAGACTGATTTTGTTGGAATCGGGTACTGGTAAGCTGGGAATGGATTGTGTTTGTATAACGCCGCACTCATCAATATCATAACTATATGGTCGAGTCTGGGCCAGACAATCCAGTGATCAACTGCATGAACATCCATCTAAGTGATGAGGATACGATGGCATGTTGTCAATCAAGTCAGCAAACCTGACCAGCTAGTCCTGTCAGTGACATCTTGTTTAACGCCACATTGAGTAATATTCTAGCTATGTGATCGAATCTGGACCAGACAATCCAGTGGTCAACAGCATGACCATCCGTCTAAGTGATCAGGATACGATGAAATGTGTCAACCAAGTCAGCAAGCCTGACCACCTAGTCCTGTCAGTGACATCTTACGACAAGCATGGTTGGTAAGGCTAATTCTAAGACAGACCTTCACGGGTGACCTGGGATAGGATTAATATCACACTGGAGGATGTGGAATAACAACTCAAATACACACGTGTCCATGCTGAAAACAAAATATTTATTTCGGCTTTGACATGCATCACATACTACAGCGAGGGGCGAATACAAGGATCATTATATACACAACAGTATCCACAGACTGGAATGTTCAGCGTTTCGTCCAGTAATTATACACAAGAATGACCGCTGGTTTGGGGTGTAATTTTCAACAGTTTCTATTATCCTAATATACCAATATTAAGGAGATACAGGCATCTGCTATTTGTGAGGGAAAATGTGTTAAACAGACAACATCAACAGTTTAGCACGCTGTCATGTTGGAACACATGCTCAAGGCGCTTTTTTGTTCTTTCTTGAATTCTGGCTCGAGGAGGTAACGCTGAACATTAACCTCTGTGGTGGCATTGTAAATAATTCTGGTTACATGTTGCCACGTCTTCTCCACAGCAAAGGGATCTCTTGAAAAGAAGGATTGTCTGTCATCGTAGACTGAAAAGAACAAATGTTTGCTTGCTGAATCCACCTGGGCGGAATGGGGTTGACTAACTTATGTATTTTCATCCTGAAAAATATTGCAAATAATTTTACCTCAGCTACAAAATTGTGAAAGACCATAGGCCGTATTGTTGTTGGGTGTTTTTCTCGAAAAATCAAATATTTTAAGTACGAATTCTTTTTATGCGAATTTGTATTATTTGCACATTTGGTGGAATATAAGTATCTGTTTTGCATTAAGATACATCTTTTCAAATGGTATCACCTACCTGTGAACACTTTGGGCAGAAATCTGGCGGATCAAAGACAGATTCATCGAACTCTGCACCGAGGTTTGAAAAACCAGTTGATTGAAGGAAGTTGTCTAAATAGGAATACAAATTATGCTAATTTTACTCCAACATCCTCTGACAATATAAATATATTCAAAATTGCTGTGTGCTGCGTTAAACAACAACCAAATCAAATCAAAGTAATTATATTATTTAAATGTCGTTTTTGTCACATGAGTATAAACACTTTAAACGATCATGGCACGTCAATGCGATGAGCATACACTTGTGTGTGTGTGCATGCGGTTGTAAAAGCTTGTACTAGCCTAGACCATTTTTGATAGAGTGGTATTGGGGGTGACCACAAGAAGGTTATCCCACTCTATGAAGCATGCATCCATTTGCTACCTGATCTTTGTGACTTTGAGTGAGAAAGTGTGGTTTTACGCTATTTTTTAGCAAATTCCAGCAATATCACGTTTGAAACGTTTGCACAGTAAACCAGTTTCTGAAGATAGGACTGACATCATGCACTCAAACACATAGCATTAAATAAGATTCTTTCATAAAAACACTACATGCGTGATTGCTCAAAAGTAATGCTGAACATAAATGAATGAGTTTGAAAGTTTACGTCACAAGGGCAATATTTAAGTCATTTCGTGACGACAATTTGAATATAAATACTGAATATTGTGTGAATAGGAAACCTGTCATCGATGGACTGTATAATAACTAGAATATCACAGATATAATTAAAATAGGTTGATAGCAATTAAAGCAAAACAACAATTAATCAACAGGACGATATCAAAATTCGCCCTACAGATCACCAGTAACTATAGGTAGGCGAACACTCCATAGTCCTGAAGAAGGTAGAAATATAAAAACATCACGGAATAGTTTTCCTTTTCTCATTAAAGGAACACAGTAACTAGTGGTGGAAATGCTACTCACATTTATCCTTTCCGTAGAGGTCTGTTTGTAAGGGAATGCATTCTTTCGAGACAACAACGAAGCTGTCTATCACGCTGTTGGGGTGCGGACCAAAGCCACGGTCGAGTTCATAGTAAATTGTTGATGACAGCGAGTTACTTCCGAATCCAAGAGTGAAGTCAAACGCTTTTTTGAATTTATCTGCAAAACAGATAACTCGGTAAGTTTCTTGATCATTGTCATGACAGACAAGTTGTGAAAAATTGTTGTACACAAAGGCAATTGTTATCATTACGTAATAGTAAGTGAGTTAAATACTAATCCGCTTTTCACAATATTCCGTGGAAACTTGCACTGGCCAAGACAACATTGATAACATGCCTTAATCAACCATTGACACTGTAGGAACTATCATGTTCGTAGTCGATGAGTGTGCAATTATGGATTCACACCGCTTTTGGCAATATTCCAGCAATATAACGGCGGGTGACACCATAAATTGGCTTCACCCAAAGAAGTCATCTGGGAAATCAAGTTCAGGTATTTGACGTGGCAAACGAACGCTGTAACCACTAGGCAACCCTATCACCCCAGTTCCTTAATATGGACCCGTTAGTTTCACACCAGTGCTAACCATAAGAGACCATCATCAATATTATTCGAGTGAGGCTTTAAGACACATTTGACTCGTGAATGCGACATTAATCAACAAATGACCTCGTAGACATCTTTTACCGTAACATATATGTTAAGTATATATGATACTTACCTGTCACACAAAACTTAGCAAATGGAAGGGTTAACTTCTGGACACGACACACACTCTTCTTTAGATCAATTGTATAGAGCAGACCCTTAAACACAACAGTACCAGGTGTTCAGTCAATCATAAAATATTGATAACAATTAAAACCACCACATTGTAATGGTGTAGTAGATAAATTCTTTTGACTTTAGTCTAGGCCACTATGGCTTGAATGCATACAAATGTATTTGAAAACTGTAACTTACACTGCCAAGAACCGGTTCACTATTGTCTCTATGACTGACCAGCTCATGAGTGAGTGAGTGAGTGATTATTACTCTACTTTAAGCAATATTCCAGAAATACCACGGCGGGGGACACCAGAAAAAATGGCCTCCACACACTGGACCCATGTGGAGAATCGCCCTCGGTTTTTGGCGTGGCAAGCAAACGCTTTTACAACTAGGCTACCTCATCGCCCTCAGCTCATGAAATACCAGGATATCAACATGTCTGTTCTTAGCAAAACCATGAACATTTTTGTGCAATTAACACAACACGCGGGGATAATCTAATGTATGGTTGCACACAAGGAGCTGTGTTAAACACCATCACAGAAACAGGACGATGTGAGAGAATTTACATAAACATGACTAGAACAGTTAAAGTGTTTCGTGCTCATATAAGCTTTCAGACCTAATGTCGTCCTAAGGCCTTACCTACCAACCAACCTACCTAAACAAACATATAATGACTTTTCATTCAGTTGCAATGCTTCAATGAAAGGTCGGTTGCATTTATTCATGTATTTGTCTCATCGTGTTTCTTTTTATAAGGAAATAACTGTATCAAATATCCCAACGTATTCAGGGTCGGAGGCTGAATACAGACCGATGAAACTTACCCCCCAAAATACACACGCTTACATGTTTCCATGGATACCGTTCAAATGTTAATCAATCATTCTAAAAGTTTCTTTTACAAAATGCACGTATAAATTCTCATTTGAATGTATGTCATCGGGTCCGTATACTTGTAAATGTGCCAAAAATGCGTATATATATTGTTTTTTAAGGGTGTGCTTCTCGTTCACTACCGCGTCACGTTAAATCTTTTAAGTCATTCTAGCAATGGTAGCGATATGTAAACAATATGTCAACTGACTGCTTGTCAGTTGATTTTAATTGAGACCTACAGACGTGTTTCTCCAGTATCATGCTTTTGTTGAATCCTTAAACACACAATACATCACGTTCAATTTGTATAAAGTGAAAAGCCGATAACAGTGTTCGCGTTAACACAGAGACCTGCGTTTTTTACGCCATTTAAAAAAAAAAAACACACGCAAAAGATATTTTGATTGCGTTTTTTGCAAGCATAGATTCTGATTTACAGTATATATTGTTTTTGACAATACTGCGTACTTTGACACGTCTGTCTAAACTGAATATAATTGACATTCAAATAATTAATAAGAATTGTGAAAAATATTTCGACAAAAATAACTTGGGCAATGTTTAATACAGACAATAACATCACATTATTATATTTCCTATGTAAGTTGTTTTTGTCTTAGCAGTCGACATCATTAGCAGTCAGAGGTCTTTTACAGTTGACTATCGGAAAATCCTTTACTTGTGACGATATTTAGGATACTCCCGCCCAGGTTAGCGTCTATCCTCTGATCAACTGCCTTACCCGTCAAAACGTCACTCTTGCCATATTATATATGTGAAATTGACAAGGGAATAATTAATTACAAACACAGGATACCATTGGTTTCTGTCGTAGAATTGCTCGGAAGTTGTTTGTTTCAACCAATCAAAGCACTTGTTGCCAATGATATTTTGATCAGTCATAGGATCGATATGTAAAACCACTATTAACGATCGTAGGTATAGTCAGGATGTGACCCCAACACATGGGTATAGGCAAGCTAAGTCCATTACATTCAAACACTGGAACGTGGATTAAAGCTGATAATTGCTTATCCGAGTTTAGTTAACCAGACTCTAATAGTGATAATTAATGAAGAAATTTGCCGGGACCAAAGAAAAGTGTTTACTTATCAGGTCTGTTTAGTTAAGCGGTCTTTACTTAGGCGGTTTCCACAGTATCTGTTATGATAATGATGGAATTGTTAAGAAAATCACACAGGCAAAAGATACGGACAACACATATGTATATATGTGTGTGTGTTTTCCATATATTTTGCGTGTGAGATTTTCTTAACAATAATATATATATATATATACTCACACACATAAGATACGCAAGTTTTTTATCCAATTAGGAAACAAACTCCCAGCCTAAATTGATATGGATATAGTGAAGCCTGATGTTATCAATAACTTTTGTTGCGTTTTGGAAGGCCCGAGCAAAAACAGAAGGAATCACCAAAACGCTCCTTACCAATGAACATGTGGGTATCATGCACACACTTCTCGTGGAATCCAACATGCACGAATTGTCACCACCATTAGTGGGTATAAGACTGTACAAAAATTAGGTCTATTACTCCTTGTTCAACAACGCCACGCTTAACTCGAATTGAAAGAAAGCAGGCTATCAGACGTTCGGAAGCTGAAGTGTCTGCCCAAAATGGTTACCGTCATTCTGACGTAAACATAACCACTTTTTACCGTCTCCAGCATCGATACAACGCTACAAAGAACACAGATGACCTTCCTCGCAGCGGTCGTCCATTGGTCACCACCAATCGACAAGATCGGAACATTACCCATCAACACCAGCGAGATCCGTTCTTGTCAACCCCTTTACCTTTCAAACACTTAATGATGTCATCAGTCTTGGTAGCCAATGAAATGTCTTCACTAATTTTTTTGGTCTTTTTGACCCTGTTTGCATTCCTTGTGTTTAATATTGAAAATTACATACATATCTGCATTATACTTGACTTGCGTTACTTTTGCGTGTGAGTATATACACACTGTTATGATAATGACGAAAGTCATCACTTTGTGTATTGGGGAATATTTGTAGGGATTAATAGCCGGATTTTATCATGTAAAATGTGTATGGAAATATCATTTTGTGGTTACTTGCTTGTTGTATTTTGAGTTGAGTGAGTTACAAATTTACGTCACATCGGCAATATTTCAGCGATATCGTGACGACAAAAAGTTAAGTACAAAGAAGAAATGTATATATACTCTTTAAAAACCTGTCAGCTAAGGACAGTATAACGGCTAGATGATCACAAATTCATTAAGACTAGTTTGAGTTTAGTGTAAAAATTTAAATCATTTCAAAACAACACAATACAAATTCGGGCTATAGATCGTCAGCAACTGAAGGTAGATCATCATACTAGGGACCAGGGGCTAAGTCTGTGATATTCTACTTATTTTACTCCCTTTCGATGACATTTAAACCTTTATTTTTATAAGCTAGATAGTTTACAAAGTCACTATATGACTTAAATGCTCACCAACCCAATCACTCTCTCACTCACAAAACTTCAGTGTGAAACAAAAAATAAAGGAAGAAAAGAAAGGTAAGATTAACCTTACCCCTTTGTGATCGGCAATGACTTTGGATTCTCCTTTGGTGTTGTCAAGGCTGAAGTTGCTGATGATGGCTATCCTTTCATTGGCGGCATCGTAGTATTCTACAGAACTCCCCTGAAACAAGAATTCATGCCTTAACCACATGCCTCATAATTATGGGAGGATTGATTCCATAACGCCGCATATGTTGAGAAATTGATAGATGAGCGGGGTATGATTGCGCAGAAGGTTTGAGTATAGACACAACTATCCAGTGATCGTAATGAACATCGACTCGTGAGTCGTCTCTACCTCGTTCATGCATTTGACCAGATAAAAAGAGACAGAAAGAGAATGCATTTGCCGAGGGATTAAGACTGTGTCGCAATAGTTGATTACCCCACAATAAACACCCCTGTTAACGAGTTTAAAAAGGTGCCTTTGAAGATATATATATATATATGAGAGAGGGAGAGAGAGAGAGAGAGAGAGAGAGAGAGAGAGAGAGAGAGAGAGAGAGAGAGAGAGAGAGAGAGAGAGAGAGAGAGAGAGAGAGAGAGAGAGAGAGAGAGAGAGAGAGAGAGAGAGAGAGAGAGAGAGAGAGAGAGGAACATTCAGTTAAATTATCGAGGGAGTTTACTTACGGCATCGACGAAGGGAACATTCACCCCCTCTACTTTTGACAGAGCAAGACCAGCGGAGAATCTCTGGGTAAACCACTTATCAGGGGCACAGCAGACATTTGCCCCTCCCACACACGTGGACAACACGGACAGCAGGATTACATATCCCAACATGATTCAGGTGATCGTCAAATGTGTGGTGTGAGCCGAGGTTCTCTACCTTATAAGCAATACCACCTACTGGGGGGCGTGTCAAGAGTTAATGTGCAATATTTTTGCCAGACGATATTGTAATTATGATTTGATAAAGTTCAGAGGAAACTGAGGTGTTCCTGTGTTCATCGAATCAGAAAAATGGAATGTAATATTAGTCCGTTTTTATTAGATAAAGCGACTACCGACTGCTTTTAATAACAACTTAATGAAACCATTACTATTGATACATTAAAGCTCATTCATGGCAATCTTACGGTTGGATTATGAATAACCAACAGCCTAGAATTTGTAATTTATATTTGATACAAAATATAGTAATTTCCACTGATTTTAATAAGTATGTATCGTTTAATGCCACAGTCAACAATGAACACAGGACACATCATTGGACGCATTTTGAAATGTACATTTGTAATTATTGAACGCGTGTTTTAATTGGATATACTCATCTTGATCAATTATTCGGATTTATGTACTTTTTTAATGCTTAATGAACCTGTGGCTTTACAAACTGCCACGGTAATGCGAGATTATTAAAAAAGATATTGGACTGTCGGATAGTAATAATATAATAATAGTCCACTTATAAAGCCATTCATGTTAGGATGAGAGTGAGTGAGTGAATGAGTGAGTGAGGTATTAGCTAGTTAACATCACATCGGCAATATTTCAGCCATATCGCGACGAGAACATTTGACATTGAAATAGAATATATATAGATATTATAGATACCTCCAGACGAAAGACAGTAAAACAACTATAATATCACTGATATACATGTAAAACTAGTAATTTAGTCGAAAACATTTTTTACCATAGGGGACAACACAAAATAAAAATGGGCTATAGATCACCAACAACTGAAGATAGATCACCATACTAGGGTCAATGGGGACTTTTACATTTGCTACCTGCATGGACCCTAGCTGGATTTACGTCATTTCTTCAGCTGCTGGTGATTGTAAGAAATGTTAGCCAAGGTTAACATTACAAGAACACTAAGTTTAAAAGTCCTGGAAAATGTAAATTGACTTTGAAAATTTTGGGACTTACGTAGCCTCTCAGGAGGACAATAATGTTACAGTACCTTAACCCCCTTTGAGGGTACAGCCACTAACATTCTTAGTTACTGATCTAAACTACCAATAATAAAATATGTATCTATTTACAAAACATTTTACAAATCTAATTCTTTTAAAAATGCAATAGTTAAATGATAACTGACATAAGTAAAAAGATCCTTCAGAGTTCGTGATTTGAAATAGTTGTCCCTTGTGATGGAATATTCAACACAATCAAGCAAGACATGCTTGACGGTGATTCTTTCATCACAAGGGATACAAAACGGAGGATCCTCACCTTTCAATAGGTACTCATGCGTATATCTTGTGTGCCCTTTACGACATCGTCGCATGATGACCTCCTCAAATCTGGACTGACAACCCAAGTAGGTGTAACCAATATAGGGTTTTATTTCATGTAATTTATTAATACCCACTTGGGTGTCCCACTTCTTCTGCATCAGATCGCGGATGTAAGTTCTAATGCTTACTATGTAATCAGAGTATGGAATAAGAAGTGGTGTCACAGATTTGTTGAGTGCTGACTTTGCAGCAAGATCGGCCATTGTATTCCCATAAATGCCAACGTGGCTGGGTAACCAACAGAGGACGATGTCGCATTGGCCAGTTGCGAGATCATTATATAATTTCTATTAAAAGTGGATGTTTACAAGAAATTTTTTAATCGCCTAAAGGCAAGAAAGAGAGTCTGAAAATATTATACATTGTTTATACTTAGGGTGTCTATTTATATATTTAAGAGCTGTTAGTATTGCGTTTGCTTCTGCTGTGAAAATTAAAATGTCATTGGGTAATCTGGAAGATATTGTTTTGGACCCAATGACAGTGACACAAGCAACCGCGCCACCATCCTTGGACCGATCTGTAAATAAGGATTTATATGTATTATATTTACTTTTTAATTGATTATATTCTTGTTTATATAGTAAGTCATTAGTTTCTGATTTTTTTAAATTTAGTGAGTGTCAGGTCGACTTGTGACCTAACCAATTGCCAAGGAGGAGAAGAAAGAAGACGGGAAGGAGATATATTTTCCAGCTCTATGCCAGAAGCAGTAATGAATGACTTAATCCTGAGCCCGAGAGGCGGAACAAGAGAAGATTTATTGTTGTACAAATCCTCATAAAGAGTATTAAAGATGCAGTGAAATGCAGGATTAGACTCGTTAGAATATAGTTTGGTAATATACTGTAATGATAGTTTTATACGGCGTTGGGTAAGAGATGGGTTGTGCCCATCTAAATCTCCCATAATAATACAGGGCTTCGGGAGTTGGTCATATGGAGCTCGAAGATCAGTTTTGTGAAACGTTAAAGACGGAGATATATAGAGAGAGCATAATGTAAACGCAACGTGCAAAGTTAGTCGCACTGCAACAGCCTGAAGATTAGTAGTAAGTGCAACAGGGCTATGGATAACGTTCTGTTTGACTAGGATGGAAGATCCTCCAGTGGCCCTATCAATCGGAGGTGAAAAACAATGATATGCATTAAAATGACGAAGGTCAAAAGTATCTGTCTGTTTTAAATATGTCTCCTGTAGACAGATCGCTGATTGTATAAAATCTTGGACTAATAGCTGTAAATCGCTTAAATTAGTCCGCAGTCCTCTGCAGTTCCACTGCACAATACTATAGGAATAATCTATCTTTTGGGGGGATTTATTGGGGATCTACCCAGCAGTTGGTTGGAGGGCGACAAGCTATGTGCCCTAGAATGGACGTTTTCAGATACGTCCATGTCCTCAAGAGATCCATGTTTGTTGAACAACTGAACTCTATTTTACGACCGTTTTGGGGCTCTGCCGTTTTGTTTTTTTTAAACATCAGGCTTAGGTTTGATTTTACTTTTAACAATTTGTTGACTATCGGATGACGATTGAGACTCTGAGCGTGATTGAGAAGATGATTTATGATCAGAAGAAGACTTTGACGTACCAGCAAGTGATTCCCCAGTCTGAGATGATATCGCAGGGTACAAAAGCTGTGGAGAGTCGAAATTGACCCAAGTCAAGGTTGTTTGGCAGCTAGTGGATGATTTTGTTATTTTAGAGCTACACGGTGTTTTGGCCATGCAGCATAACTTCCTGGAAGGTCGGATCGATTTGCCAGTTTTTTTGCATCAGAAAATGTGATATTTTTGGTAAATTCGATTTTGTTTGTCGCCATTTCATCTTTCCAAATCGGACACTCTTTTGAAAAAGATGAATGGTCGCCTGAGCAGTTGGTGCGCTTTTTAAAATCCCTGTTACAATCTTCTGTTGTGTGTGTCTTCTCACCACAGTGAGCACATACAACAGACCATGCGCAGGTATTTACACCGTGTCCATATTTCTGGCATTTAAAACACCTGAGCAGGTTGGGGATATAAGTGTCAACTTGGATTTTACAGTAACCTGCCTTCAGTGATTTGGGAGCATTTGGAGACGAAAAGGGAAACAGATAGGTATTTGTTTTGAAAGTTTCATTGTTTTTTCGAGTTGAAAACTGCTTGACATAAAGCACACCTTGATCTTTCATCTCTGATACTATGTCATGTTCTGACATATCAGCAAACAATCACGATCCCTGACGATACCTTTACTTGTGTTCAAAGTTTTGTGAGCAGAGACCGTGACCTGAAGCCAACGAACGATTCAGTATTCATCAAGTTGATTGACTGATGCTATTTTCCGCACTCAACTAGCAACGCACCCGAATGTAAGCATTTAATGTTCTTGACATCCCCAGCAATACCTTGAATACCCTCAGATACTGTGAAAGGGTTCAACTTTAAGGGCGTCTTGTCAAGAGTCTCAATCACAAGGAAACGTGGCCAATATTCAATCAATAGGGATGGTCTGTGGTCAGTATCAACAGGATCAGTGTCTAGTGGACGTTTTTTTTTTTTTTAATGGGGGTTTCATAAGCCATGGCTAGTTTTGAATGGTCAAAAGCTCCCCACCCACCACGGAGTATCACAAGGACAATGCTAAACACAAGTGGGTCTCCAACCTGCAGCCCCAAGGATACTCGGATGATATACTCAAGCAGAAAAACTAAAAGATTATTTTTTCCACCAGATTGGCCCATGAGCCATCGCCTTCTGGCACCAGCATCTAGGTATATTTCTACTTTTCAAACGTTTCAAAAAGCAGTGTATAATAATAAACTTACAAGCACAATAAGTTTAAAAATGTGTATACAAAACTTAGCCAAAGAGTGATAGAGCAATGAAAATAGAGTGCTCATGGCCCGGCATGACCAGCCGATTGGTTGAACCGGGCCCATTCAACCACCAGTCTAGGTGAAGTCAGGGCTGAAGTGGTGTGTTTGGCAAAGGAACACTGTTCCTGGAACCAGTGCCCTTTACCACCAGAATCCCGTCCTCCACCGACACAGGGGCGTAACCCACAGCAAACAGGTTGGTGGACCAAATATACCCCCGGGTCCACAACGGGGATCGAAGAGCGCTTAGCGTTACCCAGCACTCACCACGACGAGGTGGCTCTTCACGGTTGCCAGAGGTCATTGTGTACTGACCAATCAAATTCATTAAGTAGATTAGAGTCTGCAGGAGACAAATCCAGAGAAGAGTAGGTGCCTGTTGCAGGATGCAGATAAGTTCTTGAATCATCATTGAATATGCACAGGTCATTATTTGAGATAAAATCTTCCAGTATTTTACCTCTAGTGTTATTATTTGTACCACCTCACAGTGGATTATGGTCTTAAGATCAACCATTATAATGCAGGATATCGGAAGTTGATCATAAAGGGCTTGAAGATCAGTCAGGTGAAGTGTTGAAGAAGGCGGAATATACAATGAACATAATGTAAAGACAACATGAAGTGTAAGGCTCACTGCAATGGCATGAAGATTAGTTGTAAGTGGGACAGGGCTGTGAATAACATCCTGCTTAACAAGGATTGAAGATCCACCAGTGGCTCTATCACCCGGAGGTGAGAAGGAATGATATGCATCGTACCGACGTAGATTTAAAGTATATGTCTGTTTCAGATGGTTTTCCTGAAGACAGAATGATGATGGTGCCAGATCGTTGACTAATAGATGTAACTCATTAAAGTTAGTCCTTAATCCTCTACAATTCCACTGTAGTATATTTCTGGAAGACATTATCTTTTGGGTGGGTTGATTGGGGATCTACCCTGCACTTTCTTGGAAGGCGACGAGCTATGTGCCCGAGGATGGATGTTATCAGACACATCCATATCTTCCAATGACCCAAACTTATTAGATAGTGTGATCTTGTCTGACCCTTTAGGGGCTGTATTTGTTCTTGAAGTTTCTGATCTTGGTTTGACTTTTGTTTTTCCTGTTCGTTTTTCATTTTTCTCAGGTTGAGATCGAGTGAGTGAAATAAGAGATTGTTGCTGAGAGAGGTTCTGCTAATCAGGAAGTGAATTTTCTGTCTGTGTTGATTGTTCAGGGGAAAAGAGTTCGGGAGTGTCCGTGCTGATCCATGTCAAGTCTGTTTGACAGGCATGTGACAAAGTAATTCCTATTGAAGTGTTTTCTTTTGGAGTTGTTTCTGAGGGTTTCCTGGCGATGGCTGCATAGGTTTCAGTAATATCAGTTGACTGTGTCAACTTGTTGGCTTCACCAAAACTGATAATATTGGTGATTTTAATTCTGTTTTTTTTCCTAATGGGACAATCCGTAGAAACGTATGAATGAATACCGTGGCAGTTTGCACATTTTTGGGAACTACTGTCACAATCTTCTGTTACATGTGTATTCTCAGCACAGTGAGCACATGTAACAGACAATGTGCAAGTGTTCACACCATGTCCATACGTTTGGCATTTGAAACACCGCAGAGGTTTGGGGATGTACAATTCACCGTTAACATTGCAGTAACCTGCCCTGCTTGATTTTGGCGGATTCGGTGCAGAAAACGAAAAAAGATATGTGTTAGTTTGAACAGTCTCATTATTTTTCCGGGTCGAAAATCTTTTTACATGTATCACTCCTTGATCCTTCATTTCTGATACAATGTCAATCTCAGTCATATAGACGATCTCGATCTCATATAATACCTTTACTGGTGTTCAGAGTTCTATGTGCAAAGACCTTAACCAGAACTCCAACAAACATTTTCGGTGGACAGCAGGTTGGTTGCTTGCTGTTTTCTATTACATTCAAGCAAAAGAGATCCTGAACGCAAGCGTTTCACGCCTTTGAATTCTCCTGCTATTCCGTGGACACCCTTTGATATCGCAAACGGATTCAGCTTTAAGGGAGTCTGATTAAGAGTCTCAAGAATCAGAAAACGAAGCCAGTAATCAACGGATTTAGAGGGTCGCTGTTCGTCGTCATCATTGTCGAGTGGACGTTTCGTTTTTTTGTTCTGGTTTGGTATTCCATGGTGAGTTGTATTGAATTCGTCATCCGCCCTCCCCACCCACCACGGAGTATCACTAGGACAATGCTAAAAACAGGCGGGTTTCAAGAGTGCAGCATCAAGGATACCCGCATGATATACTCAAGCAGAATAATCAACAAGTAATTATTACACCAGATTGGCCCATGAGCCACTGCCTTCTGGACATATGACTCAAGGCAAATTATAAAATTGGAGTTGAACAATCAACATTCAAATATATTTTCATGAAGCTAAGACAACTGACAATTTTTTTTACTAATTTCTAAAACTTGTGCAGCAAAATGTACATGTACAGGGCTTAGCATGACCAGCCGATTGATAGAACCGGGCCAGTTCTACCACCCGTCTAGGTGAAGCAAGGGGCCAAGTGGTGTGTTGGGCAAAGGAACACTGTTCCTGGAACCAGTGCCCTTAACCACCAGACTCCCGTCCTCCACCGACACAGGGGCGCAACCCACGGCAAACAGGTTGGTGGACCAAATATACCCCCGGGTTCACAACGGGGGATTGAAGAGCGCTTAGCGTTACCCAGCACCCACCACGATGGGGTGGCTCTTCACGGGTGCCACCACAAAGAGAGTGAGTTAAGAATTATAGTCACATCGGTGATATTTCACCCATATCGTGAGTAAAACCAGTCAGAAATGTATGAAGAATACAGTTATAGTATATAATCTGTCAACAATGAACAGTAAAACAACTATACAATTACGTAAAGAAACTTAAAGCTATCATTTTCCTTCTCACGTCACATAATGATAAAAATAATATAAAAAAATAGTAATGAAATAAATTTTCTCTTATCTTGCGTTGTACATGAATTTTACATGTATGGTGTGATTTGGTGTGAAGTTGAAGAAATAAATCTTTAAATATCTACCTTGGTTTGTGAAATTGAGTGAGTGAGTGAGTGAGTGAGTTAATATTTAACGTCACATCGGCAATATTTCAGCCATATAGTGACGAGAGATGTTTTATATAAATAATAAATTAAAGTTGCTAAAGAATCAGTCAGCGAAGGACTGTAAAATAACTAGAGTATCACAGATGGAGTCTAAAACTAGCATGAACATGTAAAACTACTTTATTTATGAAGACAATACAATCTAAAAACGGGCTATAGATCACCAACAACTGTGTGAAATTGAGAATATAAACAACCCAAAGTTACCTATTTCGAAGTATGGAGCATGATTTAAGTGGAAGTTGATAAAATACGACTACAACTTCGAACTTGCCTGAGAGTTAAAAGTTTAGGTCTCATCGGCATTATTTCAGCCATATGGCGACGATACTAAGTCTGCACATACAAACAAGTCCACTTTAAGTACAAAGCTTAAAGGTCACATGCAACCAAAAAATCAAACATAATATAAAACACAATTATCACTGATTCATGACATAGATATACATTGCTGGTTATGAAAAAACATAAAAACTAAATTATAAGCGTACAATCGCAAATCAAAAGTGCAATATTTTGTACTTGGGTTTACTTCCCAAGAAAGGAAGCAGACGGGATACCGAACCCAGTCAGAGCTTGTGGGTGTGCGCTCAGGTGTAACGACTGGTTCATTTGCAGATGCCCTCACGGCTCATTGTGTTTGTATATATAGAGATGTTGGGTTTTGTAAATGCATGCTCATTATTTGTGTATAACATTTTGCAATCAACAGACACCATAACATGTCATGTGTACAAGTATCACACCTGCCTGTCTGTGTAATTACATAATGTGACAGAGACCGAACTCGGGCCATAAATCAATGCGTTTTGTTTATGGTGTATAGCCTGAT
Organism: Haliotis rubra; assembly: GCF_003918875.1. NCBI lineage: Eukaryota > Metazoa > Mollusca > Gastropoda > Lepetellida > Haliotidae > Haliotis > Haliotis rubra. The sequence goes on along the minus strand of NW_025767616.1, from coordinate 143,292 downwards.
AGGTGTAAAGTTCAAATTGCATGTGGTCAGTGATTGAAATTGTGTATTGAATATTGTCATTAGCAGACAGGCAGGCAGACACATAGGCGTCAATAAAACAGACATTGAGTTTTTTGTCTGTGAAAATGACATATCTATATCACAGTTAGAAATTCTGTCGACGCTAATTAATGACATTGCTTTTAAGTATCGAACTGAGAAAGTGACTTGGTAAGAAGAACGTGTGGTGAAATAGACAAATGAAATTATGTAAACAGTTAAATCGGTAATCTACTGTAAACACATAAAAAGCTCGCGCCTGTGAATATATCAAGAAAACATTAGAAAAATAGCTCACACCAAAGCCTTCGGGTTTTTTCATCGCGTTATTTTTCATATTTGTAAGTTTAATTTGCATTTTTGATGATTTGTTGACGTATCAGAATCTGTTTTACGTTGCATGTGACCTTTAAAGGAGTTCCCTAAAGTGCGTACTTCTTTAAAGACAAATGTTTTCATTGCAGTATTATTTACAATTAGAAAATAGGCATGACACTAAATTTACAAACAGGAAATTCACCATACACAATATATTGTTAAAACATATTACAAAAATCAATTTCCTCGATGGTGAACACTTCATCTCAGATACAATTAGGAGGTACATCTCCATCTGTTTTGAGCAGATAGTCATGAGTATACCGACTGTGGCCATCGTCGTCAACCTCATCATGTTTTGACAGACAACGTTGTATAACACGACGTTTCTGGGCTACTTCTTGCCCTTCTTCAAGTGATTTAAGTCAGTGAGTGAGTTCAATTCATCGTCACATCGGAAATATTCCAGCCTTTTAGTGACGAGAACAATTAATTTGATAGATATTACTCAATGGTAAATTGTAAAAACCTGTGAACTACATTACCCAGTATCCATTACGATTCCGCAACAACGGAAACTTAAGTTATGTTTGCTATGTTAACAATACTGAACATTCGTTTGTAGCGCAACGGATAACAGTAACGTTCAGCATACAATTACAGGTTCATTTAGGCAACCAATAACCGCTTACAATAACCCAGATGTGATAGTTCGATATTTTAGGTCTTATGAGAGACCCATACGTCAGACGCATATCGCACGACACATCCACCAAATGAAATCGGAAACAGACAATATCATTCGATGATTAAGATACAACGACAGTGCGTTATTATTTAGATCAAATGAAGCCTTTCTACCTTCAAAAGTAGACTACACACTATAAACTTATTGAATACGATACCTGAATGTGTAAAACTATCATCAACAGCGTCATATTTATAAGATAAAGTCAAAGGAGGTGCGACAGGTTGCGGATATTTATTTAGGCTGCTGGTTGGTTGCTTTAATATCACAATATGGAATAAGACCGTTTATCAAGAGCGTTACCTGCTGCGGAAACATAACGTGGACATCTTGGCAGATTTTAAAACGGATTGTTTTCTTGTTCTGTTTGATTGAAATGCAGTGTAATGTATTGCAGTGAATGTCTACTAAGAGATTGTTTGAAAGAAGGTTTCTTAGCTACCACAGACAGAATGTCCACCAGAGAGGGCTTATAACACCAAGGCACAGCTTTATTCTTTGGTTGTCTGAGTTTTGGTTTTACGCTGCTTTTAGCAATACTCCAGCAACATCACGGCGGAGGACACCAGAAATTGGCTTCACACATTGTACCCAAGTGGGGATTCGAACCCGGGTCTTCGGCATGACGAGCCAACGCTTTAACCACTAGGCTACCCCACCGCCCCTCCTTGGTGGTGTATACTGTCTTGTTTTTCTATATTGTTTTGCATGTTCTGTTATAAGGTAAAAATACATACCTAAACCATCAGAGAATAACGTCAGATTCCGTATTTAGGTTTGCAGTTTGGCTCATGAGTCATAACGGTTAAGCAAGGTATGGAGTCAGAATGTCTCGAACGAATGGTGTATAGCCGTAGGCTATGGAAGGTACAGACAAAACACATTCGTTGTGAAGGGGCACCCATGAAGGGCCACCTCCTCGTGGTGGGTGCTGGGTCACGCTAAGCGCCCTTCAACCCCCCGTTGTGGACCCGGGGGGATATTAGGTCCACCAACCCGTTTGCCATGGGTTGCGCCCCTGTGTCGGTGGAGGACGGGATTCTGGCGGTTGAGGGCACTGGTTCCAGGAACAGTGTTCCTTTGCCAAACACACCACTTCGGCCCTGACTTTACCTAGACGGGTGGTTGAATGGGCCCGGTTCAACCAATCGGCTGGTCATGTCGAGCCCTGAGCATTATTTTGTTACACAAATTGTTAAAACTTCTCAACTATTTTGTCAGTGGTCTTTGCCAAGTAATATTTCTCTTGAAATATACAATTTGAATTTTGAAATACATGTATACATTTTCTATTTTTGTATTCTGCCTAGAGTCCTAATGCCCAGAAGGCGGTGGCTCATGGGCCAATCTGGTAGGATGTATCTTTTCAAGATATTTTCTGCTTGAGTATACCCTCCTTGTATCCTTGGTGCCGTCTGTTGGAGATCCACAGACATGAGGCATCGTCCTTATTGACGCTCCATGGTGGGTGGGGAGCTAGGAGGGTGAATCATATATATTTCTAACATGGCACCCCCGCACGAATCAGATGATTCGTGTTCTTCGGATGATGATATTGTCTCACCTGTCAACCTTGACCATTGGGCACGATTTCTTGTAATGTCTTCCCCGGATGGCAATCCTCTACACTTGAATCCATTTGCCATAGCTAAGGGCATTGAAGGATTAGCAGGAGATGTACGAGAGGTGAAAAAGCTTCGATTTGGACATCTACTTATAGAATGTAAAAAACAGATCCAATCTCAAATTTTACTTTCTACCAAATCCCTGGCTAATGTTCCTGTGCAGGTGTCCCCTCACAGAACCTTAAACAGCAGTAAAGGTATTGTCCGCGATTTTGGACGATGCCTCTCAAACATGATTGAGTGCGACATTATTTCAGAACTTCACTCACAGGGTGTTATTGATGTAAAGAGATTCACTTCCAGAAAAGACAATGAAGTTATAAAGACATATACGTATTTGTTCACCTTCTGTGTCCCAATACGCCCGGACTCACTCAAAGCAGGCTATTGCAATTTAAGGGTAGATGCTTTTATACCTATTCCCCTTAGATGTTACAGTTGTCAAAAGTATGGACACGGCTCTAAATCATGCCGAAACCCAGCTGCCTGTCATAGATGTGGTGGGAATTGTGACCATAGCTCACAATGTAACAAATCTCCTTCCTGTGTAAACTGTTCTGGAAACCACCCCTCATCTTCCAAAGATTGCCCAACGTGGAAATTACAATCTACAATTTCACGCATCAAACATGAGCGTAACATATCTTTCCTCGATGCGAAGAAAGTGGTTCTTGCTCAAGAAAAACAAGGGCCATCATATGCAACGGCTGTTTCTGCCTCATCATCAACTCCTAAAACTATTTCATTTACTTCAGTAAGTTGCCAGACTGATTACACTTGGACTGAGTCATCTGCTCCAACTTTACTGTCTACTACAATCCGGAACAGACCCTCTCAACAGACATCTTCATCTCAGACAACAACTACTCGTTCCAATGGAAAGAAACAAAATGCAAATGTTAATTACTCAAAGCCAAAAGAGCAATCTGGCCGTGTACCCAACGCACAGAAAAACCCTCGTTTTCTGTTTAATAAGTTTGGGGTGTTAGAGGACATGGATGTGTCTTCTCCTCAGAGCACCCGCTCCCGGGAGTCATTCTCCGAAGAAAAAAGACCGTGAACGGTCTCCCATAACTCCACCTTAAATAGCTACCAATCCCTTAACACAATGGAACTGTAGAGGTCTTAGGAATAATTTAAATGATTTGCAACTATTACTTCAAATGCTAAGGGGAAGCTTTTAGAAGGTTTCATTTCTCATAACAACTTATGTATACTTAATGACGGCTCAAACACATATTTGCATCCTGGTACAGGTACCTATTCCGCTATTGATTTATCAATTACAGATTCTGTACTACTAAACGAATTTGAATGGTCTGTCCACGAGGACCTCTGTGGAAGTGACCACTTTCCTACCATTGTACAAACAGTGACTCCTTCAGATGTTCCTCCTTCAACAAGATGGAACTTTATTAAGGCCAACTGGTCTTTATTTCAAATGCTTGGTTCTACTAAATTCAAACCTCATCTGTTTATTGACGTTTCTGACCCTATACAACTATTCTCTGATGAACTGAAGAAGATAGCCGATGAATGCATTCCTAAGTCCTCTACAAATCCACACATTCGTAAACCATGGTTTACTGATAACTGCAAACAAGCCAAGAAGGCACGAAAGAAGGCTGAGCACTATTTCCGTCGTCATCCTATGGTCCATAATTTGAATAAATTAAAAATTTTAAATGCACGGAGTACCTTCAAGCAAAGTAAACGTCAGTCCTGGCGAAATTATGTATCAAAAATATATTCACGAACGCCGATATCAAAGGAAAGGAGTATGATCCAGAAAATAAAAGGTAAGGGCGCTCAATCGAGCATTAAGCATCTTACAGATGGAGACGAATTATTAACTAGTAAATCTGATATTGCAAATAAACTTGGAGAAACTTTGGCCAAACACTCTTCCTCATCGAATTATATACCTCAATTCCAAAATTATAAAAAACAACAGGAAAAGACAACTCTTAATTTCAATTCAGATAATGGAGAAGATTACAATGAACTATTTTCTATTCATGAGCTTCATACTGCTCTTGACCAGGCTCATGATACTGCTACAGGGGCTGATAACATACATTATCAGCTTCTGAAGCACTTACCGGAATCATGTTTAGAGACTCTTTTAAACATTTTTGATGATATTTTGACATCTGGAAACTTTCCTTCTTCATGGCGTGATGCTATTATTGTTCCCATCCCTAAACCTGGACGTGACCATACTGATCCTTCGAATTATCGACCGATCTCACTAACTAGCTGTGTTTGCAAGACCATGGAACGCATGATAAATAATCGACTTGTTTGGTACTTGGAAACCAATAACCTTATAACGGATATTCAATGTGGTTTCAGGAAAAACAGAAGTACTATCGATCATTTAGTGCGTTTAGAATCTTTCGTTAAAAATGCCTTTATTCAAAAACAACATGCATTTAGAAAAAGCCCCTTGACACTACTTGGAAATATGGGATTTTAAGAGATTTTCCACGATTTCGGATTGCGAGGCCGTTTGCCTCAATTCATATCCAAATTTTTAACTGACAGACAATTTCAAGTCCGCGTGGGTTCTACCCTGTCTCATCATTACAATCAGGATCAGGGTGTTCCACAAGGCAGCATTTTGTCTGTCACACTTTTTAATATCAAGATCAACAGTTTATCCAAGGTTTTAAATGATTCAATCGATGGGTCGCTGTTTGTGGAAGATTTCAATATTTCTCGTCGCGTAAAAATATGCATACTATTGAACGGCAACTGCAATTGTGTTTAAACAAAATAAATAAATGGTGTCTTGAAAACGGCTTTAAATTCTCTAAATCCAAAACTAATTGTATACATTTCTGCCGTAAATATAAGCCTCATAAGGACCCAGAACTAAACTTAAATGGCACTTCAATCAAAGTTGTCAAAGAGGCCAAGTTCTTGGGTCTAACTTTTGACTCCCATTTAACTTTTCTTCCGCATATCAAATCCTTGAAAACTAAATGCCTGAAGGCACTTGACTTATTGAAAGTAGTTTCTCATTCAAAGTGGGGAGGGGATCAAGCTACCCTCCTACATCTATATCGATCATTGGTGCGATCGAAACTTGATTATGGCTCCATTGTATATGGTGGAGCCTGCCAAAGTAACCTAAAGCTATTAGATTCTGTCCACCACCAAGGTCTAAGACTTTGTCTTGGGTCCTTCAGAACATCTCCTGTTGACAGTCTCTACGTCGAGGCAGATGAGCCTTCTCTTACCCAACGCCGTATAAAATTATCATTACAGTATATTACGAAGCTATTCTACTATTCTGCATCTTCACTCCTCTTTATGAGGATTTGTACAACAAAACGCCTTCTCTTCTTCCGCTTCTTGGGCACAGAATTAAACCATTCATTTCTGATGCCGGCATTGAGCTGAAGAATATATCTCCTTCCCGTCTTCTTTCTTCTCCTCCTTGGGAATTGGTGAGGCCAGACGTTGACTTAACATTAACCACATTTAAAAAATCCGTAACTAATGATTTACAGTATAAACAAGAATTTAGTCAATTAAGATATAAATATAATAACTATAAATCCTTATATACAGATGGATCCAAGGATGGTGGCGCGGTTGCTTGTGCCACTGTCATTGGGTCCAAAACAATATCTTCCAGACTACCCAATGACAGTTCAATTTTCACAGCAGAAGCAAACGCAATACTGACAGCTCTTAAATATATTAATAAACACCGTAAATATAAACAATATATCATCTTTTCAGATTCTCTTTCGTGTCTTCAGGCTATGAAAAATCTTTCTTGCAAACATCCACTTTTATTAGAAATTATTGAATTGTATAATGAGCTTGCTACTGGCCAATGCGACATCGTCTTTTGTTGGTTACCCAGCCACGTTGGCATTTCTGGGAACACGATGGCTGATATTGCTGCTAAGGCTGCACTCAACAAATCTGTGACACCACTTCTGCTCCCATACTCTGATTACAAAGCTTGTATTAGATCTTACATCCGTGATCTGATGCAAAAGAAGTGGGACACCCAAGTAGGTATCAATAAATTACATGCAATAAAACCCTATATCGGTTACACTAACTTGGGTTGTCAGTCCAGATTTGAAGAGGTCATCATCCGATGATGTCGTATTGGCCACACAAGATATACGCATGAGTACCTATTGAAAGGTGAGGATCCTCCGTTTTGTATCCCTTGTGATGAACGAATCACGGTCAAGCATGTCTTGCTTGACTGTGTTGAATATTCCATCACAAGGGATATTTATTTCAAAGAAAAAACTATGAAGGATCGTTTTAGTCATATAAGTTCTCATTTAATTATTGCTTTTTAAAAAAAAATTAGACTTGCTAACTGATTTGTAAATAGATATATTTTATTATTGGTAGTTTAAATTAGTAACTGATATTGTTAGTGGCTGTACCCTCAAAGGGGGTTGAAGTAGCGTAAAATTATTGTCCTCCTGAGAGGGTATGTAAGTCCCAAAACATTTAGTCAATTTAAGTGTACCAGGTTTTTTAATCGTAGAATATTTGTACTTTTAATCTATGGCTAGGTTTCTCTTCTTTCGCAAATGGCTGAAGGGATGGTGTAAATCCAGCTAGGGTCCATGCAGGAAGCAAATGTACTGTAAATCCCCATGGTCCCTAGTATGGTGATCTACCTTCAGTTGTTGGCGATCAATAGCCTGTTTTTATATTGTATCGTCTTGTATAGTTCAAATGTTTTAGATTTAGTTACTAGTTTTATATCTATATCTGTGATAATCTAGTTATTTTACTGTCCTTCGTTGGCAGAATTTTATAATTTCACTTAAATTGTTGATATATTTATAACTTGCTTTAGTCACGATATGGCTGAAATATTGCCGATGTGACTTAAAATCTTAACTCACTCACTCGTCGTGAAGGGTATAACAGATTAAACTAACAAACCAATAAAAAAGGGGTCAGTCACAGAACGGTGCTGCCCGGTATTCAACCACAATGACACACATGAGCGCAAGGTCGGAGTGAGTGAGTGAGTTAAGATTTTAAGTCACATCGGCAATATTTCAGCCCATCTGCCTCGACATAGCGACTGTCACCAGGAGAAGTTCGAAAAGACCCAATACAAAGTCTTAGGCCTTGGTGGTGGACAGAATCAAGTAGTTTTAGGTTGCTTTTGCAGGCTCCACCATACACAATGGAGCCATAATCAAGCTTCGAACGGACCAGTGATCTATATAGATGCAAGAGGGTAGATTTATCTCCTCCCCATTTTGAATGAGACACGACTTTTAATAAATCGAGCGCCTTCAGGCATTTATTTTTTAGGGATTTGATATGAGGAAGAAACGTTAAATGGGAGTCAAAAATCAGACCCAAGAACTTGGCCTCCTTGACAACTTTGATGGGAAGGCCATTTAAAGTTAGTTCAGGGTCCTCATGAGGCTTATATTTTCTACAAAAGTGTATGCAATTTGTTTTTAACTATGAAAATTTAAAGCCGTTTTCAAGACACCATTTATTTATTTTATTTAAACACAACTGTAATTGCCGTTCAATAGTATGCATATTGTTACCACGACAGGAAGCATTGAAATCATCCACAAATAACGATCCATCAACTGAATCGTTTAAAACTTTTGATAAACTATTTATCTTTATACTAAATAGTGTGACAGACACAATACTTTTTGTGGGACACCCTGATCCTGATTGTAATGGTCAGACAGGGTAGAACCCACGCGGACTTGAAATTGTCTGTCCCTTAAAAAGTTGGCTATAAATTGAGGCAAACGGCCTCGCAATCCGAAGCCATGTAAATCTTTTAAAATGCCATATTTCCACGTTGTGTCATATGCCTTTTCAAGATCAAAAAAGATAAGACACAGCGTGTTGTTTATTTATGAGAGCGTTTTTAACAAACGATTCAAAACGTACTAAGTAATCGACAGTACTTCTGTTTTTACGGAAACCACATTGTATATCTGTTATGAGGTTATTTGTTTCCAAGTACCAAACAAGTCGATTATTAATCATGCGTTCCATGGTTTTGCAAACACAGCTAGTGAGAGAAATTGGTCGATAATTCGAAGGATCCGTATGATCACGTCCAGGTTTAGGGATCGGGACAATTATAGCATCACGCCATGAAGAAGGAAACTCTCCAGAAGTCCAAATATCATCAAAGATATTCAAAAGGGTCTCTAAACATGAATCCGGTAAATGCTTCAGAAGTTGATAATGAATGTTATCAGCTCCTGTAGCAGTATCGTGGGCCTGGTCAAGAGCAGTATTGAGCTCATGAGTCGAAAACACCTCATTATAATCTTCTCCATTATCTGAAGTAAAATTAATAGGCTTCTTTCTTGCTGTTTTTGATACTGTTGGAAGTGAGGTACATAATTTGAGGAAGAAGAATGTTGTGCCAGTGTTTCGCCAAGTTTATTAGCAATATCAGATCTATTAATAACTGATCACCGTCTTTGAGATAGTGAACACTAGATCTAGAGCCCTTACCTTTGATTTTCTGGATCATATTCCATACCTTAGAAATTGGCATAAGTGAATTAATTTTCGATACATAGTTTCGCCAAGATTGACGTTTATTTTGTTTAAAAGTACGCCTTGACTTAGCGTTGAAAATTTTAAATTTGTTCAAGTTATGTACCATACGATGGTGACGGAAGTAATGTTCAGCCTTTTTCCGTGCCTTGCGAGCCTGTTTGCATTCAGCATTAAACCAAGGTTTTCGTATGTGAGGATTTGCAGAGGACTTTGGGATACACTCGTCAGCTATGTTGTTTAGTTCATCAGAAAATGATTTTATTGCATCAGGAACATTAATCAAAAGGTCTGGTTTAAGTTTGTCAGTACAGAGAGTTTAATATAAAGGCCAGTTAGCCTTTTTAAAATTCCATCTTGATGATGGAGGAACGTCAGATGGGTTCACGGGTTTAAATAGTGTTGGGAAATGGTCACTTCCACAGAGGTCATCGCGGACAGACCATTCAAATTCACTCAATAGGTCGGAGTCTGTAATCGACAAATCCAGAGCAGAATATGTTCCTGTGCCAGGATGTAAATATGTCTTCAAACCGTCATTATAAATGCATAGATCATTATTTGAGATGAAATCCTCCAGTAATTTACCTTTGGTGTTTGTATTAGTACCACCCCATAGTGGGTTATGGCCATTTAAGTCACCCACGATTAAACAGGGTTTAGGTAGTTGATCATAAAGAGCTTGTAGGTCAGTTACCTGAACAGCAGATGAAGGAGGAATATACAATGAACAGAGAGTAAATGCAACTTGTAATGTAAGTCGCAATGCCACGGCTTGGAGATTGGTTTTAATTGTGACTGGGCTATGGATAACATTATTCCTGACCAGGATAGATGATCCACCAGTAGCCCTATCGCCCGGAGGAGAAAAATAGTGGTATGCATTAAAATGACGTAGGTCAAAAGTATCTGTCTGCTTTAGGTAAGTTTCCTGAATGCAGAGTACCGACGGATTAAAATCCTGGACTAATAGATGTAAATCGTTTAAATTAGTCCTGAGTCCTCTACAATTCCATTGAATTATGGGAGAAGACATTACCTTTTCCGCGGAGGATAGACTGGTGATCTACCCCTCACCTTCCTTGAGGGTGACAAGCTATGTGGCCTACCTTGAGTATGGTCGGACACATCCATGTCCTCAAGGGATCCAAACTTGTTATAAAGCTGGACCTGATTGTTTGATCCCTTTCGGGTTCTGTTATTTGGATTCATTTTGGACATGTCATTGTTAGGTTTGGATTTACCTTTCACAGTTGTGTCTGATTTAGAAGTTTGCTTCTGAGATGGAGATGTATCCTTCTCAGAAGATACCTTGGATTGAATGACACCTTTAGAGGAAGTCTCAGTTTGACAAGCGGAAGTGACCTGTGAGGGCTTCTCCTGGATCTCAGCAGAGAGCAAGGTAGGAGCAGAAGTCATAGCCCTCGTGTAATCTGTCTGGCAGCCTACTGAAGAACATGAAGCATGCTTTGGTTTAGAAGCCTGAACTGAAGCAGATACTGTGGCAGCATAAGTCGGGCCAGAATGTTCTTGTGCAAGAACAATCTTCTTTGCTTCTAAGAATGAAATATTTTGTTCATGTTTCACTTTCGATATTTTGGATTGTAATTTCCAGGTAGGGCATTCCTTAGATGAGGAAGGGTGAGAACCAGAACAGTTAACGCAAACAGGAGGTTTATCGCAGAGATTGCTGTCTGCACATGTTCCAGCACATCGTTGGCATGCAGCTGGATTATGGCAAGACCTGGAACCGTGTCCATACTTCTGACAGGTAAAGCACTTGAAGGGGTTAGGGATATATGTATCTACCCTCAAGTTACAATACCCTGCTTTCAACGTCTTGGGATGTACTGGCAGACAAAACGAGAACAAATATGTGTTGGTATTGACGGTCTCGTTATTCCTTTTTGCTGTGAATCGTTTGACATGAGTGACGCCTTGTGAATGTAATTCTGTGACAATGTCACTTTCACTCATGTCGGAAAGGCAACGTCCAATATCACGGACGATGCCCTTACTGTTGTTCAAGGTCCTGTGAGGGGACACCTCCACAGGAACATTTGCTAAAGATTTTGTTGATAGCAGAATTTGTGATGGAATGATTTTCCGACATTCAATTAACAGTGAGCCAGATCGTAGTTTTTTAATTTCCTTTACTTCTCCTGCCAATCCTTCAATACCTTTCGCTACAGCAAAAGGATTTAATTTTAGAGCGCCACCATCCGGTGCTGACATCACAAGGAAACGAAACCAAGTGTCTGTGTTTGAGAGAACTGCAGTAGCCTCATCCTCCGAAGAAATCGAACCATCTGATTCGTAAGAACGTTTTTTAAGTGGGGGTGCCATGGTTGATTTATATATGTTTCGCCCTCCTAGCTCCCCACCCACCACGGAGTGTTAACAAGGACGATGTCTTATGCCTGTGGGTCTCCAACAAACGACACCAGGGATACCAGGAGGGTATACTCAAGCAAGTATATATCTTAAAAAAGATATGTCTTACCAGATTGGTCCTTGAGCCACCGCCTTCTGAGCAATGCTGACTCTAGGCAATGATAGAATTGATTACTTCCAGTGAAAAAAGTCACAAAGTTCAATGTAATAGAGCCAAGACCCAAAACTAATAATTTCAAGAAAGTCAAATTTGTGCAAATGCAATATACTGCACAGGGCTCAGCGTGACCAGCCGATTGATTGAACCGGGCCCATTCAACCACCCGTCTAGGTGAAGTAAGGGGCAAAGTGGTGTGTTGGAAAAGGAACACTGTTCCTGGAACCAGTGCCCTCAACCACCAGATTCCCGTCCTCCACCCACACAGGGGCGCAACTCACGGCAAACGGGTTGGTGGACCTAATATCCCCCTGGGTCCACAACGGGGGGTTGAAGGGCGCTTAGCGTTACCCAGCACCCACCACGAGGAGGTGGCCCTTCATGGGTGCCCGCGCAAGGTCGGATGCAGGATTAACGAATCAAAATGACGAGTTGAAGCATGTGACCAAAAATCAGGCTAGGTTCGAACCATTTGGAGCAATAAACAATTCATTGATTTTCTTATGCGTGCATATTCTTACCACCGCATGAAATATTCAAATCATGCACGAAAAGGGACCCATCAACACAACGGTTCAAGACGTTAGTGAGGCTGTTATTTTACTGCTAATAAGTGTGACAGACAGGACGCTGCCTTTAGGCACGCCCTGGCCTTGGTGGAAATGATCATACAATGTGAAACCCACTTGTACTTGAAATTGTCTATTGTTTAAAAACGGAGATATGAACCGAGGTAATCTGTCCCTCAATCCAAATTCATGCAGATCCCTTAAGATACCATGTTTCCACGTTGTATCATATGGTTTTTTTCTAAGTCGATAAAGATAAATACAGTACGTTGTTTGTTCACAATGGATTGTTTTATAAAGGATTTCAAACGCACCAGATGGTCAATGGTACTTCGGTTCTTTCGGAAATCACATTGGGGTTCACTAAGGAGGTTATTGGTCTCCAAGTACCAGATTAATCGATTGTTGTCCATTGACCCCTTGGTTTTACAAGCACAGATAGTGAGATAGTGAGTTAATATTTAACGTCACATCGGCAATATCTCAGCCATATCGTGACGAAAACAATTTATACAATAAAAAGGGAAAACAAGCTGAAGATTAAAACCGGTCAAAGATGGACAGTAAAAATACTAGACAATCACAGATATGAATATTAAACTAGTGAGCAAAACTAAAACATTCCAATTAAAGAAGACAATACAGTATATAACACGGGCTATAGATCGCCACCAACTGAAGGTAGATCACCTTACTAGGAACAAACACATATAGTGAGTGATATAGGGCGGTAATTTGAGGGATCCTTATGATCCCTGCCAGGCTCTGGTAAAGGGTTGATAATGGCATTGTGCCACGAAGGAGGAAAGATTGCGTTTGTCCAAATGAAGGGGACAGTGGTGGGAATAAACATAGACAACCCCTAAACTAGACATAATTGAGTTAAGATGTGTTAAAATATTCAAAAATGTAAACTTATTTCTCAAAAACCTACTTCCTTTATACATCGGAGAGAATAAGTTTGACTCAGTGATACATATACGTTAGATTTTAATACATAAATCAATTTTCATCCGGTTTTAAGTCAGAACTCACTGTCTGGAGATATTGTTTATTGAAAAGATAATTCTTTAAAAATAAACCATCAAAGGACAAACAAGATTCAATGTAGTACAAAGCAATTTTGTCCCAATATAATTTACTGTGTGTCGTCTGTATCTACAATATTCCGACGTCCTATTTAAGTCGCCCCTACTTTACGTGTTGGTATCTATGTAACGTTGTATTCTTTATATGTTCAGCATGTAAATGTTTAATGTGTAGTGACACTGTTGATATATATATATTATTGTTCTTATCGTGAAAAGTACAATAGGAACTTATGTATGACCCGCCGTTAGGCAACACGGTATGGGTGAGTGAGTGAGTGAGTTAATATTTAACGTCACATCGGCAATATTTCAGCCATATCGTGACGAGAACATTTTACATTGTAATGGAATATGTATATATTATAAAACCTGTCATCGAAGGACAGTAAAGCAACTAGAGTATCACAGATATATAAATGTAAAACTAGTAATTGAATCTAAAACATTTTAACCATAGGGGACCCCACAATCTAAAAATGGGCTATAGATCGCTAACAACTGAAGGTAGATCACCATACTAGGGACCATGGGGACTTACAGTACATTTGCTTCCTGCATGGGCCCTAGCTGGATTTATATCATCCCCTCAGCCGTTAGCAATTAAGACATATCTAGCCATACATTAAAATTACACATATTCTACGATTAAAAAAACGGAAAGTTGAAATTTACTTTGAATGTTTTGGGACTTACGTACCCTCTCAGGAGGACAATAATTTTACAGTACTTTAACCCCCCTCGAGGATACAGCCACTAACAATCTATGTTACTAATTCAAACTTTCAATCATAAAATATTTAGCTATTTACAAACCCGTTAACAAATTTAATTCTTTTAAAAAAGCAATAATTAAATGAGGACTTACATTAGTAAAAAAGATCCTTCATAGTTCGGGATTTGAAATAGATATCCCTTGTGATGGAGTACTCAACACAGTCAAGCAAGACATGCTTGACCGTGATTCGTTCATCACAAGGGATACAAAACGGAGGATCCTCACCTTTTAATAGGTACTCATGCGTATATCTAGTGTGGCCAATACGACATCGTCGCATAATGACCTCTTCAAATCTGGACTGACAACCCAAGTAAGTGTAACCGATATAGGGTTTTATTGCATGTAATTTATTGATACCTACTTGGGTGTCCCACTTCTTTTGCATCAGATCACGAATATAAGATCTTATAGCAGCTTTGTAATCAGAGTATGGAATAAGAAGTGGTGTCACAGATTTGTTGAGTGCTGCCTTGGCAGCAAGATCAGCCATTGTGTTCCCAGAAATGCCAACGTGGCTGGGTAACCAACAAAAGACGATGTCGCATTGGCCAGTAGCAAGATCATTATATAATTCGATTATTTCAATTAAAAGTGGATGTTTGCAAAAGAGATTTTTAATTGCCTGAAGGCAAGAAAGAGAGTCAGAAAATATTATGTATTGTTTATATTTGCGGTGTTTATAAATATATTTAAGAGCTGTTAAGATGGCGTTTGCTTCAGCTGTGAAAATTGAACTGTCATTGGATAGTCTGGAAGATATTGTTTTGGACCCAATGACAGTGGCACAAGCAACCGCGCCACCATCCTTGGATCCATCTGTATATAAGGATTTATAGGTATGATATTTGTTTCTTAATTGACTAAATTCTTGTTTATATTGTAAATCATTAGTTTCGGATTTTTTAAATGTGGTTAATGTTAAGTCAACTTCTGGCCTCACCAATTGCCAAGGAGGAGAAGAAAGAAGACGAGAAGGAGATATATTCTCCAGCTCAATGCCAGCAGCAGAAAGGAATGGTTTAATTCTGTGCCCAAGAGGCGGAACAAGAGAAGGCTTTTTGTTATACAAATCCTCATAAAGAGGATTGAAGACACAATTAAATGCAGGATTAGATTCGTTTGAATATAGTTTAGTAATATATTGTAAGGATAATTTAATACGGCGTTGGGAAAGCGAAGGCTCATCTGCCTCAAAATAGAGACTATCAACTGGAGAGGTTCTAAATGATCCAAGACAAAGTCTTAGACCTTGGTGGTGAACAGAATCAAGTAGTTTAAGGTTGCTTTTGCAGGCACCGCCATATACGATGGAACCATAATCTAGTTTAGATCGCACCAGTGATCTATATAGGTGAAGGAGGGTAGGTTGGTCCCCTCCCCAATTTGAATTAGAAACAACTTTTAACAGATCAAGAGCCTTCTGGCATTTAGCTTTAAGTGATTTAATATGCGGTAAAAAAGTTAAATGGGAATCGAAAATAAGTCCCAAGAACTTGGCCTCCTTAACGACTTGGATGGGTGTTCCATTTTGGAATAGTTCTGGGTCTTTATGTGGTTTGTATTTACGACAGAAATGTATGCAATTAGTTTTGGATTTAGAAAATTTAAAGCCGTTTTCAAGACACCATTTATCTATTTTGTTTAAACACAATTGCAGTTGCCGCTCAATAGTATGCATATTTTTACCCCGACAAGAAATATTAAAATCATCCACAAAAAGTGATCCATCAATTGAATCATTTAAAACCTTGGCTAAACTGTTGATCCTGATACTAAATAAAGTGACAGACAAAATACTGCCTTGTGGGACACCCTGGTCCTGATTGTAATGATCAGACAGCGTAGAACCCACGCGGACCTGAAATTGCCTGTCAGTTAAAAAATTTGGATATGAAGTGGGGTAAACGGCCTCGTAATCCAAAATCATGTAAATCTCTTAAAATGCCATGTTTCCATGTTGTGTCATATGCCTTTTCTAAATCGAAAAAGATTGACACCGCATGTTGTTTGTTTACAATGGCATTCTTAACGAATGATTCCAATCGAACTAAATGGTCAATGGTACTGCGATTTTTACGGAAACCACATTGAATATTTGTGATTAAATTATTGGATTCTAAGTACCAAGTTAATCTGTTATTGACCATGCGTTCCATGGTTTTGCAAATACAGCTAGTGAGAGAAATAGGTCTATAATTTGAGGGATCGGTATGATCACGTCCCGGTTTTGGTATGGGCACAATGATCGCATCACGCCAGGATGAAGGGAATGTACCAGAGGTCCAAATGTCATCAAAAAGACTTAATAAAGTTTCTAAACATGATTCTGGTAAATGTTTCAGGAGTTGATAATGGATGTTGTCACTTCCTGAAGCTGTATCATGAGCTTGATCAAGTGCAGTGTGGAGCTCATAAATAGAAAAGATTTCATTGTAATCTTCCCCGTTATCCGAACAAAAATTAACAGTCTTCCTTTCCTGCTGTTTTTGGTAGTTTTGAAATTTGGATGTATAGTTTGACGAGGAAAATGTTTTGCAAGTGTTTCGCCAAGTTTATTAGCAATATCTAATGTATCAGTTAACAATTGATCTCCATCTTTGAGATGATGTATGCTTGATTTTGTACCTTTACCTTTAATTTTCTTTATCATGTTCCATACTTTAGAAATTGGTGTACGTGAATTGATCTTTGAAACATAATTTCGCCAAGATTGGCGTTTATTTTGTTTAAATGTACGCCGAGCTTTAGCATTTAAAATTTAAAATTTATTTAAATTATGGACCATTGGATGGCGACGAAAGTACTGTTCTGTCTTTTTACGCGCCTTCCTAGCTTGTTTGCAGGCATTGTTGAACCATGGTTTACGTATGTGAGGATCTGCAGAGGACTTCGGGATACATTCATCAGCTATTTTGTGAAGTTCTTCAGAGAAAAGTTTTATGGCATCCGGAACATCTGAAAAATAAGCAGGTTTCAGATTGCTAGTGCAAAGAGTTTCAAACAATGTCCAGTTAGCTTTAGTAAAATTCCATCGTGACAACGGTGGAACATCGGATGGTGTCACAGATTTCAGAATGGTTGGAAAATGATCACTTCCACAGAGGTCTTCATGGACTGACCAGTCGAATTCTGTAAGTAAACTAGAATCAACAAGTGATAAATCAAGGCACGAGTATGCAACACGGTATGGAGTGAGTGAAAAGTATATAACTTATTATCCATGTCCATGCACCATATATATATATATATATATATATATATATTGCGATAGCTGTAAACTTTTCAGTTGGAACGAATTATATATGTATCTCTTCACTCTATTAATTAACGTGTAACGAAGAACCTGTATCTACATTTGTCTTGATTTATTCTTTAAGGAACAGTTGGCTTGAGACGAGCGTTTTCTGAAAATTGGACTACTTCAGAACCTGATTAACAAATAGTCAGTGAGTGAGTGGGTTATTATTTAACGTCACATCGGCAATATTTCAGCCATATCGTGACGAGAACATATGTGACATTGAAATGGATTAGATGTATATTATAAAAAACCTGTCGATGAAGGACAGCATTAACAAATAGGAGCGGTGGGTTAGCCTAGCGGTTAAGGCGTTCGCACGTCACGCCGAAGACCCGGGTTCGATTCCCCCTATAGTCACAATGTGTGACGCCAATTTCTGGTGTCCCTCGCCGTGATATTGCTGGAATAAACAATGCGCGAGTAGCGAGAGGACGCGGGTGTTTGAGGCTCTCGCGATGGGAGATAGCCTGGCTCAATACAGGGCCAAATGTGGCGGGTTTTCGCAACCTAATCAATCGAAAACAAGTTTTCAGGGTATTACCATGTGCGGGACACAGCTTTCTTTGTCGCTGAGGTTGCTAGTCTTGTTCAGCGTCCTCTCGGTGGTCGACGGAGACACTGAACAGACCGCGGGACCACGACCTCAGAGAACTCTCACAAAAAGTGACACTGGCATCGTTGGATTAGTGAGTGAGTCACCTCGGCAATATTTCAGCCATATAGTGACGAGAAATGTTTTACATAAACAATAAATTACAGTTGTTAAATAATCAGTCATCGAAGGACTGTGAAATAACTTGAGTATCACAGATGGAGTCTAAAACTAGGGCTTATAGATCGCCAACAACTGAAGGTAGATCACCATACTAGGAACCATGGGGACTTACATTACTTTTGCTACCTGCATGGACCGATTAACAGGTAGAGATGACACTGATATTGCTTCCATACTTAAGGATATTCAGAATGAATTCCGTGAAATGAACAGTAAACATGAAAGATTGACGGTTAAAGTCGACAAAATATGGCGATGGACCTGCACGTGCAAAAGGAGAATGTAATGGAGGAAAACAGACAACTTCAAATTACTGTTTCTCGTTTGAAGGAAAAGTTAGAATACTAAGAGTGCAGGAACAGGCGTGACACTTGGTTTCCCGGGGTCTCAAAGGTGTGAAAGATGAGTGAGTGAGTGAGTGAGTGAGTGAGTTAATATTTAACGACACATCGGCAATATTTCAGCCATATCGTGACGAGAACATTTTACATTGTAATGGAATATGTATATATTATAAAACCTGCCAACGAAGGGCAGTAAAACAACTAGAATATCACAATTAGATTTAAAACTAGTGTGGAAGGTTAAAACTAATAGCGCTATTAGGACAATACAAGATAAAAACAGGCTATAGATCGCCAACAACTGAAGGTCGATCACCATACTAGGGACCATGGGGACTTACAGTACCTTGGCTACCTGCATGGACCCTAGTTGGATTTACACCATCCCTTCAGCTGCTGGCGATTGTAAGAAATGTTAGCTATAATTAAAATGACAAAAATGCTACGTTTTAAAAACCCTGGTAAGTTTAAATTGACTTTCGAAGTTTTGGGACTTACGTACCCTCTCAGGGGACAATATTTTACGATACTTCAACCCTCCTTGAGAGTACAGCCACTAACAATCTAAGTTACTAATCAAACTACCAATTATTAAAACACAGCTATATACAGAACATATTAATCAAAATTCATTAATGAAATCAGTTTCTTTTAAAAACCCAAGAATTAAATGAAAATGAACAGAATAAAAAAGATCCTTAATAGTTTTAACATTGAAATATTTACCCCTTATAATGGAGAATTCAACACAATCAAGCAGGAGATGCTTAACTGTGACTCTCTCATCACAAGGGATACAAAACGGAGGATCTTCACCATTTAACAAATATTTGTGAGTGTACCTTGTATGGCCAATACGACATCGTCGCATGATGACCTCTTCAAATCTGGACTGACAACCCAAGTAAGTGTAACCGATATAGGGTTTTATTTCATGTAATTTATTGATACCTACCTGGGTGTCCCACTTCTTTTGCATCAGATCACGGATGTAGGTTCTAATGCTGGCTTTGTAATCAGAGTATGGAATAAGAAGTGGTGTCACAGATTTGTGAAGTGCTGCCTTAGCAGCAAGATCGGCCATTGCATTCCCAGAAATGCCAACATGGCTGGGTAGCCAACAAAAAGACGATGTCGCATTGGCCAGTAGCAAGCTCATTATATAATTCAATAATTTCTAATAAAAGTGGATGTTTACAAGAAATATTTTTAATAGCCTGAAGGCAAGAAAGAGAGTCAGAAAAGATGATATATTGTTGATATTTAGGGTGTTTTTTAATATATTTTAATGCTGTTTATATGGCGTTTGCTTCTGCTGTAAAAATAGAGCTGTTATCTGGTAAACGAGAAGATATGGTTCTGGATCCAATGACAGTGGCACATGCCACCGCGCCACCATCCTTGGACCCATCTGTAAATAAGGGTGTATATGTATTATATTTACTTTTTAATTGATTGTATTCTTGTTTATATTGTAATTCATTAGTTTCTGCTTTTTTTAAATGCTGTTAATGTTAGGTCAACTTGTGGTCTAACCAACTGCCAAGGAGGAGAAGAAAGAAGACGGGAAGCAGCTATAGTTTCCAGCTCAACGCCGGCATCAGAAATGAATGGTTTAATTCTGAGCCCAAGAGGTGGAACAAGAGAAGGTTTTTTGTTGTATAAATCCTCATAAAAAGGATGAAAAACACAGTTAAATGCAGGGTTAGACTCGTTAGAATAAAGTTTTGTTATATACTGCAAGGACAATTTTATACGGCGTTGTGTAAGAGATGGTTCATCTGCCTCGACGTAGAGACTGTCAACAGGAGAAGTTCTAAAGGATCCAAGACAAAGTCTTAGACCTTGGTGATGGACAGAATCTAATAGTTTTAAGTTGCTCTTGCAGGCTCCACCATATACGATGGAGCCATAATCAAGTTTCGAGCGGACCAATGATCGATATAGGTGTAGGAGAGTGGCTTGATCCCCTCCCCACTTAGAATTTGAAACAACTTTCAACAAGTCAAGTGCCTTCAGGCATTTAGTTTTAAGAGATTTAATATGCGGCAGAAACGTTAAATGAGAGTCAAAAATTAAACCCAAGAACTTGGCCTCCTTTACAACTTTGATGGGAGTGCCATTGAGAAACAGTTCCGGGTCTTTATGCGGTTTATATTTTCTACAAAATGTATACAATTAGTTTTGGATTTAGAAAATTTAAAACCGTTTTCCATTGACCATTTATGAATTTTATTGAGACATAGTTGTAGTTGCCTCTCTATTGTATGCATATTTTTACCACGACAAGAAACATTAAAATCATCCACGAAAAGTGATCCATCAATTGAATCATTTAAAACCCTTGACAGGCTGTTTATTTTAATACTAAATAACGTTACAGACAAAATACTGCCTTGTGGGACACCCTGATCCTGATGGTAATGGTCAGACAGGGTTGAACCCACTCGGACTTGAAATTGCCTGTTTGTTAAAAAGTGTGAGATAAAACGAGGTAAACGACCTCTCAAACCGAAATCATGTAAATCCTTCAAAATGCCGTACTTCCAAGTAGTATCATAAGCTTTCTCCAGATCAAAGAAAATTGATACTACGTGTTGCTTATTAACAATGGCATTCTTAACATAGGATTCTAATCGTACTAAATGGTCAATAGTACTTCGGTTTTTCCTGAAACCACATTGAATATCTGTAATTAGATTAGTTTCCAAATACCAAACTAATCTATTGTTCACAATGCGTTCCATGGTTTTACAAACGCAACTGGTTAACGATATAGGGCGATAATTTGAGGGGTCTGTGTGATCCCGACCAGGCTTTGGTATGGGGATTACAATGGCATTGTGCCAGGAAGGAGGAAAATTCCCTGAAGTCCAAATATGGTCAAATATTTCTAAAAGTGTCAAAAGACATGATTGAGGCAGATGCTTTAGTAACTGGTAATGAATGTTGTCATCACCAGCAGCAGTATCATGAGCTTGCTCGAGAGCGGTATGTAGTTCATGTAATGAAAATACTTCATTATAATCTTCACCGTTATTAGAATCAAAATTATTTTTTTGTTTTTCTTGGCGATTTTTATATTTCTGAAAGTCAGGGATATAATTTGATGATGAAGAATTTCTGGAAAGAGTTTCACCAATTTTATTAGCAATAGCACACTTACCAGTTATCAATTTATCACCGTCTTTAAGATGTTTAACAGAAGACTTTGAACCTTTGCCTTTTATTCTCTGGACCATATTCCATACCTTGGACATGGGTGTGCGCGAATTAATGTTGGAGACATATTTCCTCCAAGACTGGCGCTTGTTTTGTTTATAAGCACGTCGCGCCTTGGCATTTGTAATTTTAACATTATTGAAGTTATGAACTGTAGGATGTCTGCGGAAATACTTTTCTGCTTTCTTCCTACACTTCCTTGCTTGTTTACAGTCATTGTTAAACCATGGCTTACGAATATGAGGAGTTGCAGAGGACTTAGGAATTGACTGGTCAGCAATTTCATTCAACAGAGCTGAAAACAACTCTATAGGATCTGATACATTATTAAAATTGTCCGGTATTAATTTATCCATACACAATGTTTCATACAAAGACCAATTTGCCTTCGTAAAATTCCATCGTGATAAAGATGGTTCGTCATCCGGTTTTATAGTTTGTAGGACAGTTGGGAAGTGATCACTTCCACAAAGGTCATCATGAACGGACCATTCAAACTCGTTGTAAATATTTGAATCAGCGAGTGACAAATCAAGAGTGGAATAAGTTCCTGTAGCAGGATGTAAATAGGTGCTTGAATCATCATTACAAATACACAAACTATTATCAGAAACAAAATCTTCAATAACTTTGCCTTTATTATTTATATTTGTACCTCCCCATAGAGGGTTATGCCCGTTTAAATCACCCATGATGACACAAGGTTTGGGCAGCTGATCATATAAAGCTTGTAGATCTGTCTGCTGTAAAGTCGAGGAGGGTGGGATATACAAAGAGCAGAGTGTTAAGGCAATGTGAAATGTTAGCCGAACTGCAACAGCCTGAAGGTTGGTAGTAAGCGGAACAACACTATGTAGGACATCCTGTCTTACCAAGATGGAGGAACCTCCAGTGACTTTTGCACCTGGAGGAGAAAAGTGATTATACAAATTGTATTTTCTGATATCACATTTGTCTGTGTCTCGAAGATATGTTTCTTGTAGACACATCGCTGATGGTGTAAAATCCTGTATTAAAATCTGTAAATCGTTAAAGTTATTCCTAAATCCTCTACAATTCCATTGATTATGTTGGACGATTGATTCATGGTGGCTCAATCGGTGAACGGTCTCGTCGTGAGGGCGGATTCCTACCGCTCTGTGACGGAGGGGTTATGTCCATATCAAGAGCTTCAAAGGAGTTATGGACGACTATCTCTGAAGATGAAGGTTTTTTGTTTGCCTGTTTTCTATTTTTTTTCTTTTCATTTCTGGTCAAAGGTTGTACAACTGGTTCAGCTGTGACTGATATACTGGGGGCATCAGGTACATCGTCATCAATTTGAGAATGATTCACAGTTTGAGTTGACAACGTGTCGGAATCACTTACATAAGTTAACCTGATAGGCTGATTGGAGTTGATCCATGACAGATCAGTCTGAACAGAAACAGATGTGCAAGGAGAAGCGGTATGGGCTACAACTGCAGAATATGATCTATTTAGAGGCAGTATTTGAATCTGATTTTCTACAAGTTTCTTTGCTTCCTGAAACGAAATGTTTTTCTCGTGTTTTAACTTTAGTATTTTTGACTGGTTTTGCCACACAGGACATAACCTTGAGGAAGCTACATGTTGACCTTTACAGTTTGCACACTGTATTTCAGCTGAGCATTCAGTGTTCTCGTGTCCGTCTCCACAGCGGTGACACACAGCAGATCTATTGCAAAATTTGGAGCCATGTCCAAATCTCTGATTGATTTAAAACATCGGAGTGGATTGGGGACATACACCTCCACTCCGATGTTCACATAACCAGCTTTTATTGATTTCGGCAGGACAGACAATGAAACTGTGAATAGATACGTACTAGACGGAACTATGTCACCGTCTCGTGTTTTCATAGTAAAACGTTTGACTGTGGTCACACCTTGGTTTTTCAGTTCAGTCGCGATTTCCTCCTCAGACATATCGGACAGGCAACGTGCTCTGTCGCGAACAATGCCACGGCAAGAATTCAAGGTTTTGTGCATAGACACAGCAGCCTCAATGTTCGCAAATGTTTTAAGTGATAACAAGTTCTCAGATTGTTGTCTCCTTGAACACTCAATAAGCAGTGATCCACTTCGAAGACGTGTCACGTTCTTCACTTCGCCACAAATTCCTGAAACAGCTTTTGAAATCGCGAATGGATTAAGTTTAATTGGTTGTTTATCTGCTGCCTCGATAACAACAAATCAAGCCCATGAATCAAGTACAGGACAGACATTTACATTGTGACCGGTTTCATCAATTTCTACATGTCTACGTTTGGATCTATTTGAACCAGGGTATTGTTGAGCCATAGTGAAAGTAATGTGATTCAGCATCCCTGCTCCCCACCCACCATGGAGTGCCAAAAAGAGCGGTGTTTAATAGCATCGGATCTCCAACATGCAAACACCGGGGATACAGGGATGGTATACTTCAGCAAATATGACGCGAAAAGCTGCGTTAGTTTACCAAAGTAAATGTTTGGTTGGTTCGCCCAAAACAAGAAATTGGAAACATGCAGATTTCGGAGGACAACATTACCAAATTGGCCCATGAGCCACCGCCTTCTGGCATGAGACTCTAGGCAGATTTCATTTTGACAACGTAAATACGTTGGCCAAGACCAATCAAAACATTATAGAATCAAATAATGATATGCATACAATTCATGCACAGGGCTTGGCATGACCAGCCGATTAGTAGAACCGGGCCCATTGTACCACCCGTCTAGGTGAAGTAAGGGTCGAAGTGGTTTGTTGGGCAACAGGAACACGGTTCCAGGATCCTATTGCCCTCAACCACCAGAATCCCGTCCTCCACCGACACAGGGGCGCAACCCACGGCAAACGGGTTGGTGGACCACAATATCCCCCCCGGGTCCACAACGGGGGGTTGAAAGGCGCTTAGCGTGACCCAGCACCCACCACGAGGAGGTGGCCTTTCATGGGTGCCTGTGAAAGATGAAACATGGGAGGAAAGCGAAGATACAGTACGTGCATATCTGAGGAAGGATTTGAGCATGACGAGCGCTGACCAAATTTTAAGGGTCCATCGTTTAAACCCAAGAAGAGACAGTTCACCTATAGTGGCCAAATGTATGTTCTCGAGAGATAAAAGTGACATTTATAAACGTAGCCGTGAAACACTCCCGAAAGATTCCGGCATGAAGGTGAGTGAAGATTTTCCACAGAAAATTAGGGAGGATCGAAGGCCGTTGTCTACAATGTTTACTCTGAGTGAGGGCAAAAGGCCGAAAATACGTGTTAACAAACTCATCGTTGATAAGAAAGTGGTCCAAATAAATGAGTACGTACGTCCCGAAAAATTCAAAGGAAATTTAAATATTACCAGCTGTTTAAAATGTAGTATTCTTGTCATTTTAATTTAGGCTAAATTTGACTTCAATTACCAGCGGCTGAAGGGGTGATATAATCCAACTAGGGTCCATGCAGGTAGCAAAAGTACTTTAAGTCCCCATGGTCCCTAATTTGGGGATCTACCTTCAGTTGTTGGCGATATATAACCAGTTTTTTATATTGTATTGTCCAAATAGTGCTTTTAGGTTTACTTTTCTACACTGGTTTTAGTTGTAATTGTGATATTCTAGTTGTCTTACTGTCCTTCGTCGACAGGTTTTTATAATATATACATATCTTCCATTTCAATGTCACATATGTTCTCGTCACGATATAGCTGAAATATTGCCGATGTGACGTTAAATAATAACTCACTCACTCACTCTCCTAAATAAATGATGAAGAAAGTACGGATTTTACCAGTGGTGAGGACTTGTCCGGTTCTAGCTCCGGTCGATAAAGGGAAGTAAATCCAAGTACTCCACTTGACAAACAACGAAAGAAAATTAAAGCACGGCCAAGGCCAGCTTGACTTCCGTATTCTATCATGAACAATCACAGGTAAAACTCTTTTGCAGAAATTACGATATTGTAGCACTGAGTGAGACTTTCGCTACGAGTCAAGGTGACTCTTCTTCACCTTGACTCGGTTTATGTCCGGTTTCCGGTCATACAGCAGTGTACGCCGGAAAACTAAACGTCGCGGGAGACTTCACGGTGGACTGAGTGTTTTTATAAATAACTACTTGGCATCAAATCAGTATATATTCAGGCTGTATGATGAATTTGTAGACGTAATTGTGCTTCTCTATTCACAACCAGCAAACTTTTATGGAACTTTGACACCATTATGATATTTGTTTACCTTTCCCCAGAACATTCACAAATATATCATGACAGAGAAGATGGTATGGCTGTTCTTAAACAGCATCTGGAAACTATTGCAAGTGACCATGATCATAAAAAAATATATATATGGCTGGTGATTTTGATGCCAGAACAAAAGACTTTGATGACTTCTTTCAAGATGCCAATATTAACTTTGCCTATAGGTACGGTGATGACATTGATGGATATCCATCAGACGAGTTTTGTATGCCAAGAGCGAACAAAGACACTGATTATAATAATTACGGTATAAAACTGACCGAATTATGTTGTACTATTGGGATACATTCATTTAATTGCAGACTTTTTAATGATAAAGATGGCAATGTTACATGTTTTACACACGATGGTCATCGATTATATGCTGGCATCAACAGATATATTTCCTGAGGTAACATCTTTTGGTATCGCTATGCGTGATGAGTCTAACCATTTTCCATTGTACTGTTCTCTAAGAATTCAACTGAATAATGGAAATGTACAGGAAGGACGACCATTTGAGAGGATTGATGTAAATGTGTCTGAAAATGGCACTGATGATGTCAACGATAGTCAAATTATGTATGGATAGGAAATGACAGTCAAATATTTATTGATAAGTTTGTGTGCAATCTATCTGAGGTTTATGAAGATTTGTGTAAGCAGATTTATACAGACACAGACAAAGCTTTAGCATCAATTATTAGCATCTACAAATCCGCAGCAGTCAATAATTCTAAGAGGATTTATCTGAGTAGTTGGGGTAGACTGACTGACTGAAAGAGTTTAGTTTTACGCTGCTTTTACCAATATTACAGCAATATCACGGCGGGGGACACCAGAAAATGGGCTTAACACATTGTGCCCATGTGGGGAATCGAACCCGGGTCTTAGGCGTGACGAGCCAACGCTTTAACCACTAGGCTACCCCACCGCCCAGTTCGGGTAGAATTAATAATAACCTCCATGGTGGGATAGGGATTTAGAAAACCTGAAGCAGAGAAAGTGTCAGGCACTTAGGGCTCATAGAGATAATGGCAAGGATTTTTATGAGCTCAGAACATTAAGAAATTTTTTCAAGGCCAAATTTAGATGCAAAAGAAATGTTTTCCAGCTGAAAAAGTAACCCGACTTAATTGAATGTAGAGATAATGCTAAATTATTTTTGAGAAAGTTAAAGCAAGGTCATTAGTGTGATGGTATTTCGCAGAAAATTGGTAGTGAAGATTGGACACGTCATTTTAGCGATCTCTTATGTGTAGATGATATTACAAGGGATTTCAGTTACGACAATTTGGAGAGTTATTGAGATGTAAATATATTCAGTCTAAATGCTCCTATTACCCTCAGGGAAGTTTTGTTTCATATTGATAACATTGGATTAAACAAATCACCTGGTCCTGATGGTTTAACTGCTAAAGAAAACTAAGAAATTATATTTCATCTATATTAGTTCTATTGTTCAATAAGATATTTGAAAGTGGCAATTTTCCCAAAGAATGAGGTAAGAGTATTATATGTCCCTTGTTTAAGTCTGGGGATAGACGGCACCCGTGAAGAGCCACCTCCTCGTGGTGGGTGCTGGGTAACGCTAAGCGCTCTTCAATCCCCCGTTGTGGACCCGGGGGTATATTTGGGCCACCAACCCATTTGGTCTACCAACCCGTTTGCCGTGGGTTGCGCCCCTGTGTCGGTGGAGGAAGGGAATCTGGTGGTTGAGGGTACTGGATCCAGGAACAGTGTTCCTTTGCCCAACACACCACTTCGCCCCTTACTTCACCTAGACGGGTGGTTGAATGGGCCCGGTTCAACCAATCGGCTGGTCATGCTAGGCCCTGTACATGCATGTTTGTTATACAAAATTTAGAAACTATTCAATTTTTGTCAGTTGTCTTGTAACTATAATTTAGTGTTTTGCCTAGAGTCGTATGTCCAGAAGGCAGTGGCTCATAGGCCAATCTGGTGGATTAATAACTTGTTAATTATTCTGCTTGAGTATATCATCCGGGTATCCTTGATGCTGCAAGTCGGAAATCCACTCGCTATCAGCATTGTCCTTATGATACTCCCTGGTGGGTGGGGAGCTCGGATGATGATTCAATATATACTCATGATGGAATACGAAACCCCCTCTAAGAAAACAAAACGTCCTCTTGACAACGATGATGACCAACAACCCTCCACTACAGTTGATTACTGGCCACGTTTTTTGATTATTGAGATCTTGGATAAGACTCCATTTAAACTGAATCCTTTTACGATTTCAAAAGGTGTTTATGGCATAGCAGGAGAAGTGAAGACCGTTAAGCGCTTGCGTTCAGGATCATTTTTAAATGAATGCAACAGGAAACAGCAAGCAACCAACCTAATTACCAGCGGGATTTTTTTAATTCAAATTTGACTATCAAATCACATGCCACGCTGGTGGCAGGTCAGAACAAACACTTTTTACTGGGTTGATAATACACTGGTTCGACAGACACATTCACCAACGATGTCGTATCGTCATAAGACCGGCATCGACACCCTTAATAAGCCTGTTACAGAAACAAATTCGTTTCATGTCTCGAATATTTGTGTGTATGATAATCTAAACCTTATCAGCCCCAAAAACATCGATCAGATATTAAACCAATGAAATATTACTTTATAAAAAATATATATGTACACATCCGCAGGATGGGAATGTACCCAGTCCTGGATGAAGTACCAAAAACACTGGAAACCGTAGAGGGGTTTCGTTTGCGACAGATATGTGAGATCAAACGACAACTAGAACGTGAACGCGATACGCGGTCGTCATTACAGAACAAAATATCACAGGGCCGGTGTTGACAGTGCTCTTGTAAGTGATAATTGTGTTTTAATTATGTTTGATTTTTTGGTTGCATGTGACCTTTAAGATTTTAAGTGTTAAAGCGAGGCATATCTTTAAACAGAATAAACGCCAATCTTGGAAAAATATGTATCCAAAACAAACTCTCGAACGACCATGTCCACAGGGTGGAATATGGTCCAGAAAACTAAAGATAAAGGTACTTAATCTAGTGTCCATCATCTTAAACATGGAGATCAATTACTTACTGATAAATCAGATATTGCGAATAAACTGGGTGAAACTCTTGCTAAACAATATTCCTCTTCTAATTATGTGCCTAATTCCAACAATATCAAAAACAACAAGAAAAGAAACCCATTAATTTCAATTCCGATAATGAGGAAGGCTATAATGAACTATTTTCTCTTCATGAACTGCTCTTGAACAAGCTCGAGATACTGCTACAGGGGCTGATAACATACATTAACAACTCCTGAAGCACTTACCAGAATCCTATCTGGAAACTCCTTTAAATAGTTTTTATGATATTTGGACATCAGGTAAATTTGCTCCCTAATAGCGTGACGCTATAGTAGTACCAATGCCTAAACCTGGACGTGATCATACAGATCTGTCCAATTATCGACCGATTTCACTAACTAGCTGTGTTTGCAAAACCATGGAACGAATGGTAAATAATCGACTTGTTTGGTACTTGGAAACAAATAACCTTATAACAGATAAACAATGTGATTTCCATAGAAACGGAATTACTGTCGATCGCTTAGTGCGTTTGGAATCATTAGTTAAAAATGCGCTAATTAATAAACAACAAGCTGTGTCTATCTTTCTTGAGGCACCCGTGAAGAGCCACCTCCTTGTGGTGGGTGCTGGGTAACGCTAAGTGCTCTTCGACCCCCTTGTGGACCCGGGGTATATTTGGTCCACCAACCCGTTTTCCGTGGGTTGCGTTTGTCGATGGAGGACGGGATTCTGGTGGTTGAGGGCAATAGGATCCTGGAACCGTGTTCCTTTTGCCCAACACACCACTTTGGCCCTTACTTCACCTAGACGGGTGGTAGAACTGGCCCGGTTCTACCAATCGGCTGGTCATGCCAAGCCCTGTGCATCGTGAATATTTTCTGCACATTTTAGTCATATTTGGGTGTTGGCTTTTTTCAATTTCCAATTTACACATTATCAATATATTACAATGCCTAGAGTCATGTGAAAGAAGGCGGTGGCTCATGGGCCAAGCTGGTACTCGCTGGAGTATAACATCAATGTATCCCTGATGTCGGCATTTTGGAGATCCGGTGCTATTTGACATCGTCCTTGTTGACACTCCATAGTGGGTGGGGAACAGGGGTGCTGATTCTTTTTTCCTTTCATTATGTCAACCCAACAAACTGGTTCAAATCGCAATGAAAAAAAGAGACGACTAGACGAACTAAGTCGTTCAAATGAAACCAATCCTTCAAACGTTGATTCATGGCCTCGGTTTCTTGTGATTGAAGCTACAGACTTTCTGCCGATCAAATTAAACCCGTTTGCCATTTCCGGAATTTGTGGACAGGTGCAAAATGTTACACGTCTCTCCGTAGTGGATCGCTTCTTGTGGAGTGTACACGGAGACAGCAGTCTCTCCATTTGTTGTCAGTCAAGATTTTTGCCAATATGGAGGTTGCTGTGTCCGTGCACAGAACGTTAAACTCTTGCCGAGGTATCCTACGAGACCGGGCTCGTTGTCTCTATGATATGTCAGAAGAGGACATAGCTGCAGAGCTTGAAAATCAAGGTGTCACGCCGGTAAAACATTTGCTTTTAAGAAAGAGGGCATCATCACTAAAACGAACACCTATATGGTGACCTTTTCTCGATCTTCCCTTCCAAAATCTATGAAGACAGGTTATTTTAACATCGTAGTTGTTGGTATGTCCCCAATCCGCTCCGATGTTACAAATGTCAACATTTCGGTCATGGATCTCAGTCATGTCGAAACTCTGCCGTGTGTCACCGTTGTGGTGACAACCATGATAACACCAAGAAAGTAAGATGGATAACAACTTCTTTATTATATATATGATGCTGTTATCAATAAACTTTTAAGTTGTTATCCATAAACTTTCTTACTTTCTTATTAGTCACCAACTTCTAAATGCCAATCAAACAGATCATGATAACACCAACGACTGTCAGAAGGATTATAAATTTGTCAACTGTAACGGTCCAGATTCTGCGTCATCCAAGTCCTGCCCTGTCTATCAAAGGGAATAACAAATCATGAAAATTAAAACTGAAAACACATCTCGTACTTTGATGCCAAAAAAACTATGGAGTCATCAATCCACAGCTCCGCCAACTGTCACATTCTGCTGCTGTCACTCGTTCTGCAGAAATGTCCTCTACTGCACGTCAGACTGACTTGACTTGGGTCAAGTCAGCTCAAACTATTTCTTCAACTTCAGCCCCGAAACCAACTACAACAGTCACTCAATCTTCGTCTTGTTCTCAAACAGATGAAACTGATCCGGAGACACCATCAGAAAAGTTTGTATCAAAACCAGCGAGCAATCAATACAAAAAGAAGAAAGGAAAGCAATAACCAAGATACAAACTACATACTGTCCCTTCACCTTCAGAGGTTCCAACACAGAACACATTCGGGCCTCTTGATATGGAGATTACACTGTCCTCACAGGACAAGAGGAGAAATAGTTCCTCCTCACATTCCCGTGAACGATTGCCAATTGAGCCACCATCACTCAATTGTCGACCTTAATGCAATGGAACTGCAGAGGACTAAAACTTTAATGAGATACAATTATTAATACAAGATTTTAAACCTTCAGCATTGTGTCTACAAGAGACATAAAAATACAGATACCTTTAATTTAAGACAGTATTGTGATCATCACTCTTTTTCTCCTCCGGGAGATAAAGCAATAGGAGGTGCATCCATTTTGGTCTCCCTGTCCCTCTTAATACCAATCTCTGTAGCTGTTCGTATTACACTGCACATGGCACTCACGTTGTGGAGTTTGTACATCCCTCCGTCTTCTGATATTCGACAGTAGGATCTTAAGAATCTATATGATCAGCTTCCGAAGCCATGTCTCATCATGGGCGATCTGAACGGTCACAACCCACTTTGGGGAAGTGACAATACTAACACTAAAGGTAAATTCTTTGAGGAATTTATTTCCGATAATCACCTATGTATATATAACGATGATTCTCCCACTTATCTACATCCAGCTACGGGAACATATGCTTCCCTTGATCTGTCAATTGCCGACTCCAGCTTGTATAATGAATTTGAATTGATGGTCCATGATGACCTATCTGGGAGTGATCACTTCCCCACCATTCTCAAAACAATCAACCCTGGTGATGCTCCACCCTTATCAAGAAGGAACTTTGCCAGGGCTGACTGGTCCTTATACGAGACTCTGTGTGCTAAACACTTAACTCATGATCGTTTTAGGAACAGTGAAGATGCTATTCAGTCGTTTTCTGATATCTTTAATGGCATTGCTGACAGAGCAATTCCTCAGTCCTCTGCAGTTCCACATATTCGTAAACCATGGTTCAATAACGAATGTAAACAGGCCAGAAAGTATAGGAAGAAAGCAGAAAAATATTTTCGCCCACATCGTACTGTCCGTAATTTAGATAAATTTAAAATGTCAAATGCCAAGGTGCGACGCGCTTTTAAACAGAATAAGCGTCAGTCTTGGCGAAACTATATATCCAAAATTAATTCGCGCACACCGATGTCAAAGGTGTTGAATATGATGCAAAGAATAAAGGGTAAAGGTTCTAAATCTACCGTTCATCATTTAATGGACGGTGATAATTTGTTAACTGATCTGGCTGACTGACATTGCCAATAAGCTTGGTGAAACTCTCGCCAAACATTCGTCTTCATCCAATTATGTCCCTGAGTTTCAGACATCAGAAACAACAGGAGAAGAAAAAAATAAATTTTACATCAGACAATGCAGAAGACTATAATGAATTATTTTCAATGCATGAGTTACATACTGCCCTTGAGCAAGCTCATGATACAGCAACAGGGGCTGATAATATACACTATCAGCTCTTGAAACATTTTCCGGAATCATGTTTGGAAACATCTCTAAATATTTTTGAAACAATATGGAGTTCAGGGAATTTCCCAACTTCGTGGCGTAAAGTCATAGTAGTCCCTATACAAAAGCCTGGTATTTCAAGTCCGAGTGGGTTCAACCCTGTCTGACCATTACAATCAGGATCAGGGTGTCCCACAAGGCAGTATTTTGTCTGTAACAATGTTTAGTATCAAGATCAACAGTTTATCCACGGTTTTAAATGATGATGGATCACTTTTTGTGGATGATTTTAACATTTCTTGTCGTGGTAAGAATATGCATACTATTGAACAGCAACTACAGTTGTGTTTAAACAAAATAAATAAATGGTGTCTTGAAAACGGCTTTAAATTTTCTAAATCAAAAACTAATTGTATACATTTCTGCCGTAAATATAAACCACATAAAAACGCAGAGCTGTTTTTAAATGGAACTCCCATCAAGGTTGTAAAAGAGGCCAAGTTCTTGGGTCTTATTTTCGACTCCCATTCAACTTTTCTTCCGCATATCAAATCCCTAAAACCTGAATGCCTGAAGGCACTTGATTTATAGAAAGTCGTTTCTAATTCAAAGTGGGGAGGGGACCAAACTACCCTCCTACACCTATATAGATCACTGGTTCGCTCGAAGCTTGATCATGGCTCCGTTGTATATGGTGGAGCCTGTAAAAGCAACCTTAAACTATTGGATTCAGTCCACCACCAAGGTCGAAGACTTTGTCTTGGGTCCTTCAGAACATCTCCTGTTGACAGTCACTACATCGAGGCAGATGAACCATCTCTTACCCAACGCCGTATAAAATCATCATTACAGTATATTACCAAACTATATTCTAACGAGTCTAATCCTGCATTTCAATGCATCTTTAATCCTCTTTATGAGGATTTGTACAACAAGAAATCTTCTCTTGTTCCGCCTCTTGGGCTCAGGATTAAGCCATTCGTTACTGCTGCCGGCATTGAGCTAGAACATATATCTCCTTCCCGTCTTCTTTCTTTTCCTCCTTGGCAATTGGCTAGGCCACAGGTTGACCTCACACTGACTAAGTTTAAGAAAGCAGGAACTCATGAATTACAATATAAACAAGAATATAATCAATTAAAAAGTAAATATAATACATATAAATCCTTATTTACAGATGGGTCCAAGGATGGTTGCGCGGTTGCTTGTGCCACTGCCATTGGGTTGAATACAATATCTTCTAGATTACGCAATGACAGTTCAATTTTCACAGCAGAAGCAAACGCAATACTAACAGCTCTTAAATATATTAATAAACACTGTAAATATAAACAAAATATCATCTTTTCAGATTCTCTTTCGTGTCTTCAGGCTATTAAAAATCTTTCTTGCAAACATCCACTTTTATTAGAAATTATTGAATTGCACAATGAACTTGCAACTGGCCAATGCGAGATCGTCTTTTGTTGGCTACCCAGCCACGTTGGCATTTCTTGGAACGCAATGGCTGATCTTGCTGCTAAGGCGGCACTCAACAAATCTGTAACAACACTTCCATATTCTGATTACAAAGCTGACATCAGAACCTACATCCGGGATCTCATGCAGAAGAAGTGGGACGCCCAAGTGGGTATTAATAAATTACATGCAATAAAACCCTACATTGGTCACGATATGGCTGCAATATTGACGATGTGACGTTAAATCTTAACTCACTCACTCACGCACTATCTTTCTTGATCTTGAAAAGGCATATGACACTAGGTGGAAATATGTCTTTTTTAAGAGATTTACATGGCTTCGGATTACAAGGTCGTTTGCCTCAATTTATAGGCAACTTTTTAACTGACAGACAATTTCAAGTACGAGTGGCTTCCACCCTGTGTGATCATTACAATCAGTATCAGGGTGTTCCACAAGGCAGTATTTTGTATGTCACACTATTTAGTACAAAGATTAATAGTTTATCAAGTTTTAAACGACTAAATGGATGGATCATTATTTCTGAATGATTTTCATATTTCCTGTCCGGGTATAAATATGCATGCTATTGAACGGCAACAGCAGTTGTGTTTAAACAAACAAGATAAATAAATGGTGTCTTGACAAATGGCTTTAAATGTTCTAAATCCAAAACTAATTGCATACATTTCTGCCGTAAATACAAACCATGTAAAGACCCCGAACTGTCTCTTGGTGGCACTCCCATCAAAGTTGTTAAGGAGGCCGTTTTCTTGGGTTTAATTTTCGACTCACACTTAACGTTTCTGCCACATATTACATCCCTTAAAACTAAATGCCTGAAGGCACTTGACTTGTTGAAAGTGGTTTCAAATTCTAAATCGGGAGGGAATCAAGCTACCCTCCTCCATCTATATCGATCACTGGTCTGTTCCAAACTTGATTATGGCTCCATTCTCTGAGGTGGAGCCTGCAAAAGCATCCTACAACCACTTGATTCTGTCAACCACAAAGGCTTAAGACTTTGTCTTTGGTCTTTTCAAACTCTTCTCTACGTCGAGCCATCTCTTACACAACGCAGTATGTCACCAAAGTATATTCTATTTTGTCAAATCCTACATTTAACTGTGTTTTTAATCCTCTTTATGAGGATCTATACAATAAAAAGACTTCTCTTGTTCCGCCTGTGGGACTAAGAGTCAAACCTTGCCTTTATGGTGCTGGCATTGAGCTAGAAAATATGTCTCCATCCCGTTTGCTTTCTTCTCCACCTTGGCAACTGGTCAGGCCTGAAGTTGACCTAACAAATCTGAAACTAATGAATTACAACGTAAACAAGAATATAATCAATTAAAAGATAAATATAATACATACAAATCCTTATTTACAGATGGGTCCAAGGTTGATGGCACAGTGGCATGTGCCAATGTCATTGGTTCCAAAACAATATCTTCTCGAGTACCAAATAACAGCTCTACTTTCCCAGCAGAGTGAGTGAGTGAGTTAAGATTTTAAGTCACATCGGCAATATATCAGCCATATCGTGACTAAAACAAGTTATAAATATATCAACAATTTAAGTGAAATTATAAAATTCTGCCGACGAAGGACAGTAAAATAACTAGATTATCACAGATATAGATATAAAACTAGTAACTAAATCTAAAACATTTGAACTATACAAGACGATACAATATAAAAAACAGGCTATTGATCACCAACAACTGAAGGTAGATCACCATTCTAGGGACCATGGGGACTTACAGTACATTTGCTTCCTTCATGGACCTTAGCTGGATCTACACCATCCCTTCAGCCATTGGTGACATAAGAGAAACCTAGCCATAAATTAAAAGTACACATATTCTACGATTAAAAAACCTGGTACACTTAAATTGACTAAATGTTTTGGGACTTACGTACCCTCTCAGGAGGACAATAATTTTACGCTTCGTCAACCCCCTTTGAGGGTACAGCCACTAACAATCTCAGTTACTAATTTAAACTACCAATAATAAAATATATATCTATTTACAAATCAGTTAGCAAGTCTAATTTTTTTATAAAGGCAATAATTAAATGTGAACTTATTTGACTAAAAAGATCCTTCATAGTTTTTTACTTTGAAATAAATACCCCTTGTGATGGAATATTCAACACAGTCAAGCAGGACATGCTTGACCGTGATTCTTTCATCACAAGGGATACAAAACGGAGGATCCTCACCTTTTAATAGGTACTAATGAGTATATCTAGTGTGGTCAATACGACATCGTCGTATGATGACCTCTTCAAATCTGGACTGACAACCCAAGTAGGTGTAACCAATATAGGGTTTTATTTCATGTAATTTATTAATACCTACTTGGGTGTCCCACTTCTTCTGCATCAGATCACGGATGTAGGTTCCAATGCTTGCTTTGTAATCAGAGTAAGGAATAAGAAGTGGTGTCACAGATTTGTCGAGTGCTGCCTTTGCAGCATGATCGGCCATTGTATTCCCAGAAATGCCAACGTGGCTGGGTAACCAACAGAGGACGATGTCGCATTGGCCAGTTGCAAGATCATTATATGATTCTATAATTTCTATTAAAAGTGGATTTTACAAGAAATATTCTTAATCGCCTGAAGGCAAGAGAGAAAGTCAGAAAAGATTATGTATTGTTTATATTTAGGGTGTCTATTTATATATTTGAGAGCTGTTAGGATTGCGTTTGCTTCAGCTGTGAAAATTGAACCGTCATTGGGTAATCTGGAAGATATTGGTTTGGACCCAATGACAGTGGCACAAGCAACCGCGCCACCATCCTTGGACCCATCTGTAAATAAGGATTTATATGTATTATATTTACTTTTTAATTGATTATATTCTTATTTATATTGTAAGTCATTAGTTTCTGATTTTTTAAATTTAGTGAGTGTTAGGTCGACTTGTGGCCTAACCAATTGCCAAGGAGGAGAAGAAAGAAGACGGGAAGGAGATATATTCTCCAACTCAATGCCAGCAGCAGAAATATATTGTTGGATTCTTATCCCAAGAGGTGGGACCAGTGAAGGTTTTTTATTATACAAATCCTCATAAAGTGGATTAGAAACGCAAGTGTGGGCAGGATTGGATTCATTAGAATATAACTTTGTGATATATTGTAGGGACAATTTGATACGGCGAAGTTTTAAAGATGGCTCATTGGCTTCAACGTAGAGACTGTCAATTGGAGAGATTCTGAAAGACCCAAGACAAAGTCTGAGACCCTGGTGATGGATAGAATCAAGTAGTTTGAGGTTGCTTTTGCAGGCTCCACCATATACGATGGAGCCATAATCAAGTTTGGAGCGTACCAATGATCGATATAGGTGGAGGAGGGTAGCTTGATCCCCTCCCCACCTTGAATTAGACACGACTTTCAATAAATCGAGTGCCTTCAGGCATTTAGTTTTTAGGGATTTAATATGCGGAAGAAGGGTTAAATGGGAGTGGAAAATCAGACCCAAGAATTTGGCCTCTTTTACAACCTTGATAGGAGTGCCATTTAAAAACAGTTCTGGGTCTTTATGAGGCTTATATTTTCTACAGAAGGGTAGACAATTAGTTTTTGATTTAGAAAATTTATAGCCATTTTCAAGACACCATTTATTTATTTTACTTAAACACAACTGTAGTTGCCGTTCAATAATATGCATATTCTTACCGCGACAAGAAATGTTAAAATCATCCACAAAAAGTGATCCATCAATTGAATCATTTAAAACCTTGGATAAACTGTTGATCTTAATGCTAAATATAGTTACACACAAAATACTGCCTTGTGGGACACCCTGATCCTGATTGTAATGGTCAGACAAGGTTGAACCCACTCGGACTCGGTCTTTTAAAAACCGTGATATAAAAAGAGGTAAACGACCCCTTAAACCAAAATCATGTAAATCCTTTAAAATGCAATGCTTCCAGGTGGTATCGTACGCTTTCTCGAGATCAAAGAATAGCGATACTGCATGTTGTTCATTGACTATTGCATTTTTGACAAAGGATTCTAATCGTACCAAATGATCAATGGTACTACGATTTTTCCTGAAACCACATTGAATATTTGTTATGAAATTATTGGTTTCAAGATACCATGTTAATCGATTATTTATTATTCGTTCCATGGTTTTGCAGACGCAACTCGTTAAAGAGATTGGTCTGTAATTAGACGGATCAGTAAGATCCCGGCAGGGCTTTGGTATAGGGACTACAATGGCATTACGCCACGAAGGTGGGAAATTCCCTGAAGTCGATATTGTGTCAAAAATATTTAGAAGTTTCCAAACATGATTCCGGTAAATGCTTCAAGAGCTGATAGTGTATATTATCAGTTCCTGTTGCTGTATCATGAGCTTGCTCAAAGGCAGTACGTAACTCATGCATTGAAAATAATTCATTGTAGTCTTCTCCATTGTCTGATGTAAAATTTATTCTTTTCTTCTCCTGTTGTTTCTGATGTTTCTGAAACTCAGGGACATAATTGGAGGTAGACGAATGTTTGGCGAGAGTTTCACCAAGCTTATTGGCAATGTCAGTCTGATCAGTTAACAAAGTATCACCATCCTTCAGATGATGAACGGTAGATTTGGAACCTTTACCTTTTATCCTTTGTATCATGTTCCACACCTTTGAAATCGGTGTCCGTGAGTTTATCTTGGAAACATAATTTCGCCAAGACTGACGCTTATTCTGTTTAAAAGCACGTCGAGCCTTGGCACTAGTGATTTTAACATTATTTAAATTGTTAACTGTAGGATGCCGGCGAAAGTATTTCTCTGCCTTCTTCCTACACTTCCTGGCCTGTTTGCAATCTTCAGTAAACCATGGTTTACGAATGTGTGGTGTCGCAGAGGACTTAGGAATAGTTTCATCAGCTATTATATTTAGCTTGTCCGAGAACAACTGAATAGGATCCATAACATTGACAAAACAGTCAGATTTCAATCGGTCAAAACAAAGAGTCTGAAATAAAGTCGAGTTGCCCTTTTTAAAATTCCGCCTTGTCGTAGGAGGCTCATCATTAGGGTTTATAGCTGAAAGTATTGTGGGAACATGGTCACTTCCACACAGGTCGTCATGGACCGACCATTCAAATTCGTTATGAATGTTTGGATCTGTTAGTGACAGATCAAGTGCAGAATATGTTCCTGTACCAGGATACAAATATGTGGCTGATCCATCATTAAATATGCAAAAATTATTATTTGAAATGAAATCCTCAAGGAGTTTACCTTTAGTGTTAGTTGCGGAACTTCCCCACAGAGGGTTATGTCCATTAAGATCACCCATGATGATACAGGGTTTCGGGAGCTGGTCAAATAGATCCTGAAGATCGGACTGCTGAAGAACTGAAGAAGGAGAAATATACAAAGAACAAAGCGTAAAGGTAATTTGTAGAGTAAGACGGACAGCAACAGCCTGAAGATTGCTTTTAAGAGGAACTGGGCTATGGATTACACCCTGCCTCACGAGAATAGAAGCACCGCCAGTGGCTTTATCACCTGGAGGTGAGAATGAATGAAATGAATTGTACTGACGCAATTCAAATCGATCTGTACTTTTCAGGTATGTCTCTTGTAGACTAAAAGCTGATGGTGTAAAACCTTGTGATAAAATTTGTAGATCGTTAAAATTGTTCCTGAGGCCTCTGCAGTTCCACGGGATTACTTGTTGATAACCGTTCATGGTGGTTTAACTGGAGAACGTGCTGCTTGCCTACTCCTATAAGTAGAGACTGGAGGGCTGACCTCCATGTCTAAAGGTTCAAAACGATTTTGAACCGTTGAGGGGGATGAGTGAGAAGACTGACTGCCTGAATGAGTTTAGTTTTACGCTGCTTTTAGCAATATTCCAGCAATATCACGGCGGGGGACACCAGAAATGGGCTTAACACATTGTGCCCATGTGGGGAATCGAACCCGGGTCTTCGGCGTGACGAGCCAACGCTTGAACCACTAGGCTACCCCACCACCCCTGAGGGAGAAGAAGGCACTTCCAAGGTTTGGAGGGCCCTGGCCCTTCTTCTCATCTGTTTCTTTTCTGCTTTTGTTAAGTGCACTGAGTTATCTCTTGTAACATTTTCTGGTTCTGAGTTTTGTGTCAGTTGAACATCCGTTTGTGTTTCGGATACTGACGTGCCTGGTACAGAGGAAACTTGTTCCAGAATGATCTGATCATCATTCACCCAACTGATCAACGTTTGGCAATGAGTAGAAACTCCGGAAGGTTTGACAACAGGTATAGGAGAAGAGGAAACTACAGCTGAGTAAGAAATAGAAGAAGTCCGAGAAGGAACAGAAACTAACTTTTCAGCTTCATGATATGAAATATTGTTAGTATATTTAATTTTCAGTATTTTTGACTCTCGTTCAAAGCCAGGACATGATTTGGAAGAGGCTGCATGTTCCCCGCCACAGTTGACACATGTGGGTGATTCATTTGTACACTCAGAACTCTCATGAGTGCCACCGCAACGGTAACAAACAGCATTCTTTGCATGACAAGACTTAGCGCCATGTCCAAATCTTTGGCATTTGTAACATCTGAGTGGATTAGGTATGTATACGTCCACTGTAATATTGAAATAGCCGGCTTTAATAGACTTTGGAATCGTCGGACAGTTAAATGTGAACAGGTAGGAATTTGTTTTTATTATACTGTTTTCTTGTTTTTTGGTGAAACGCTTCACAGCTGTAACACCTTGACTTCCCACTTCAGCTACAATTTCCTCCTCACTCATGAACGAAAGACACTTTGCCCGATCTCTAACAATTCCTCTACTGGAGTTCAGTGTTCTGTGCACCGAGACAACAACTTGTGTATTAACAAACTGCTTAAGATCAAGCAGGTTGACAGATTGTTGCCTCCGAGCACATTCCACTAACAGTGAACCATTTCGGAGGAAGGTAACATTCTTAACTTCTCCGCAGGCACCTTCAATGCCTTTGGAGATAGCAAAAGGGTTGAGTTTCAATGGAGTCCCGTCAGCAGAAGCAACAACGATAAACCTAGGCCAAGAATCAGAGTTTTCCGTTGATATTTCATCATCAGAATCAACATGTCGACGTTTGTTAGCTTTTGAAAAACCAGATTGATTGTGGAGAGACGTGATGGGATAAATATATTCAACATCTCTGCTCCCCACCCGCCATGGAGTGTCAACAAGGACGACGTTACAGCGGAAGCCAGGCTGTAACACCAGAGCTACAGAGATGTCATACTCCAGTAAATAAATACATGAATAGCTATGATATCCAAAAGAACATGTGCCAGGCTGGTTCGGCCCATGACACATCTCTCAAGAAACATAGAATTCAGGGGTCAATATCACCAGATTGCCCCATGAGCCACCTGGCATAGGACTCTAGGCAAATATTATAATGACAATAGAATAAGCACAATATTCAGCGTCAGCATACAAAGTAAGCAAAATAATGTCAACATGTCCATGCACAGGGCATGGCATGACCAGCCGATTGATGGAACCGGGCCAGTTCCACCACCCGTCTAGGTGAAGTAAGGGGCGAAGTGGTGTGTTGGGAAAAAGGAACACGGCTCCAGGCTCCCAGTGCCCTCTACCACCAGCCTCCCGTCCTCCATCGACACAGGGGTGCAACCCACGGCAAACGGGTTGGTGGACCAAATATCCCCCCGGGTCCACAACGGGGGGTTGAAGGGCGCTTAGCGCTACCCAGCACCCACCACGAGAAGGTGGCCCTTCATGGGTGCCTTTTCCCAGCAGAAGCTAACGCCATATTAACATCTCTTAAATATATTACTAAACACCGTAAATATAAACAATACTTAAGCTTTTTCGATTCTCTTTCGTGTCTTCAGGCTATTAAAAATCTTTCTTGTAAACATCCACTTTTATTAGAAATTATTGAATTGTATAATGAGCTTGCTACTGGCCAATGCGACATCGTCTTTTGTTGGTTACCCAGCCATGTTGGCATTCTTTGAATACAATGGCTGATCTTGCTGCCAAGGCAGCATTCAACAAATCTGTGACACCACTTCGTATCCCATACTCCGATTACAAATCTAGCATTAGAACCTACATCCGTAATCTCATGCAGAAGTGGGACAACTAGGTAGGTATCAATAAATTACTTGAAATAAACCCTATATTGGTTACACTTATTTGGGTTATTCAGATCTGAGGAGGTCATTATGCGATGATGTCGCATTGGCCATACGCGTTATACTCACAAATACCTGTTAAAACGTGAAGATCCTCCGTTTTGTACCCCTTGTATCCTGCTTGACTGTGTTGAATTGTCCATCATAAGGGATAAATATTTCAATGTGAAAACAGTTAAGGATCTTTTTACAAATGTTAATATTCATTTAATTATTGGTTTGTAAAAAGAAAGTGATTTATTGATGAATTCTGATTAATGTGTTTTGTAAATATAAATATTTTAAAGATTGGTAGTTTATATTAGTAACTTAGGTTGGTAGTGGCAGTACCCTCAAAGTGGGGGAGGTTAAAGTACTGTAAAATTATTGTCCTCCTGAGAGGGTACATAAGTCCCAAAACTTTCAAACTAAAATGTAAATTTACCTCTTATATTTATACTGCCCATCGTCGACAGATTTTAATCTTCAAACTTTTTTCACTTTATATCATATCATTTGTTTTCGTCACGATATGGCTGAGATATAACAAGTGTTTAACTTTATCATAAATACAGGGAAATCACTAAAAACCTGTCAACGAAGGACAGTTAAACCAATTAGAATATCACCGAGACAGGAAATAAAACTATCTATCTCTAAAACTGGATTTCAAATAAGGACAATACAATGTACAAACGGGCTATAGAACACCAGCAACCGAAGGTAGATCACCACACTAGGGATCATGGGGACTTACAGTACCTTTGCTACCTGTACGTGTTGAACAAATGTGGTTATGAGTCCTGGAAGGGAAATGTGTTCAGTAACGCTGTTCCCCATCCGCCATGGAGTGACAAAAATACCTTGTTTTACATTTGATATTCTTCATGCAAACACTTGAGATACGGTTGGTATACTCCTGCAAGTTTGGCACAAACAGCAACATTTGTGTAAACAATAATATGTCAAGTTAGGTCTGCAAGTGACTAGGAAATTGGACACATGTTAACTTTACAGGTCAACATCAACAGATCGACACATGGGACACCGCCATCTGGCATAAGATTGTGGATCGGTCATTGGATCCAGAACAGGTTCTTCGAGATTGCCAAAAAACAGCACCATCTATACAGCTGAAGTAAACACCCTTTTATCTGCTCTTAAATATATCAATATATCTACATATGAACAGTACATATTTCTTTCAGTTTCTCTTTCTTGCCTTAAGGTTATTAGAAATATGTTAAATAAACATCTGCAATGATGGAACTCCTTGAGTCACAAAATGATATTGCTACTGGACAATATGACATCGTCTTCTGTTTGTTGCCCAGCCATGTTGGGCAAAATCACTGATAACTCAATGGCACCCTTGATCTCGTTGACATGTGGCTGAAATAATGTCGATGTATGATTTTAACTCTCACACTCTCACAGCATTGTCGGCAGCTCTAACTTTCTGGTGAAGCTTCTAAAAAAACTCTACTTACAAATCAATATGAAAGTAATAAATCTACTTGCAATTAGCTTCTCAGATGACAGGAGCATAGTGGATATGAGTTGTGTTTTATTATAGTATTGTTTTGTAGTGTTTCACACTCGTTAATGTTTGATGTTGCGTTCAAGTTCGCCATAGTAACGCTGGAGAGTTGATAATATTTCGGAAACAGTGCAGTTGTTCTTTTTCATCGTGCGATGGCTAATGCAGTGGTGTGTGTTTTGGCTGCTACGTTGGTCGGTGTCACAGGTCTGTTTCTCTTTCATATTTTACAGTGTGTTTATTGCAGTGGTTAACATT
This sequence comes from Haliotis rubra, assembly GCF_003918875.1. Taxonomy (NCBI): domain Eukaryota; kingdom Metazoa; phylum Mollusca; class Gastropoda; order Lepetellida; family Haliotidae; genus Haliotis; species Haliotis rubra. Next base: position 98,830 of record NW_025767616.1, on the reverse strand, counting down.
TACCACATGTTTCTGTTCATATAGCTCTTTTTAGCAGTAAATAGAGAACATCAGTGCGGAAGAATGCCCCGTGCTGACTATCCTCAGAAACAATACCATTTGGCGTGAAAGGAAAAATATCTGCGAAAATATTATGAATGGACCACTGAAAATCTGTGATAACACCAGGTGTTTCCAAAACTATTTCTCAAACAGAAGTCTGCCTGTTAGAGGTTACGTTTTAATTAGAAATACATTTCCTCCTCTGGCCAGCTTCCACCAGAATAGCAGTCAATCCTACAATATTTTGCTGTCCGCACGACTTTGAACATAGGGTTTACACTATGTTCATTCTATCTTCTTCCTTCCTCAACTGTACGTCTATCAGATCTTCAGAACTTGTATGATCAACTCCCGAAACCCTGTATAATCATGGACGACTTAAAGGGCCATAGCCCCTTTGGCGGAGTTCATTTACAAACAACAAGGGAAAGGTCATTAAAGACTTTCTCTCAGATAATGATCTACGCATTTTCAACGATGGATCAAACACTTATCTCAATCCTTCCATTGGAACATACTCAGCTCTTGATCTATCATTTACAGATTCTTCCACTCCGAAAATGGAGAAGATTACAACGAAGTATTTTCACTACATGAGCTACAAGCTGCCCTTGGGCAGGCTCATGATACAGCAACAAGGGCTGATCATATTCACTATCAGCTCCTGAAACATTTGCCTGCATCATGTCTTGAAGTGCTTCTAGACATTTGTGATGAAATTTGGACTTCAGGGAAATTCCCTCCTTCTTGGCGAAATGCTACTGTTGTTCCTATACCTAAGCCTGGCAAAGACCATTCAGATGCATCTAATTATCGACCTATATCCTTAACTAGCTGTGTTTGCAAAACTATGGAACGAATTTTAAAATATTCGTTTAGTGTGGTATTTGGAAACCAATAATCTCATTACTAATATTCAATGTGGTTTCCGGAAAAACCGGGCACTCATGAAGGGCCACCTCCTCGTGGTGGGTGCTAGGTAACGCTAAGCGCCCTTCAACCCCCTGTTGTGGACCCGGGGGGGATATTTGGTCCACCAACCCGTTTGCTGTGGGTTGCGCCCCTGTGTCGGTGGAGGACGGGATTCTGGTGGTTGAGGGCACTGGTTCCAGGAACAGTGTTCCTTTGCCCAATACACCACTTCGACCCTTACTTCACCTAGACGGGTGGTTGAATGGGCTCGGTTCAACCAATCGGCTGGTCATGCCAAGCCCTGTGCATTCTATTTTATATTGCACAAATTTGATTTATTTACATGATCCTGTTTTGGGCATTGGAAAAAAAGAAGATTTCACAAATTTTGAATTGACTTTAAATTAGAACGATTGTTCCTCTTGCCTAGAGTCGTATGCCCAGAAGGCGGTGGTTCATGGGCCAATTCAGTGGGATAATTAAACTTTTAGTTTTTCTGCTGGAGTATATCATCTGAGTATCCTTGGTGCTGCAAGTTGGATATCCACTTGTTTTTAGCATTGTCTTTATGATACTCCATGGCGGGTGGGGAGCTCGGATGATGAACCTTCTACGCTAACTAAGGACTACCAAAACCCCCTAAAACGAAACAAACGTCAATTGGACAGTGATGATGATGACCAACGACCGTCTATCTCAATTGAATACTGGCCACGATTTTTAGTTCTCGAGACTCTCCTTTAAAATTAAACCCTTTTGCAGTGTCAAAGGGTGTACATGGTATTGCAGGTGAGGTCCGCAATATCAAACGATTGCGCTCAGGCTCCTTGCTCATCGAATGCAGCAGGAAACAGCAATCAACAAATTTGATGTCAAATCAGCTGTTTGTTGGAATACCGGTTTCGGTATCTCCACATAGAACCTTGAACACAAGCAAAGGAATCGTCAGAGACCGGGATCAACTATTTGAGGATATGAGTGAATTAGACATAGTCTCTGAAATGAAAGAACAAGGAGTGACGTTTGTGAAACGATTCACAACACGGAAAGACTCTGAGACTAAACCCACAAACAGTTACCTATTCCAGTTTTCTTATCCAACTGCTCCAAAATCAATTAAAGCAGGGTATTGTCATCTCAACGTTGATATTTATATTCCCAGAAGTTGAATCTCTGCCATCTTCCCAGAAACAATCATCATCACAGTCTACTTCCAAACTTCCATCTGGAATGAATGGGAAGCAAATATCGAAACATAAAAACAAACCAATAAACGAATCTTCAAAAAAATACCATAGTGGCAGAGCCTCAAAGGGGACAGAAGACAAAATCCAAATGTACAATAAGTTTGGATCTCTCGAAGACATGGATGTCTGGAAACATCCAGTACAGGGCTCATAGCTTGTCGCCCCCACAAAAAAGACAAGGGGTAGATCCCCAATCAACCCACCAAAGACATAGTTTCTTCACGTATTGTCCAATGGAATTGTAGAGGACTAAAGACCAACTTCAATGAATTACAGCTATTGATTCAGGATTTACAACCATCAGCTTTCTGCTTACAGGAAACCTACCTGAAGCAGGCGGACAATTTTAATTTACGTCAGTTCATTGGATATCTTTCTTTTTCCTCCGGGTGACAGGGCCACTGGAGGATCTTCAATCCTTGTTAAGCAGGATATTATCCATAGTCCTTTAACACTTAAAACTAATCTCCAAGCCGTTGCAATGCGGATTACTTTTCACGTGGCTTTTACATTACGCTCGCTATATATTCCGCCTTCATCAGCAATTCATCTTGCTGATCTCCAATCGCTCTATAATCAACTTCCGAAACCCTGTGTCATGGTGGGTGACCTAAATGGTCATAACCCGATCTCGGGTAGTACAAACACTAACACTAAAGGTAAAATAATAGAAGATTTCCTCTCAGATAATGATCTGTGTATATATAATGATGATTCCCACACTTACCTCCATCCTGCAACCGGCACTTACTCTTCTTTGGACTTGTCTCTGGCTGACTCTAACCTTCTCAATGAATTTGATTGGTCAGTCCATAATGACCTTTGTGGAAGTGACCACTTCCCAACTATACTTTCAGAAATAAACCCAGCTGATTCTCCATCTTACACAAGATGGAATTTTTCCAAGGCTAACTGGTCCTTGTATGAAACTATGTGTACATCAAAACTACAAACTCATTTTTTCAGTGATGTAGCTGATCCTATTCAGGTATTTTCTGACGCTTTAAATGATATAGCTGATCATTGTATATCAAAGTCCTCTACGAGTCCACATTTGCGGAAACCATGGTTTAGTTCAGATTGTAAACATGCTAGAAAAGCGAGGAAAAAAGCAGAGAAATATTGTCGCCATCACCCAACTGTCCATAACTTGAATACATTTAAAATACTTAATGCGAAGGCACGTCGTACCTTCAAACAAACCAAACGGCAGTCTTGGCGGGACTATGTGTCCAAACTTAATTCTCGAACACCTATGTCCAAAGTTTGGAATATGGTGCAAAGGATAAAAGGTAAAGGTTCAAGATCTAGTGTTCATCATCTGGAGGATGGTGACACACTCTTAACCAGTAAATCTGACATAGCAAATAAATTCGGAGAAACGTTAGCTCAACATTCATCTTCATCAAATTTTACACAGAAATTTAAAAAAACTAAAGAACACGCACAAAAAAAGAAACTCAATTTTGCTTCAGATAATGGGGAGGACTATAATGAAGTTTTCTCCATTCATTAGCTGCATACTGCCTTGGGGCAAGCTCATGATACTGCTACAGGTTCTGATAATATTCATTATCAGTTACTTACATATTTACCTGATTCCTGTTTAGAAACTTTATTAAATATATTCGATCACATCTGGAAAACGGGGAATTTTCCTTCATCATGGCGTAATGCTGTCGTCGTTCCTATTCCGAAACCTGGCCACGATCACACTGATCCTTCAAACTATAGGCCAATATCGATGACTAGTTGTGTTTGTAAGACCATGGAACGAATGGTCAATAACAGCCTAATATGGTACTTAGAAACAAATGAACTGATTACCGATATCCAATGTGGGTTAAGGAAAAACAGAAGTACCATTGACCATTTGGTTAGACTGGAAACTTTTGTGAAGAATGGTTTTGCTAATAAACAACACACCATATCTATACTTTTTGACTTAGAGAAAGCTTATGATACCACCTGGAAACATGGAATTTTAACAGATCTTCATAACATGGGTTTGAGAGGCCGTTTGCCAAATTTCATATCACAGTTTTTGGCAAACAGGCATTTCCAGGTTCGAGTGGGATCCACCTTGTCTGATTTTTACGATCAAGATCAGGGTGTACCATAAGGCAGCATATTGTCGGTAACGTTGTTTAGTATAAAAATCAACAGCTTATCTAAAGTTTTAAACGACTCTATTAATGGGTCGTTATTTGTCGATGATTTTAATGTTTCATGTCGAGGTAAAAATATGCGCACAATTGAGAGACAGTTGCAAGTCTGTCTCAATAAAATCAATGATGGGTCCGAACAAAATGGTTTTAAGTTTTCTAAGTCTAAAACTAACTGCATCCATTTCTGTCGTAAGTATAAACCACATAAAGACCCAGACCTACATCTATCGGGTACTCCCATTAAAGTAGTTAAGGAAGCTAAATTCTTAGGTATCATATTTGACCATCATCTTACATTCCTAACTCATATCACATATCTTAAAACAAAAGGCACCCATGAAAGGCCACCTCCTCGTGGTGGGTGGTGGGTCACGCTAAGCGCCTTTCAACCCCCCGTTGTGGACCCGGGGGGGATATTTTGGTCCACCAACCCGTTTGCCGTGGGTTGCGCCCGTGTCGGTGGAGGACGGGAGTCTGGTGGTTGAGGGCACTGGTTCCAGGAACAGTGTTCCTTTGCCCAACACACCACTTCGACCCTTACTTCACCTAGACGGGTGGTAGAATGGGCCCGGTTCTACCAATCGGCTGGTCATGTCGAGCCCTGTGCATTAAATTGTATCTGCACAAAATTTATATTGTGTATTACATGTTTGACTTTAGGTCTTGACGCATTTTTGTTTATAAATCATCACTTGATTTTGAAATATGTACTATTAAATTGCCTAGAGTCTTATGCCCAGAAGGCGATGGCTCATGGGCCAATCTGGTAGATCGATTACTTGTTTAATCTTTCTGCTTGAGTATATCATCCCAGTATCCTTGGTGCTACAAGTCGGAGGTCCACTTGTATATAGCACCGTCTTTTATGACACTCCGTGGTGGGTGGGGAGCTGGGTTGACGAATCTTTTATACATAAACATGGAACCTGAAACCCCCCCTTCGACAAAAACGTCAGCTTGATAATGATCAAAGCACAAATGATAGTTATAGACCATCGACGCAGGTAGACTACTGGCCAAGATTTCTAGTGATAGAATCCCCAGACAAAAAAGCCAATTAAACTCAATCCCTTTGCTGTATCTAAAGCAGTGTATGGTATTGCAGGAGACGTTAAAAATATCAAGCGAATGAGATCTGGGTCGTTGCTCATTGAATGTAGTAAACGACATCAAGCAGCTAACCTGCAGTCAATTGATACTTTGGCTGGATTCCCTGTTTCAGTGTCAATCCATCGTACACTGAATTCAAGTAAAGGTATAGTCAGGGATCGAGATCATCTTTTGGAGGACATGACGGAGCTAGACATCATGCTTGAACTCAAAGATCAAGGTGTTACGTACGTGAAACGTTTTACAAGGCGTAAGAATTCAGAAGTGATTCCAACAAACACATATTTGTTTTCATTTGTTTCTCCAACGGCACCAAAATCAATCAAAGCCGGGTATTGCAATCTTCAAGTTGAATTGTATATTCCAAATCCATTGAGGTGTTTTAAATGCCAGAAATTTGGTCATGGGATAAATTCTTGTTCAAACCCTATAACTTGTGCTCATTGTGGGGAGCAAATGTGTCAATTGTTCAGGACAGCATTCCTCCTCATCGAAAGATTGCCCGGTATGGAAGAGGGAAATGGAAGTCAATAAAATAAAACATTCTCAAAACATCAGCTATGCTGAAGCTAAGAAACTTGTTCCATCTGTTTACCCAAGTAACTCTTATGCTTCTGTTATTAAAAGAACACTCACGACCACAGCCTCAGTTGAATGTCAAACAGAGCTGACATGGATAAAATCTTCTACTCCTGAACCCATCCCAAATCAAGACTTGTTGACACGAGGAGAATCTGCTACCCAGACTGCAGACGTGTTACAAGCTACAGTGGCGTCCTCTCAACCTCAGTCTATGCCTTCTTCACAGAAGGATTCTGCTTGTCCAAAGACTCAACCAGATAAAGGGAAGTCCTCCGGTACAACCGTTCATTCAAAATCCAAATCAGATTCGTGTCCATCTAAATCTGTCCATGGAACTCAAGTTACGCAAACTGTGAAAGGAAATAAAAACTAAATAGAATCAACCATAGCGATAGAATCGCTAAAGGTTCAAAAGATGACATCCAGCTTTTAACAAGTATGGGTCTCTCGAAGATATGGATACGTCCGAACTTATCCATCATCGGTCAGGAGTTCATCGCCTTCTAAATCAAGGCGTGGTAGATCACCAGTAAGTGCACCCAAATCATGAATCATTCACAAAATATATTACAGTGGATTTGTAGAGGGTTAAGGACTAACTTTAATGAATTGCAGCTTTTAGTCCAAGATTTGTCACCACGAGCATTTTGTCTGCAGGAAACATATCTGAAACAGACAGATACGTTTAATCTACGTCAGTACGTTGCATATCATTCCTTCTCACCTCCGGGTGATAGAGCCACTGGTGGATCATCAATCCTTGTTAAGCAGAATGTTATTCACAGCCCTGTCCCACTTACAACTAATCTTCAAGCCATTGCAGTGAGACTTACACTTCATGTTGTCTTTACATTATGCTCACTGTACATTCCGCCTTCTTCAACACTTCACCTGACTGATCTTCAAGCTCTCTATGATCAACTTCCGAAACCCTGCATTATCATGGGTGATCTTAATGGCCATAATCCGCTTTGGGGTGGTACAAATACTAACACTAAAGGCAAAATCCTGGAAGATTTTATCTCAAATAATGACATGTGCATATTTAATGATGATTCAAGCACGTATCTGCATCCTGCAACAGGCACCTACTCTTCTCTGGATTTGTCTCTTTCAGACTCAAATCTACTTAATGAATGTGATTGGTCAGTACACAACGACTTCTGTGGCAGTGATCACTTTCCCACGACACTATCAGAAACTTCTCCAACTGATTCTCCATCTTCTACAAGATGGAATTTTTCGAAGGCAGACTGGCCTTTATTTCAAACTTTATGCACATCTAAACTAAGACCCGAATGTTTCAGTGATATCGCTGATCCTATTCAGGTATTTTCTGACGTTTTAAATGTAATAGCTGATGAGTGTTTACCAAAGTCCTCTACAACTCCACATGTGCGAAAGCCATGGTTTAATGCAGACTGTAAAAATGCTAGAAAAGCGAGGAAAAAGGCAGAGAAATATTTCCGCCATCACCCTACCGTCCACAACTTAAATCAATTTAAAATGCGCAATGCGAAGGCACGTCGCACCTTCAAACAAAATAAACGGCAATCTTGGAGGAACTATGTCTCCAAAATTAACTCACGTACGTCAATGTCTAAGGTATGGAACATGGTTCAAAGAATTAAAGGCAAAGGATCAAAATCTGCTGTTCACCATCTTAAAGATGGTGATAATTTAATTACTGACAAATCTCAAATTGCAGATAAACTTGGCAAAACTCTTGCCAAAAATTCTTCATCGGCAAATTATGTCCCTGAGTTTCAGAGATATCAGAAACAACAGGAAAAGACCAAAGTTAATTTTGAATCAAATAATGGTGAAGACTATAATGAACTGTTTTCATTACATGAACTATATACAGCTCTTGAGCAAGCTCATGACACTGCAGCGGGTGATGACAACATTCATTACCAGTTACTGAAACACTTGCCTGAGCCATGTCTGATCACACTTTTAGATTTATTTGACAAAATATGGACGTCGGGAAATTTCCCTCCCTCGTGGCGTAATGCCATTGTAGTCCCCATTCCAAAACCTGGCAAGGATCATACAGATCCGTCGAATTACAGACCAATATCTCTAACTAGCTGTGTCTGTAAAACCATGGAACGTATGGTCAATAATAGATTAACTTGGTATCTTGAAACCAATAACCTTATAACCAATATTCAATGTGGTTTCAGGAAAAATCGTAGTACCATTGATCATTTGGTACGATTAGAATCCTTTGTAAAAAAATGCAATAGTTAATAAACAACATGCTGTATCGATTTTCTTTGATCTTGAGAAAGCATACGATACCACCTGGAAGCATGGCATTTTGAAGGATTTACATGATTTTGGTTTGAGGGGTCGTTTACCTCTTTTTATATCACAGTTTTTAAAAGACAGACAATTTCAAGTCCGAGTGGGTTCAACCCTGTCTGACCATTATAATCAGGATCAGGGTGTACCACAAGGCAGTATTTTGTCTGTCACATTGTTTAGCATCAAGATAAACAGTTTATCCAAGGTTTTAAATGATTCAATTGATGGATCACTTTTTGTGGATGATTTTAATATTTCTTGTCGCGGTAAGAATATGCATACCATTGAACGGCAACTACAGTTGTGTTTAAATAAAATAAATAAATGGTGTCTTGAAAACGGCGTTAAATTTTCCAAGTCAAAAACCAACTCTCTACACTTTTGTAGAAAATATAAGCCTCATAAGGATCCAGAATTATCTTTAAATGGCACGCCAATCAAAGTTGTAAAGGAGGCCAAGTTCTTGGGCCTTATTTTTGACTCACATTTAACTTTTTTGCCACATATTAAATCCCTTAAAGCCAAATGCCTGAAGGCACTCGATTTGTTGAAAGTTGTTTCAAACTCAAAGTGGGGAGGGGATCAAACTACCCTCCTCCACCTATATCGATCATTGGTTCGCTCAAAGCTTGATTATGGTTCTATCGTATATGGTGGCGCCTGCAAAAGCAACCTAAAATTACTTGATTCTGTCCACCACCAAGGTCTACGACTTTGTCTTGGGTCCTTTAGAACCTCTCCTGTTGACAGTATCTACGTCGAGGCTGATGAGCCATCTCTTAAACAACGCCGTATAAAATTGTCCTTGCAATATATAACAAAACTTTATTCTAACGAGTCTAATCCTGCATTTAACTGCGTCTTTACTCCTCTCTATGAGGATTTGTACAACAAAAAGCCTTCTCTTGTTCCGCCTCTTGGTTTAAGAATTAAGCCATTTCTGTTTGCTGCCGGTATTGAGCTGGAAAATATAGCTCCTTTCCATCTTCTTTCTTCTCCTCCTTGGCAATTGGTGAGGCCTGAAGTTGACCTCACTCTGACAAGGTTTAAGAAATCTCAAACTAATGACTTACAATATATACAAGAAGATAATCAATTAAAAAATAAATATAGTACATACAAATCCTTGTTTACAGATGGGTCCAAGGATGGTGGCGCGGTGGCATGTGCCACTGTCATTGGATCCAGAACAATCTCCTCTCGTTTACCAGATAACAGCTCTATTTTTACAGCTGAAGCAAACGCCATATTAACAGCCTTAAAATATATTAAAAAAACACCCTAAATATCAACAGTATATCATCTTTTCTGACTCTCTTTCTTGTCTTCAGGCTATTAAAAATATTTCTTGTAAACATCCACTTTTATTAGAAATTATTGAATTATATAATGAGCTTGCTACCGGCCAGTGCGACATCGTCTTTTGTTGGTTACCCAGCCATGTTGGCATTTCTGGGAATACAATGGCCGATCCTGCTGCCAAGGCAGCACTTAACAAATCTGTGACACCACTTCTTATTCCATACTCTGATTACAAAGCTAGCATTAGAACTTTCATCCGTGATCTGATGCAGAAGAAGTGGGACACCCAAGTAGGTATTAATAAATTGCATGAAATAAAACCCAATATCGGTTACACTTACTTGGGTTGTCAGTCCAGATTTGAAGAGGTCATCATGCGACGATGTCGCATTGGCCATACGCGTTATACTCACAAATACCTATTGAAAGGTGAGGATCCTCCGTTTTGTATCCCTTGTGATGAGAGAACCACGGTCAAGCATGTCCTGCTTGACTGTGTTGAATTCTCCATCATAAGGGATAAATATTTCAATGTCAAAACAATGAAGGATCTTTTTACAAATGTTAATTATCATTTAATTATTGGCTTTTTTAAAAGAAATTGATTTAATGAATGAATTTTGATTAATATGTTCTGTACATAGATGTATTTTAATTATTGGTAGATTTGATTAGTAACTTAGATTGTGAGTGGCAGTGCCCTCAAAGGGGGTTGAAGTAACGTAAAATTATTGTCCTCCTGAGAGGAGGACAGTATTGTCCTATAGTTAGACTGTTTTAGATTTGATTGCTAGTTTTAAATTCGAATCTGTGATACTCTAGTTATTTTACTGTCCTTCGTTGACAGTTTTTTATAGTTTGTCCTTGCTTATTATGCATAAAATTAATTGTTCTCGTCACGATATGGCTGAAATATTGCCGATGTGACGTTAAATATTAACTCACTCACTCACTTAAAACAAAATGTCTGAAAGCTTTGGATCTCTTGAAAGTTGTCTCTAACTCTAAGTGGGGGAGGTGATCAGTCAACCCTCCTACACTTGTATAGATCGCTGATCCGTTCCAAGCTTGATTATGGTTCCATCGTTTATGGTGGAGCTTGTAAAAGTAATGTTAAAGTGCTTGATTCTATTCACCATCAAGGTCTGAGACTATATCTTGGATCTTTCCGAACTTCACCTATTGACAGTCTTTACGTTGCTGCTGACGAGCCATCCCTAAAACAACGCCGAATTAAACTCTCTTTACAGTACATAACCAAGTTATTTACTAATAAGTCTAACCCTGCTTACAATTGTGTGTTTAATCCTCTGTATGAAGATATTTACGGTAAAAAGTCATCGCTAATTCCACCTCGGGGAATACGAATTCAACCTTTTATTTTAGCTGCTAATATTGCACTCACTAACATATCTCCTTTCCGTCTGCTCTCTTCTCCACCTTGGCAGTTGGTCCAGCCAAGAGTTGACCTGACATTAACCAAACTAAAGAAATCAGAAACAAATCAGTAACAGTATAAACAAGAATATAATCAATTAAGAAGTACATATAATACATATAAATCTATATTTACAGATGGATCCAAGGATGGTGGCGCAGTTGCTTGTGCCACTGTCATTGGATCCAAAACATTATCAACTAGATTACCAGATCACGCTTCCATATTTACAGCCGAATCAAAGGCCATTTTATCTGCCCTGAGATATATCAAACAGTCTAAACATAAGGACTTTATTATTTTTTCGGACTCGCTGTCTTGTCTTCAAGCAATCAAAAACAATTCGTGTCAGCAACCTGTTTTACTTGACATAATAGAACTACATTATAATCTTGCTACTGGCCAATGCGACATCGTCTTTTGTTGGTTACCGAGCAATGTTGGAATCACTGGTAACACAATGGCCGACTCTGCTGCAAAGGCCGCTCTCAACAAATCTGTGACACCACTTCTAATACCTTAGAGTGATTATAAACCAGTTATACGAAGTCACATCCGGGATCTTATGCAGAAGAAGTGGGACAACCAAGTAGGTATCAATAAATTACATGCAATAAAACCAACTATCGGTTACACCTATTTGGGTTGTCGGTCCAGATTTGAAGAGGTCATTCTACGACGATGCCGTATTGGCCATTCTCGATACACTCATGAGTATTTACTTAAAGGTGAGAATCCTCCATTTTGTATCCCTTGTGATGAGGAAATCACAGTCAAGCATGTCCTGCTTGACTGTATTGATTTTTCCATCACAAGGGATAATTATTTCAGTGTCAAAACAATGAAGGATCTTTTTTATAATGTACATTCTCATTGAATTATCGCATTTTTAAAAGAAATTGAATTATTAGATACATTTTTAACAATATGTTTTGTAAATACATAAATGTTATTGTTTTTTATCAATTGTAGTATAAATTAGCAAACTGCGATTGTTAGTGGCTGTATCCTCAAAGGGGGTTAAAGTATCGTAAAATTATTGTCCTCCTGAGAGGATACGTAAGTCCCAAAACTTTCAAAGTCAATTTAGTTCAACCATGCTTTTTAAACGTAGAATATTTGTTATCTTAAATAATGGCTAAATTCCCTTCCATCGCCAGCGGCTGAGGGGATTGTGTAAATCCAGCTAGGGCTCATGCAGGTAGCAAAAGTAATGTAAGTCCCCATGATCCCTAGTATGGTGATCTACCTTCAGTTGTTGGCGATCTATAGCCCGATTTTATATTGTGATGTTTTGAAATGACTGAACATTTTACACTGAACTCAAACTAGTTTTAATCCAATTGTGATATTCTAGTTGCTATACTGTCCTTCGCTGGCAGGTTTTTAAATTAGTATACATATGTTTATTCTTAGTACATAACTTTTTGCCGTCACAATATGGCTGAAATATTGCCGATGTGGCGTTAAATATTAACTCACTCACTCACTCCGGGAAAACCGAAGTACTATCGACCATTTGGTACGATTAGAATCCTATGTAAAAAATGCAATTGTAAATAAACAACACGTAGTATCAATTTTCTTCGATCTGGAGAAAGCATATGATACTAGTTGGAAGCATGGCATTTTGAAAGATTTGCATGATTTTGGTTTAAGAGGTCGTTTGCCTCATTTTATCTCACAATTTTTAAAAGACAGGCACTTTCAAGTCCGAGTGGGTTCAACCCTGTCTGACCATTACAATCAGGATCAGGGTGTCCCACAAGGCAGTATTTTGTCTGTCACTTTATTTAGCGTTATGATCAACAGTTTATCCATGGTTTTAAACGATTCAATTGATGGATCACTTTTTGTGGATGATTTTAATATTTCTTGTTGCGGTAATACTATTGAACGGCAACTGCAGTTGTGTTTAAATGGTGTCTCGAAAATGGCTTTAAATTTTCTAAATCCAAAACTAATTGTATCATAAGTCTTGAGAATGGTGGGGAAGTGATCACTCCCACATAGGTCATCATGGACCACCCATTCAAATTCATTATACAAGCTGGAGTCGGCAATTGACAGATCCAGGGAAGAATATGTTCCCGTAGCTGGATGTAGATAAGTGGGAGAACCATCGTTATATATACAAAGGTGATTATCGGAAATAAATTCCTCAAGGATTTTACCTTTAGTATTAATATGGTCACTTCCCCAAAGCGGGTTGTGACCGTTCAGATCGCCCATGATGAGACATGGCTTCGGAAGTTGATCAAACAGATTTTGAAGATCGGATTGTTGAATATTTGAAGAAGGAGGTATATACAAGCTGCACAATGTCAGAGCAATGTGCAGAGTCAGACGCACAGCAACAGTTTGAAGATCCGTATTTAAAGTGACAGGACTGTGAATGACACTCTGGTGCACCAAAATAGAGGTGCCTCCAGTAGCTTTATTGCCTGGAGGGGAGAAGGAATGATAATCACTAAACCTTCTTAAATTAAAAGTATCAGTATTTTTAAGGAATGTCTCTTGAAGACATAATGCTGACGGTTGAAGATCTTGAATGAGTAATTGTATTTCATTGAAGTTATTCTTCAGTCCTCTGCAATTCCACTGAATTATATTAGACAATTGAGTCATGGTGGTGGCTCAATCGTAGATCTCTCTCGTGAATGGGAAGAAGAGCTATTCCTCCGCTTGTCCTGTGAGGACAGTGTGACCTCAATGTCGAGAGGTCCAAAGGGGTTCTCCAAAGGGAGCTCGGAAGGTAAAGGGACGGAACGTGTCTCTTTTCTGTGGCAATGAGGCACGCGCAAACGTTAAGAGGTAAGTATTTGTTTGCACAATGTTACCTTCTTTCTTGAATGTGAAACGTTTGACTGCTGTCACACCCTGATCATGGAGTTCTGCGGCAATGTCCTCCTCGGACATATCCGAAAGACAACGAGCGCTGTCGCGAATGATTCCCCGACAGGAATTTAAAGTTCTGTGCACAGACACAGCAACCTCAACATTAGCAAATTTTTCAATCGATAAAAGATTGAGAGATTGCTGTTTCCGTGCACATTCCACCAGTGCACATTCCAAGTGAACCGCTACGGAGACAGGTGACGTTTTTAACGTCCCCACAAATTCCAGAAACAGCCTTAGAAATAGCAAAAGGATTTAATTTGATCGGTAGGAAATCAGTAGCCTCTATCACCAGGAAACGAGCCCAGGAATCAGCATTTGAGGGAACAGTTCTCAAAGATTCATCAACATTGTCGATTCGTCTCTTTTTTTTCATTTCTTGCTGAACCAGAGAGTTGTGTAGTCATAATGGAACGAATATGGCTCAGCACCCCTGCACCCCTGCTCCCCACCCACCATGGAGTGTCAACAAGGACAGTGTCAATATGCACCGGATCTCCAAGATGCTGACACCAGGGATACAGGGGTGTTATACTCCCAGAGAAAACAACACAAATGGCTGCATTTATCTACCAACCAAATATCAGACTGGTTCGGCCCGTGACAAGAAGTTGAAGACATATATCATTTGGAGGTCATTATCACCAGATTGGCCCATGAGCCACCGCCTTCTGGCATAGAACTCTAGGCAAGTTAACATAATAATTTGGACATTGAGGATAAAAAAATAACCACGGCCCAAAATAAGCAAATGTGCATATATTAGATTCACCATGCACAGGGCTTGGCGTGACCAGCCGATTGATAGAACCGGGCCAGTTCTACCACCCGTCTAGGTGAAGTAAGGGCCGAAGTGGTGTGTTGGGCAACAGGAACACTGTTCAAGGATTCTATTGCCCTCAACCACCAGAATCCCGTCCTCCACCGACACAGGGGCGCAACCCACGGCAAACGGGCTGGTGGACCTAATATCCCCCCGGGTCCACAACGGGGGGTTGAAGGGCGCTTAGCGTGACCCAGCACCCACCACGAGGAGGTGGCCCTTCATGGGTGCCTCAAAGGTATGGAACATGATCCAGAAAATAAAAGGTAAGGGCTCTAAATCTAGCATTAAGCATCTCAAAGATGGAGATGAATTATCAACTGATAAATGTGACATAAGAAATAAACTTGGAAATACTTTAGCATTCGTCCTCATCTAACTATGTACCTGAATTCCAGAAATATCAAAGACAGCATGAAAAGAAATCTATTAATTTCAATTTAGACAATGGGGAAGACTACAATAAAACCTTTTGGATACATGAGCTTCATACTGCTCTTGACCAAGCTCACGATACTGCTTCAGGAGCAGATGGTATACATTATCAACTCCTGAAACACTTACCTGAATCATGTTTAGAAATGCTCTTACGTGTTTTTGATGACATTTGGACAGCTGGACAATTTCCTTCGTCATGGCGTGATGCTATAATTGTGCCCATACCTAAACGTGGACGTGAACACACTGATCCTTCCAATTATAGGCCAACTTCACTATCTATCTGTATTTACCACGGAACACATGATAAATAATCGACTTGTTTGGTATTTGGAAACCAATAACCTAATAACAGTTATACAGTGTGGTTTCCGTAAAAACAGAAGTACTGTCGATCACTTGGTGCGTTTAGAAACATTTGTTAAAAATACTCTAATTAATAAACAACACGCTGTGTCTATCTTTTTTGATCTAGAAAAGTCATATGACACTACGTAAAAATATGGCGTTTTAAAAGATTTACATTGCTTTGGATTGCGAGGCCGCTTGCCTCAATTTATAGCCAACTTTTTAAATGACAGACAATTTCAAGTACGCGTGGGTTCTACCCTGTCGGACCATTACAATCAGGATCAGGGTGTCCCATAAGTCTGTCACACTCTTTAGTATAAAGATAAATAGTTTATCACAAGTTTTAAACGATTCAATTGACTGATCGTTATCTGTGGATGATTTGGATATTTCTTGTCGGGATAAAAATATGCATACTTTTGAACGGCAAATGCAGTTGTGTTTAAGCAAAATAGATAAATGGTGTCTTGAAAACGGTTTTAAAGTTTCTAAATCTAAAACTATTTGTATACATTTTTGTCAGAAATATAAACCGCTTTTATAAACCGCATAAAGACCCGGAACTGTCTCTAAATGGCTCTCCCATCAAAGTGTCTAAGGAAGCCAATTTCTTGGGTTTAATTTTTACTCTCATTTAACGTTTCTGCCGCATATTAAATCTCTTAAAACTAAATGCCTGAAGGCACTTGACTTGTTGAAAGTTGTTTCAAATTCTAATTGGGGAGGAGATCAAGCAACTCTCCTAAACCTATATCGATCATTGGTCTGGTCCAAACTTGATTATGGCTCCATCATATATGGTGGAGCCTGCAAAAGCAACTTAAAGCTCTTAGATTCTGTTCATCACCAAGGTTTTGTTCATCACCAAGGTCTAAGACTTTGTCGTGGATCCTTCTCCTGTTGACAGTCTCTACGTCGAGGCAGATGAACCATCTCTTACACAACGCCGTATAAAATTGTCCTTGCAGTATATCCCAAAACTTTATTCTGTTGAATCTAACCCTGCATTTCATTGTGTCTTTAATCCTCTTTATGAGGATTTGTACAACGAAAAGCCTTCTCTTGTTCCGCCATCTTGTTCCGCCATTATACCATTCATTACTGCTGCCGGCATTGAGCTGGAAAATATATCTCCTTCCCGTCTTCTTTCTTCCTGATTCAAGTTTGGAAACTCTTCTCAATATCTTTGATGACATTTGGACAACCGGCAACTTTCCTCCTTCATGGCACAACGCCATTATCATCCCTATACCAAAACCTGGCCGGGATCATACCGATCCCACAAACTACCGCCCTATATCACTAACTAGCTGTGTTTGTAAAACCCTGGAGCGCATGGTCAACAATCGATTAATCTAGTACCTGGAGACCAATAACCTCCTTAGTGACCTCCAATGTGGTTTCCGAAAAAAACGAAGTACCATTGACCATCTGGTGCGTCTGGAATCTTTCATCAAAACTTCCATCGTCAACAAACAACATACTGTATCTATCTTCTTCAATTTAGAAAAAAGCATACGATACATGGAAACATGGTATCTTAAAAGATTTACATGAATTTGGATTGAGGGGCAGATTACCTCAGTTTATATCTCAGTTTTTAAACAACAGACAATTTCAAGTACGGGTAGGTTCCACATTGTTTGATTATTTCCACCAAGATCAGGGCGTCCCTCATGGCAGCTTCCTGTCTGTCACCCTTTCAGCATCAAAATTAACAGCCTCACTAACGTCCTGAACAGAACATTCACGCAATAGAAAGGCAGCTACAACTCTGCCTTAACAAAATCCAAAAATGGGCCATTGAAAATGGCTTTAAGTTTTCAAAATCCAAAACAAAGTGTATTCACTTTTGTCGTAAATACAGACCACACAAGGATCCAGAACTATCTCTAGATGGTGCTCCCATCAAGGTAGTAGAAGAGGCCAAATTCCTGGGACTCATATTCGGCCGCCACCTGACCTTCTTGCCACACATAAAATATTTGCAAACCAAGTGCTTGAAGGCTCTGGACTTACTAAAAGTCGTTTCAAATACAGAGTGGGGAGGGGTTCAGATTACCCTCCTTCACTTTTACAGATCTTTGGTTCGCTCTAAACTAGACTACGGCTCCATTGTTTATGGAGGACCCTGCAAAAGCAATTTAGAAACATTAGACTCTATCCACCACCAAGGCCTGAGGCTCTGCCTGGGAGCTGTTAGGACCTCTCCGGTAAACAGTCTATATACAGAGGCTAACGAACCTTCCCTTGAACAACGCCGCATTAAACTTTGACTGCAGTATATCACTAAACTACGTTCAAATCAGTCCAGTCCAGCATACAATTGTGTTTTCAACCCTCTCTATGAAAACGTGTTTCCTAAACTGCCAAACCTGGCTCCATCACTTGGAATCAGAATTCAACCATACATATCTGCAGCTAAAATTAATCTCAATAGCATAGCACCTTACCGACTCCTGTCTTCAGCACCCTGGCAGATGGTGAAACCACAGGTCGATCTTACCCTCACTAAATTCAAAAAGTCTGAAACAAATCCCTTGATGTTCCAGCAGGAATACATCCAGTTACGTTCCAAGTATGACACCCATAGATCCATTTTCACAGACGGATCCAAGGATGAGGGCCAAGTCGCCAGTGCTTACAGTCATTGCATCTGAGACTGTCTCCTCTAGGATTCCCGACAACAGTTCCCTTTTCACTGCCGAGGCCAAAGCTATTTTTTCAGCTTTGACCTATATTAAACAGCAGAATCATTCCAAAAACTTCATCGTTTTCACATATTCATTATCTTGCCTTCAAGCACATCAAAATGTTACTTTAAGTCACCCAATCATTCTGGACATTTTAGAACTTTACAACGACCTCTCTACTGCCCAATGTGACATCTTCCTCTGCTGGTTGCCGGGTCACGTCGGCATAGCAGGTAACACAAAAGCCGATGCTGCAGCAAAAGCAGCTCTTGACAAGCCCTTATCTCCACTGCTGATCCCAAGCAGTGATTTCAAACCCACTATCATAAGCTATACTCGGGACCTCATGCAAAAAAGACACCCAAGTAGGAAGAAATAAACTGTATGAATTGAAGGCAACAATTGGTTATACTTACTTGGGTTGTCAGTCAAGACGTGATGAGGTAACCCCCCATGTGTGTCTCTTGCGATGAGGTTTTCACCATCAAGCATATTCTGTTTGAATGCGTGGACTTATCGTCTGCAAGGGACTCACATTATGTGAAAGATCTGTTCTCCCGCGTGAGCGCTCATCTGATAGTGAACTACCTGAGGGAAGTTGATCTGTATCATAAATTGTAACTGTCAAATGTAACTATCATAAATTGTAACTGTAAAATGTCACTAACAAACTGCCTGCTTTTAAATTTGATGCTTTGACTTTTTCTGCTTTTAAATGACAATGTAATGAATACATGTGTTTTAAACTCATTCCGAGTATGTACTTACAATGTTTATTAATGCAAACTTGTTCTCATCACTATATGGCTGGAATAATGCCGATGTGACGCAAAACCCATCTCAACTCCAACTCAACTTTCTTCTCCGCCTTGGCAATTGGTTAGGCCACAGGTTGGCCTAACGTTAACCCCATATAAAATCAGAAACTAATGAATTACAGTATAAACAATAATTTAGTCAATTAAGAAATAAATATAATACATACAAATCCTTATTTACAGATTGGTCCAAGGATAGTGGCGCAGTAGCCTCTGCCACTGTCATTGGATCTAGAACAATATCTTCTCGATTACCAAATAACAGCTCTATTTTCACAGCGGAAGCTAATGCCATATTCACAGCTCTTAAATTTAGTAATAAACACGGTAAATATAAACAATAGATAATCTTTTCCGATTCTCGTTCGTGTCAGGCTATGTAAAAATATTTCTTGTAAACATCCAGTTTTAATATAAATTATTGAATTGTATAATGAGCTTGCTACTGGCCAATGAGACATCGTCTTGTGTTGATGACCCAGCCACGTTAGCATTTCTGGGAACACGATGGCTGATATTGCTGCTGAGGCAGCACTCAACAAATCTGTGACACCACTTCTTATTCCATACTCTGATTACAAAGCTAGCATTAGAACTTACATCCGTGATCTGATGCAGAAGAAGTGGGACACCCAAGTAGGTATTAATAAATTACATGCAATAAAACCCTACATTGGTTACACCTACTTGGGTTGTCAGTCCAGATTTGAAGAGGTCATTATACGACGATGTCGCATTGGCAATACCAGATATACTCATGAATATTTATTGAAAGGTGAAGATCCTCCGTTTTGCATCCCTTGTGGTGAAAGGATCACAGTCAAGCATGTCTTGCTTGACTGCATTGAATATTCCATCACAAGGGATAACTATATCAAAGTAAACACTATGAAGGATCTTTTTAATAATGTCAGTTCTCATTTAATTATTGCAATTTTAAAAGAATTAGATTTGTTGAGTGATTTGTAAATAGATATGTATTTTATTATTGGTAGTTTGAATTAGTGACTAAAGTTGCTAGTGGTTGTACCCTCAAAGGGGGTTGAAGCATTGTAAAATTATTGTCCTCCTGAGGGGGTACGTAAGTCCCAAAACTTTCAAAGTTAAATTTTTGCGTACCCGATTTTTAAACGTACCATATTTGTTCCTTTAACTTTCGGCTAAAGATGTCCTACAATCGCCAGCTGCTGAAGGGATGGTGTAAATCCAACTAGGGTCCATGCAGGTTGCAAAGGCACTGTAAGTCCTCATGGTCCCTAGTATGGTGATCTAACTTCAGTTGTTGGCGATTTATAGCCCAATTTTACATTGTATTGTCCCAAAATAGTTTTCTACTTTTAAAGATATATGCTAGCTAGTTTTAACTCAATCTGTGACAATCTAGTGGTTTTACTGTCCTTCGTTGACAGGGTTTTATATATTATATGTATGTATTATATATTTAGAACAAGTTTTAGTCACGATATGGCTGAAATATTGCCGATGTGACTTTAAATCTTAACTCACTCACTAAAAAGTGTGACGGACTGGGTGCTGCCTTGAGGGACGCCCTGGTCTTGGTGGACATAGTCAGACAATGTGGAACCCACCCGTACTTGGTCTGTTGTTTAAAAACTGAGATATTAAATGAGGTAGTCTACCCCTCAATCCAAATTCATGCAAATCTCTTAAAATACATGTTTCCACGTTGTATCAGATACAACATGTTGTTTGTTGACAATGGAATTTTTGATAAATGATTCCAGACACACCAGATGTCAATGGTACTTCGGTTCTTTTGGAAAACATATTGGAGGTCAGGTATAGGGATAATAATGGCATTGAGCCACGAAGGAGGAAAGTTGCCGGTTGTCCAAA
The DNA here is from genome assembly GCF_003918875.1 of Haliotis rubra. Classification (NCBI taxonomy): domain Eukaryota; kingdom Metazoa; phylum Mollusca; class Gastropoda; order Lepetellida; family Haliotidae; genus Haliotis; species Haliotis rubra. The sequence goes on along the minus strand of NW_025767616.1, from coordinate 77,838 downwards.
TGTCATGAAATATATTGAGTAGTGTTTCCAAACATGAATCAGGGAGATGTTTCAGAAGCTGCTGCCCCAGTGTCGTGTGCATGCCAGAGGTCAGTACGTAATTCATGGAGATAAAACGTTTCATTGTAATCCTCGCCATTATCAGAGTTGAAATTGACTGATTTTCCTTTCTTGTTGGGTTTGATATTTCTGGAACTGAGGATTATAATTTGATGATGTGGATTGTTTGCCAAACGTTTCACCAACTTTGTTTGCAATTTCAAATTTATTCGTTTAAAGAAAGTCACATTCTTCCTTTCTTAGCTTGTTTGCAGTTTGTATCAAACCATGGTTTGCGTATGTGCAGAGGAAGTAGGAAGGTAGAGTAAACATAGTGTAAATGTTCAGAGGGATGCGGACAGCAACAGTTTGTAGGTTCGTGTTAAATGGAACAGGGCTATGGTGGATGCCCTGCTTCACCAGGATAGAAGTGTCTCCTGTAGCTCTGACACCGGGAGGAGAAAAGGAGTGGTAGGATGTCAAATTCATCAGTCCTTTTTAGGCATGTTTCTTGGACACAAAACGCTGATGGTTTAAAGTCTGGAATCAATAACTGTAGTGAATTTGTGAATTCATGGTGCTTCCACCGGTGACATGCCACGTGAATGTGAGGAAGCGTTTGAATTCCTCCTTTTGGTGTCAGGTGGAGATGAGTTGAGTTGAGTTTAAATGACCTCCATATCGACGGGAACCCCTGAAGGAGAGGTGGCCTTTGGTTTTTGGTTTTGCAGTTGCTCATGTTACTTTTGTCTCTGTAGATTCTTTTCTTTCCTGTTTTGGCGCACAGTTTCCATTTCTGGCTTTGTCATTGATTTTGGTGTTTGTGATTCGAAAGTTTTGACTTTTGGTTTTGAAGATGAAGTGGCTGAGATGGGTCTGACACGAGTAGTGACGGAAGGACGAGGGACAGCAGAAGACTAGGAGATAGATGACTGACTGACTGGGTTTAGTTTTACGCTGCTTTTAGCAATATTCCAGCAACATCACGGCGGGGGACACCTAAAATGGGCTTCACACATTGTACCCATGTCGGGATTCGGCGTGACGAGCCAACGCTTTAACCACTAGGCTACACCACCGCCCCCGGATATAGTTGAAGGGACTGCAGTTAAACTGACAACCCACTTCTTAGCTTCATGAAAGGAGATATGTTGTTCATGTTTGATCTTTAGAATCTCTGATTCACGCTGACAAGATTTGGAAGAGGCCATATGGTTATGCCACCGCAGTTTGCACACTTGCTCTCGTGTTAATCATCACAGCAATATAAACTACTGGGACATGATAGGATTTGGGTCCATGTCCAATCTCTTGGCAGTTGTAGCACCGGATTGGGTATATACACCTCCACTCTGATACTACAATAACCAGCTCTAATCGAGTCGGACAGCGCTGTTCTTCTTGATAGTGAATAGCTTCACAGCTGAGACAGATTGCTGGGAGAGTTCCTGGACACTCTGTACCTCAGTCATGTCAGACGGGTATCAATTTCGAGCACGGACAATACTTCTGCACGCGTTCATTGTTTTGTGCACTGAGACAGCCACCTTCACATTGACCAATTCTTGCATTTTAAGCAGATTCAAGGATTGCTGTCTCCGAGCACATTCTATGATGGGTGAACCGGGTCTGAGCTTGGTGAAATTAGAGATACCTTTTGAGATTGCAAGTGGGTTCAACTGCATAGGTTACGTGTCACATGCTTCAATGATTAAGAAGCGTTGCCAATAGTCAGGTTGAAAGGACAAACTCTCATCACACGAGGATTTGTCGGAGTCCACGTGTCTTCGTTTTGAACCAAGGTGTTGGGAAGCGATATCGTTAGGAATATGGTTCGGCATTCCTTCTCCCTACCCACCATGGAGTGTCAACAGGGGTGATCTTATAGTGCAGCGGATCGTCAGCCTGCAAAGACCGAGGATAAAGGGGTGCTATACTCCAGCACAGTTGACACGAAAAGATCAAAGGTGAGGATGGTTCATCCATGATAATCAATTGGAGACGTACAGAAATCGTAGGTCAGCATCACCAGATTGGCCCATGAGCCACAACCTTCTGTGCATAGAGATCTAAACTGATTTTCGTTTGACAGAAATTCATATTCTGATCATGCCGGGGGACGTTTTACAATTTGAAAACAAAATGGTATAGTATTTTTCAAGCACAGCACATGGCGTGACCAGCTGATTGTACCCATCGGGCCTATTCTACCCCGTCTAGGCAAAGTTAGGGTCGAAGTGGTGTGTTGGATTAAGGAACACTATTGTCGGTTTTGTCATCCTCAACCACCAGACTCCTATCCTCTGCTGACACGGGGACGCAACCCACAGCAAACAGGTTGCCAAATTCGGTCGCCTTGTACCATCAGCATAGGGGTGCTGTGGACCTATTCACTCCTGGGTCTACATGGGGGCGAGGGGCCATTAGTATAAGAGATCACATTTAGCAGATATGTGTGGCTGAATTCTGATTCCGAGTGGTAGAACCAAGCTTGGCAGATTAGCAAACAGGTTTTCATAAAGCCAGAATCATACTGATCCCTTACATTACTGCTCTATATCATTAACTGGCAGTGTTTGGGAAAACCATGGAGCGCATGTTCACCAAAGTGTAAAAATCTATTACCTAGAGACCAATAACCTCCTTAGTGAAATCAAATGTGGTTTCTGACAAAAAGCAAAAATACCATTGGTGCGTCTGGTATCATTTATCAAAATTCCATTGTCAACAAACAACACACTGCATCTTTTATTTTCGACTAGGGTATTTTAAAAGATTTGCCTGATCTTGCATGACTGAGGGGCAGATTACTATAGTGCACATCTTTTAACTCATTAAGCCCGAGAGACACTTCACTGCTCAACACCTGGAACCCCTTGCTGATTGCCCGGCTCACTGTGGCGAGACTAATTAGTGTTATTCACACCTGATTTCTGTGGCAGGTTTCGGGGATGACAGGAAACTGTCTAGTAATACAAACAAGTTCTGATTGTTTAACTGTGTTGTAAATATCCGCGTGGAAAGAAAACAGGTGTGAATACCTGTCATATATTGCAACATTGTATGTAAGTATCTCTCATGGATGTTTGGCGGTTTGTACATTAATATTTTATCAACATATGTATGTATTGCTTGTATGTAAGAGATGAGACATACATAAACAAATTATCTCTCTCATATCAATTTTACAAAACATATATGGCAATGACAGACTGTAAAGAAGAATTTACTTACATACTTTATAATCTTCCACGAAAGTAGCGTTTGTGCCGATACATTGCTAGTGTATACTGAATATTTTAAAGTAAGTACTAAAAGTCTGTGACTAACATAGAGCACATTCATAGTTTGTCACTTTGTTTCATCTAGATCTAACGCCGACAACATACGTTCGCATATGAACATACATACACATATTGAATGATACATATTCCTTGTATAGACGTGAAACAAAGAGTCACGTAATGGGACTTGATCACATTTCCCAAATAGAACGTTTGGTATCTCAACTGTTAAATATAGTGGCTGATCATTTGTTACCTGTGACCAAACGTATCATGAGATACCTGTCAGATAGGAAGGGACAGGTGATGGGGCGTGGGAGAAATTTCTGAAGAACACGTTTGGTCACTCAACAGCTTGGATAGAGACTGATTAGTGGCTATATCGTTGACCAATCAATATGCTGGGTTCCGGTTGTATCAACTCTAGCTATCATGTAACAGTTTGTGTATTGTAAACATACATAATCGTAACGATGTATGAAATATACTCATAAGACACATATGAGTAGATAGACGATTTAGCGAGCTCGTTCGGCCTCAGAGATCAAACACACACTTGTTAGTGTTTTCCCGATAAGTAAAACAATAACGATATAAATCCAACCATTGAGTAGAGATAGTATTATTTTCTTATTTTTTTTAGCAACACAACTAGTACATAAAACATAATGGTTTGCTGTACAGGAAAATATAATTTGCACCTTGGAACGAATGAATATCCAAACTAAAGTACGTGTATTATAGAATTCAAAAAAGTGACACGATACTGCATTAATATATTGTATAAATTGCATTTGAATCCCCCTAAATATTAATTGAGATGGGCGTGCCTATATTTATACTGAATGCAAATGAGGTTCATTAGATTACATATGTGCGTGTATGCATAAACATTACAGAGAGGGGCGTGACGCCAAAGAGTGAGTGAGTGAGTGAGTGAGTTAATATTTATCGTCACATCGGCAATATTTCAGCCATATCGTGACGAGAACATTTTATAATTATAATAAAGATGAATAAAGTTAGAAATTAAAAAAAAAACCTGTTGACGAAGAACAGTAAAACTACTAGTGTATCGCAGATATCCATTTAAAACTAGCAATTAAATCTAAAATATTGGAACTAGAAATGACAATACAATATACAAACAGGCTGTAGATTGCTAACGACTGAAGGTAGATCACCATACTAGGGACCATGGGGACTTACAGTACATTAGCTTCCTGCATGGGCCCTAGCTGGATTTACACCATCCGTTCAGCCGTCAGCAAGTTTAGACAATTTAGCCATTAGTTAAAATAACACATATTCTACGCTTAACATTAATGGTATGTTTAAATTTAGTTTGAATGTTTTGGGACTTACGTACCCCCAAAGGAGGACAATAATTTTACAATGCTTCAACCCCCTGTGAGGATACAGCCGCCAACAATCTCAGCTGCTCAACTAAACTACCAATTTTAAAATATTTATCTATTTACAATTCATTCAACAAATCTAATTCTTTTAAAAATGCAATAACTAAATGAGAACTGATATTATTAAAAAGATCCTTCATCGTTCGTGATTTGAAATAGTTATCCCTTGTGATGGAATATTCAATACCGTCAAGCAGGACGTGACGCCAAAGAAGAGCAGCTTGTCCAATGATATAACAGAGCATCTGTTTATTTTACACTTGTCACGGGACAAACCTTTCAACAAGGGCGTAACTACATATGCATTCTACCGGAGGCTATTATTTCAATTTTGAAAGAGGTGTTCTGTAATCTGATTAATTGATCATACGCATGTGTATCAATACCGTAACTGATATACTGTCCTGCTTTTATTGGCGATTGATCAGTAAAGCTCGTTAATACACGTGGTGATTGCAGCGGATCAGATAATTACAGAGTGAGTGAGTTATTATTTAACGTCACATCGGCAATGTTTCAGCCATATCGTGACGAGATCATATGTGACATTGAAGTGGAATATATGTATATTATAAAAACCTGTCGACGAAGGACAGTAAAACAACTAGAATATCACAATTACAACTAAAACTACTGTGGAAAGTTAAAACTGGTAGCACTATTTGGACAATACAATATAAAAACATGCTATAAATCGCCAACAACTGAAGGTAGATCACCATACTAGGGACCATGGAAAGAAATACAGAGATCAAATACAAAGTTTTTGCACAATGCTCATGTAAATTGCATGGGAAACTGACCATTCAAATCAACCTGAAACTTTCAACGGCTTGAACAACAAGAGTCATCAGAAAATGACAAAAAAACGGCAGCCATCAATTTGGAAGAACGAATCATCTGGCAGTTACTTAAAGTCCAACTTAATTGTTCCATGGAAATCATGAAAAATGTAAACATGTGCAAATACCAAAGGCACTACTTCAAGATCTTTTTGATATATCTACCAAGTGTTGTAGAAATATATTAAATGGTTTTTTTTAGTTATGCTACGGAAACGAAGCCCACCCCTCCCTTTAAGACTAGGTCCAAAACGTTTCCATAGAAACCGAGAAAAATATAGATGACAAAACGTTGTGAATAGCACACGGCACCACCTTAGCTTCTGTTGAATACTACCATTTTTTGCTGAAAAATATTGAACGGTTTTTGAGTTATGCTCCAGAAACAAAATGAATACGGATGGACAGACTGACAGACGGACGGACGGACAAGGCGTCGAATATATTCCCCCCGGCATGTAATGTCCGTTTTATGCATTACCACTAAATGCTTGAAATACCTTTGTATGGTCTACATGAAATTGCTTATGATATTACTTCTGTCTATGTCTAAGAATTGTTTGGGCACCCATGAAGAGCCATCTCCTCGTGGTGGGTGCTGGGTAATGCTAAGCGCTCTTCAACCCCCTGTTGTGGACCCAGGGGTATATTTGGTCCACCAACCCGTTTACCGTGGGTTGCCCCCTGTGTCGGTGGAGGACGGAGGCTGGTGGTTGAGGGCACTGGAGCTTGGAACAGTGTTCTTTTTGCCCAACACACCATTTCGCACCTTACTTCACCTAGACGGGTGGTAGAACTGGCCCGGTTCTATCAACTGGCTGGTCACGCCATGCCCTGTGCATGGAAACATTCAAATTTAAATTTCTGTACATTTATATAATGTTTATATTGAATGTTGTCCTTTAAAGTTATAGTGAGTGAGTGAGTTATTATTTAACGTCACATCGGCAATATTTCAGCCATATCGTGACGAGAACACTTGACATTAAATAGAATATATATAGAAATAATAAAACCTGTCGACGAAGGACAGTGAAACAACTAGAATATCACAATTACAACTAAAACTAGTACTGAGAGTTAAAACTGATAGCACTATTTGGACAATACAATTTAAAAACAAGCTATAGATCGCCAACACCAGAAGGTAGATCACCAAACTAGGGACCATGGGGACTTACAGTACTTTGGCTACCTGCATGGACCCTAGTTGGATTTACACCATCCCTTCAGCTGCTGGCGATTGTAAGAAATGTTAGCTATAATTAAAAAGACAAGAATGCTACGTCTAAAAATCCTGGTAAGTTTAAATTGACTTTGAAAGTTTTGGGACTTACGTACCCCCTCAGGAGGACAATAATTTTACACTACGTCAACCCCCTTTGAGGGTACAGCCACTAACAATCTCAGTAACTAATATAAACTACCAATAATAAAATATTTATCTATTTACAAATCAGTTAACAAATCTAATTCTCTTAAAAATTCAACTATTAAATGATAATTAACATTATAAAAAAAGATCCTTCAATGTTTTGACACTAAAATATTTATCCCTTGTGATGGAATATTCAACACAGTCAAGCAGGACATGCTTGACCGTGATTCTTTCATCACAAGGGATACAAAACGGAGGATCCTCACCTTTCAATAGGTACTGATGAGTATATCTTGTGTGGCCAATACGACATCGTCGCATGATGACCTCTTCAAATCTGGACTGACAACCCAAGTAGGTGTAACCGATAGTTGGTTTAATTGCATGTAATTTATTGATACCTACTTGGGTGTCCCACTTCTTTTTGCATTAGATCGCGGATGTATGTTCTAATGCTGGCTTTATAATCAGAGTATGGGATAAGAAGTGGTGTCACAGATTTGTTGAGGGCTGCCTTAGCAGCAAGATCAGCCATGGTGTTCCCAGAAATGCCAACATGGCTGGGTAACCAACAAAAGACGATGTCGCATTAGCCAGTAGCAAGCTCATTATATAATTCGATTATTTCAATTAAAAGTGGATGTTTGCAAGATATATTTTTAATAGCCTGAAGGCAAGAAAGAGAGTCAGAAAATATTATATATTGTTTATGTTTAGGATGTCTTTGAATATATTTAAGAGCTGTTAATATGGCGTTTGCTTCTGCTGTGAAAATAGAGCTGTTATTGGGTAATCGAAAAGAGATTGTTCTGGATCCAATGACAGTCGCACAAGCAGCCGCACCACCATCCTTGGACCCATCTGTAAATAAGGATGTGTATGTAATATATTTAGTTTTTAATTGATTAAATTCTTGTTTATATTGTAATTCATTTGTTTCTGATTTTTTAAATGTTGTCAGTGTAAGGTCAACCTGTGGCCTCACCAATTGCCAAGGAGGAGAAGAAATAAGACGGGAAGGAGCTATATGTTCTAGCTCAATGCCAGCAGCAGAAAGGAAAGGTTTCACTCTTATACCAAGAGGTGGAACAAGAGAAGGCTTCTTGTTATACAGATCTTCATATATTTGATTAAAGACACAGTCATATGCAGGGTTTGACTTATTGGAATAAAGTTTTGTTATATACTGTAAAGTTAATTTTATACGGCGTTGTGTAAGAGATGGCTCATCAGCCTCGATGTAGAGGCTGTCAACAGGTGAAGTTCTAAAGGAACCAAGACATAGTCTTAGACCTTGGTGGTGGACAGAATCTAAAAGTTTTAGGTTGCTTTTGCAGGCTCCACCATACACGATGGAGCCATAGTCAAGTTTGGAACGAACCAATGATCGATATAATTGTAGTAGGGTAGCTTGATCCCCCTCCCCACTTAGAATTGGAAACGACTTTCAGCAAGTCAAGTGCTTTCATGCATTTAGTTTTAAGGGCCTTGATATGGGGAAGAAAAGTTAGATGCGAGTCAAAAATTAAACCCAAGAACTTGGCTTCCTTAACAACTTTGATAGGAGAGCCATTTAGAAACAGTTCCGGGTCTTTATGTGGTTTATATTTTCTACAAAAATGGATACAATTAGTTTTGGATTTAGAAAATTTAAATCCATTCTCAAGACACCATTTATCTATTTTGTTTAACACAACTGCAGTTGCCGTTCAATAGTATGCATATTTTTCCCACGACAAGAAATATTAAAATCATCCACGAATAGTGACCCATCAATTGAATCACTTAAGACCTTTGATAAACTATTGATCTTAACACTAAACAATGTGACAGACAAAATACTACCTTGTGGGACACCCTGATCCTGCTTATAATGGTCAGACAGGGTAGAACCCACGCGGACTTGAAATTGCCTATCAGTTAAAAACTCGGATATAAACTGAGGCAAACGGCCTCTCAAACCAAAAGCATGTAAATCTTGTAAAATGCCGTGCTTCCATGTCGTGTCATAGGCTTTCTCTAAATCGAAAAATATCGACACTGCATGCTGCTTGTTAAGAATGGCATTTTTAACGAATGACTCCAATCGAACTAAATGGTCAATGGTACTGCGATTTTTACGAAAACCACATTGAATATTTGTGATTAAGTTATTGGACTCTAAGTACCAAGTTAATCTGTTATTGACAATGCGCTCCATGGTTTTGCAAACGCAACTAGTCAAGGAAATGGGCCTATAATTTGAGGGATCGGTATGATCACGTCCAGGTTTAGGTATGGGTACAACAATGGCATCACGCCAAGATGAAGGAAAGTTACGAGATGTCCAAATGTCATCAAAAATATTTAATAGTGTTTCTAAACAAGATTCCGGTAAGTGTTGCAGGAGTTGATAATGAATGTTATCAGCTCCTGTTGCAGTATTGTGAGCTTGTTCAAGAGCAGTATGAAGCTCGTGGATAGAGAAGATTTCATTATAGTCTTCCCCATTATCCGAATGAAAATTGACCTGTTTCTTTTCTTGCAATTTTTGGAATTTTTGAAATTCGGGAACATAGTTTGACGAGGAAGAATGTTTTGCAAGTGTCTCACCCAGTTTATTTGCGATGTCAGATTTATCTGTTAACAATTGGTCCCCAATTTTGAGATGATTTATGCTTGATTTGGTACCCTTACCTTTAATTCTCTGGATCATGTTCCATACCTTGGACATCGGCGTCCGTGAATTTATTTTCGAAACGTAATTTTGCCACGACTGGCGCTTATTAAGCTTAAATGTTCGACGTGCTCTAGCGTTTAAAATTTTAAATTTATCTAAATTATGCACCATTGGGTGGCGACGAAAATAGTGTTCAGCTTTTTTCCGTGCCTTTCTAGCTTGTTTGCAGTCATTATTAAACCATGGTTTACGTATATGTGGATTTGTAGAGGACCTAGGAATACACTCATCAGCTATTTTGTGTAGTTCATCAGAGAATAATTGCACTGAATCAAGAGCATCAATAAAACGAGCAGATGTTAGTTTGTCAATACAAAGTAATTCAAACAAAGGCCAGTTTGCTTTGTTGACGTTCCATCTTGATGATGGAGCAACATCAGCAGGAGTTATTGTTTTAAGAATGGTTGGAAAATGGTCGCTGCCACACAGGTCGTTATGGACTGACCATTCAAATTCATTTAACAGATCTGTGTGAGTGAGTGATAAATCAAGAGAAGAATATGTGCCTGTGCCAGGATGTAGGTATGTCTTCGAATTATCGTTAAATATACACAGATCGTTGTTTGAAATAAAATCTTCTAGTACTGTCCCATTTCTGTTTGTATGAGAACTACCCCAAAGAGGATTATGACCGTTCAAGTCACCCATAATGATACACGGTTTGGGGAGCTGGTCATAAAGAGCCTGAAGATCAGTTTGGTGAAGAGTGGAAGATGGCGGCACATAAAGGGAGCATAATGTAAAGGCAATGTGTAAAGTCAACCTGACGGCAACAGCCTGAAGTGTTGTTTTTAGGGGAACAGGGCTATGTATAACACCCTGTCGCACCAAAATTGAAGAGCCACCAGTAGCTCGGAGTCCCGGAGGAGAAAAAGAAGTTATATGAAGTATACTGCCGGATATCAAATTGATCTGTGGTTTTTAGGTACGTCTCCTGTAAACAGAATGCTGATGGTGTGAAATCTTGTATTAGTAGTTGTAAATCATTAAAATTATTTCTTAGTCCTCTACAATTCCACTGAACAATGTTAAATGAGCCACTCATGGAGGATCAATTGGAGAACGTGGATTGGAGGGAGGTCTACTCCCAGGGACTGGGAAAGAGGGATTGACCTCCATGTCCAAAGGTTCAAATTTATTTTGAACCTGTACAGGGGACGACTGAGAGGAAGGCATCTCCAAATGTTGAAGGGCCCTGGTCCTTCCTCTCGATTTTTTCTTTTCCTTTTTCTCATTTTTTGATGATTTATTGTGATTCGATGAATTTGTGGCACATTCTGGTTCAGACGCAGGATCTGCTGAAGGCAGCGATGTGACAGTCTCCGTCTGGGATGCCGATGTTGAAACACTAGAGGTGCCCATTTGAGAGGTCTGACTTGCCTCATCTATTGTAAATTGTTCATGAACCCAGGATATTGACGTTTGACACGACGTTGATGTCATGGGAGGTCTGAAAGTGTTGACACGAGAAGAAACTGCAGTGGAATAAGAAATTGTTGAATTTGTTGAAACAGTTACCTGCTTTTTAGCTTCAGCATAAGAAATATTGTTGGTATGTTTTATCCTTTGAATGGTAGACTCACGTTCATAGAAGGGGCATGATTTTGATGAGGCCAAGTGGTCTCCGCTGCAGTTAGCACACTTGATGCTATTAGAGCACTCAGAGAGTTCATGTGCACCACCACAACGGGAACATACAGTGGTGTTACGGCAGAAACTGGCCCCATGACCAAACTTTTGGCATTTGAAACATCGGAGCGGAGTTGGAACATACACCTCAACTCCGATGTTAAAGTACCCAGCTTTTATACTTTTTGGTAGTGCGGAGAGTGAGAAAGTTAACAATTATGTATTCAACTTGACCATTGTGCCATCATCATTCTTTTTCGAAAAACGCTTTACTGCGGTGACGCCCTGGTTTTTTAATTCATTGACGATGTCATCCTCATTCATATCAGAAAGGCACCGGGCCCTGTCTCTGACTATACCTCTGCAGGAATTCAACGTTCTGTGCACCGAAACAACAACGGGTTTATTCACAAATTGTTTGAGTTTCAACAAATTGACCGATTGTTGTTTACGGGTACATTCCACTAAGAGTGAGCCATTTCGAAGCCGTGTAACGTCCTTCACTTCTCCACAGACACCATGAATGCCCTTGGAGATTGCGAAAGGGTTAAGTTGTAACGGCGTATCGTCTTCAGAGGAGATAACAATAAACCTCGGCCACGATTCAACAGTGTCAGAAGATCCTTCATCCGACCATGTAGATTCTACATATCGACGTTTATGTTTAGATGAACCAGAAGGAAGAGAAAGAGCCATAATGTAGGAAAAGTGTTCAACATCCCTGCTCCCCACCCACCATGGAGTGTCAACAGGGACGGTGGTACAGCGGAAACCAGCATGCTCCACCAGGGTTACAGGGATGTTATACTCCAGCAAATAAATACTTGAATAGCTGTCGAATCTAACAGAATAAATGTCAGACTGGTTCGCCCTTGACACCTTTCTGGAGAAACACAGAATTCAGAGGTCTCCATTGCCAGATTGGCCCATGAGCCACCGCCTTCTTGAAAGGCAAATTTCAATGGAACATTTTATGATGACATTCATTTTAATCAATCAAAATAGAGTTGAAATTGCACAATTTCAAAATGAATGTTTCCATGCGCAGGGCATGACGTGACCAGCCGATTGGTTGAACCGGGCCAGTTCAACCACCTGTCTAGGTGAAGTAAGGGTCGAAGTGGTGTATTGGGCAAAGGAACGCTGTTCCTGGAGCCCTTGCCCTCAACCACCAGAATCCCGTCCTCCACCGACACAGGGGCGCAACCCACGGCAAACGGGTTGGTGGACCAAAATATCCCCACCGGGTCCACAACGGGGGGTTGAAAGGCGCTTAGCGTTACCCAGCACCCACCACGAGGAGGTGGCCTTTCATGGGTGCCTTTAAAGTTATATGGTACTTGTATATATTTGCCTAGTGTCCTATGCCAGCAGGCGGTGGTTCATAGGCCAATCTGGTGAACTTGACCGACCACTGCATTCTATATGTTTCTAAGTTGTTGTTATGGGCAGAACCTCCCTGACAATATATGTGGTAAACAAATATAGTTATTCATGTCCAATGTGCTGGAGTATAGCAACACTGTATCCCTGGTGTTTGCATGCTGGAGACCCGATGCAGTTAGACACCGTCCTTGTTGACACTCAATGGTGGGTGGGGAGCAGGATTGCTGAATAAATATATGTCACCATGGCTCATAATCACAATGGTTCGATACGCAAACATCTAGATTCAAGTTCCTCTGACGAGAGTATTTCAGATTTTGATTCCCGGGCTCGATTCATCGTGATCGAGGCTGAAGAACACTTACCAATTACCCCATTGTGGACCCGGGGGAATATTTGGTCCACCAACCCGTTTGCCGTGGGTTGCGCCCCTGTGTAGGTGGAGGAAGGGATTCTGGTGGTTGTGGGCACTGGTTCCAGGAACAGTGTTCCTTTGCCCAACACACCAATTCGGCCCTGACTTCACCTAGACGGGTGGTTGCATTGGCCCGGTTCAACCAATCGGCTGGTCATGCTGCACTAAATTTCATTGCTCTAATATTATTTGGCTTGGTTTTTGTGTATCTACTACGTGATGTATGGATTTTCAAATTTGTGATGCCAGAAGGCGGTGGCACATGGGCCAATCTGGTGGAAAAATTACTTTTGGTTTTTTTCTGCTAGAGTATATCATCCGAGTACCCTTGGTGATGCAAGTCGGAGACTTGCTTGTGTTTAGCATTGTCCTTTGTGATACTCCGTGGTGGGTGGGGAGCTCGGATGATGAAGTCTAAACATTTAACCTAGCTTAACCCCAAAGAGGAAAAAAGCTAACGTCCTCTTGAAACTGATCCTGATGACAACGACCTCAGACTATCGAAACAAAATTGATTACTGCCCCCATTTTGTTGTCACTGACACCAAAGATAGCATACCATTAAACTTAAACACTTTTGCTGTGTCTAAAGGTATTCAAGGCATTGCTGGCGAGGTAAAGAACATTAAAAGATTACGTTCTGGTGCGCTGTTGATTGAGTGCAACAGAAAACAACAGTCTACCAACCTGTTGAACACTGACACTTTTGTTGGCATTCCGGTTACCGTCATGGGCCACAAAACACTTAACACGAGCAAGGGAATCGTGCGAGACCGAGATAGATTGCTGGCTGACATGTCGGAACTGGATATCGTCTCCGAGATGAATGATCAGGGTGTACTGCATGTCAAACGTTTCTCAACACGTAAAAATGATACAACCATTAAAACCAACACATATCTGTTTTCCTTTTCTTTACCAAATGCTCCAAAATCACTGAAAGGCAGGTTATTGTAACCTCAATATTGAGACATATATTCCAAACCCTCTTAGGTGCTTCAAGTGTCAAAAGTTTGACCACAGCATGAGTACTTGCACAGTGTCTGTTGTGTGTGCTCACTGTAGTGAAACGACACACACAACAGAAGATCGTATCAGTAATGTCAAAACGTGCACCAACTGCTCAGGGAATCACCCATCTTACTCTAAGGACTGTCCCGTATGGAAAGAACAAATGGCAAATAATAAAATATAATTCGCACAAAACATTAGTTTTGCAGATGCCAAGAAACTATTCCACAGCTCAAAACAAACAGAAAGTTATGCTTTCATTACCAGACCAACTGCTGATGTACCATCTAGAGTAACTAAAGTGTCTGCAAGTTGTCAGACAAGCTTAACTTGGGTAAAAACAGAATCTCCTAAACCTAAATCTCGCCTGCTACATCTACACAAACTAGAAACGCACCTCCTGGTACACCTCGAATCCAGTCAGAGACGTCGTCCCCTGATCATGAACCATCTTCTCAGTCGTCAACAAAGTCTCAACACGATATCACTAAACCCAAAAGTAACAAGCCAGATTTGTCTAAAAAGCCTATTGGCAGAGCCCCAAAAGGTTCGGAAAATAAAATTCAATTATACAACAAATATGGATCTCTCGAGGCCATGGACGTATCTGAAAACGTCCTTTCTAGGGCACATAGTTTGTCGCCCTCCAAACAAGAGCGGGGTAGATCCCCAATAAATCCCCCCAAAGATAATGTCTTCTAATAAGCTTGTACAGTGGAACTGCAGAGGGCTAAGGACTAATTTCAGTGATTTGCAGCTATTAGTCCAGGACTTCACACCATCAGGAATTATCTTCAGAAGACAGATTTAAAACATACGGATACATTTGACCTACGCCATTTCAATGCATACCATTCTTTTTCACCTCCGGGTTAACGGGCCACTTGAGGATCTTCGATCCTTATCAAACAGAATATTATCCATAGCCCTGTTTTACTTAATACTGGTCTCCGTGCGGTTGCCGTACGACTAACGTTACATGTTGCGTTCACATTATGCTCTTTGTACATCTCATGGTCTTCAACTCTTCAGAAGACTGACCTTCAAAACATTTATATGACCAACTCCCAAAACCTTGTATCATTATGGGAGATTTAAATGGCCTCAACCCACTCTGGGTAAGTACATCTACTAATGTTAAAGGTAAACTATTAGAAGATTTCTGTTCTGATAATGATTTATGCTTATATAATGACGGTTCTAACACATATTTACATCCTGGCACAGGAACTTTCTCAGCTCTTGATTTATCAATTACAGACTCAGACTTATTGAATGAATTTGAATGGTCAGTCCACGACGACCTATGTGGAAGTGACCATTTCCCAACAATACTAAAACCCGTGAATCCATCTGATGTTCCTCCATCATCAAGATGGAACTTTAAAAAGGCTAATTGGCGTTTATATGAAACTTTATGTGCTGACAGGCTCAGGCCTGAACTTTCTCATGATATTCCTGATGCTATAAAAAAAATTCAGATGAGCTTAAAAACACATGGCTGACAAGTGTATCCTCAAATCCTCTGCAGTTCCTCATGTACGAAAACCATGGTTTAATGGTGATTGCAAACAGGCTCGCGAGGCATGGAAGAAAGCTGAAATTATTTCCGTTGCCATCCTATGGTCCACAATTTAGACAAATTTAAAATTTTAAATGCTAAAGCACCGCGTACTTTTAAACAAAGTAAACGCCAATCTTGGCGAAACTATGTATCAAACATCAGTTCATGCACACCGATATCAAAGGTATGGAACATGATCCAGAAAATCAAAGGTAAGGGCTCTGAATCTAGCATTAAGCATCTCAGAGACGGAGATAAATTATTAACTGAAAAATCTGACATAGCAAATAAACTTAGAGAAACTTTGGCCCAACATTCTTCCTCATCTAACTATGTACCTGAGTTCCAGAAATATCAAAGACAGCAAGAAAAGAAATCTATAAATTTCAATTCAGATAATGGGGAAGACTACAATGAAATCTTTTCGATACATGAGCTACATACTGCTCTTGATCAGGCTCATGATACTGCTTCAGGGGCTGATAACATACATTATCAACTCCTGAAGCACTTACCTAAATCATGGTTAGAGACGCTCTTACATATTTTTGATGACATTTGGATATTTGGAAATTTTCCTTCTCGTGGCGGGATGCCATTATTGTTCCCATACCTAGACCTGGCCGTGATCATACTGATCCCTCTAATTATAGACCAATTTCACTGACTAGCTGCGTTTGCACAACCATGGAAGGTATGATCAACAATCGACTTGTTTGGTACTTGGAAACCAATAAACTTCTAACTAATATACAATGTGGTTTCCGTAAAAACCGTAGTACCATCGATCATTTAGTGCGTTTAGAGTCTTTTGTGAAAAATACCATAATTAATAAACAACATGCAGTGTCTATCTTTTTCGATTTAGAAAAGGCATACGACACGACATGGAAACATTGAATTTTAAAAGATTTACATGACTTTGGATTACGAGGCCGTCTACCTCAATTTATATCCAACTTTCTAAGTGACAGGTAATTTCAAATCCGAGTGGGTTCAACCCTGTCTGACCATTACCATCAGGATCAGGGTATCCCACAAGGCAGTATTTTGTCTGTCACATTGTTTAGTATCAAGATAAACAGTTTATCAAACGTTTTAAACGATTCAATCGATGGATCACTTTTCGTGGATGATTTTAATATTTCTTGTTGTGGTAAAAATATGCATACTGTTGAACGGCAATTGCAGTTGTGTTTAAACAAAATAAATAAATGATGTCTTGAAAACGGCTTTAAATTTTCCACATCCAAAACTAATTGTCTACACTTTTGTAGAAAATATAAACCGCATAATGATCCAGAACTATCTTTAAATGACACTCCCATCAAGTTGTTAAGGAGGCCAAGTTCTTGGGTCTAATTTTCGACTCCCATTTAACGTTTTTGCCACATGTGAAATCCCTAAAAGCAAAATGCCTGAAGGCCCTTGATTTGTTGAAAGTTGTATCCAACTCAAAGTGGGGAGCTACCCTCCTCCACCAATATCGATCATTGGTCCGATCGAAACTTGATTATGGCCCCATCGTATATGGTGGAGCCTGTAAACGTAACCTTAACCTTTTAGATTTTGTCCACCACCAAGGCCTAAGACTTTGTCTTGGGTCTTTTCGAACTTCTCCTGTTGACCGTCTGTACGTTGAGGCAGATGAGCCGTCACTTGCACAACGCCGTATAAAACTATCTTTACAGTATATCACAAAACTTTATTCCAGCGAATAAAACCCTGCATATAACTGCAGTATGTAACTAAACTATATTCTAACGAGTCAAATCCTGCATTTAATTGTGTTTTAATCCTCTTTATGAAGACTTATACAACAAGAAATCTTCTCTTGTTCTGCCCCTTGGGCACTTTTTGTGAAATTATTGATTTGTATAACGAGCTTGCTACTGGCCAATGCGACATCGTCTTTTGTTGGTTACCCAGCCACGTTGGCATTTCTGGGAACACAATGGCTGATCTTGCTGCCAAGGCAGCCCTGCAGCAACCCACTATGTAATTACAACGCACTATGTAATAAAAACCATTTCAGACTTTTACATAACGGGTTATTACAAACTGCGTTACACCAGTAGCAACCCACTATGTAATAACAACGCACTATGTAATAAAATTTTCAAAGCCCAAAACATTTCGCACTTAGGCGATATTATTACATAACGGGTTATTACAACCTGGGTTACTCCAGTAGCAACCCACTATGTAATAACAATGCACTATGTAATAAAATCAAAAAACAGTTCGGACTTTATTACAAAGCCCGTTGGTACTATTGTCTAAGGCTGGAAAATGACTGATATCAAAGTTGAACATATTCCTTCCGGTGAGGACAATATGTGTTCTACACCCTTAATTAAGTGTTAACCCGTTCCATGATATGAGCTGTTCAGATTTCTGAGTTTTCTGATAGTTTAGTGCAAAACGCGTTGGTATTACATACCGTGTTGAGTAGCGAAATGTAATAATATTTTGCACATCTTAACGCATTATGTAATAAAACTCACAAAGTGTCTAACATCACCTGTAAGTCTGGAAAATGACTGAAAAGAAAAGTTGAAGATTTTCTTTCAGATAAAGATAATACATGTCCTACACACTTGACTAAGTGTAAACTTCAGCTTAAGCCCGTTCCATGATATGAACAGTTACTGTTAACATTTCTGAGTTTTTTCATAGTTTATTACAAAACGCGTTGGTATTACATACTGGTGAAGACAATATGTGTTCTCAATTCAAAACTACATACTACTTCTGATCGTTTATTGGAATAATGACAGGTATTAATGACTGTCCCTGAATAATGACAGTGTGCAGAATATGTATATTACGTTTTCTGTGGAAGCAAACGATTGATCCACAATGTAGTGGATTACAAAGCTAGCATTAGAACTTACATCCACGATCTGATGCAGAAGAAGTGGGACACCCGAATAGGTATTAAAAAAGTACATGAAATAAAACCCTATATTGGTTACACCTACTTGGGTTGTCAGTCCAGATTTGAAGAGGTCATCATGCGACGATGTCGTATTGGCCATACAAGGTATACTCACAAATATTTGTTAAAAGGTGAAGATCCTCCGTTTTGTATCCCTCGTGATGAGAGAGTCACAGTCAAACATGTCCTGCTTGACTGTGTTGAATTCTCCATCATAAGGGATAAATATTTCAATGTTGAAACTCTTAAGGATATATTTAATTCTGTTCATCTTCATTTAGTTCTTGCTTTTTTAAAGAAATTAATTTACTTAATGAATTTTGATAAATATGTTTTGTAGATAGATGTGTTTTAATGACTGGTAGTGTACATTATCAGCTTAGATTGTTAGTGGCTGTATCCTCAAAGGGGGGTTGAAGTAGCGTAAAATTTTCACGTCCTGGGATTTTAAACGTAGTATTCTTGTCATTTTAATTCGTGGCTAAATTGTCCTACAGTCGCCAACAGCTGAAGGGTTGGTGTAAATCCAGCTAGGGTCCATGCAGGTAGCAAAAGTACTGTAAGTCCCCTTGTTTCCCAGTATGGTGATCTCAGTTGTTGGCGATCTATAGCCCGTTTTTATATCGTATTGTGTTTGTAAATAAAATAGTTTTACATGTTCATGTTAGTTTAAGACTCCATCTGTGATACTCTACTTATTTTACAGTCCTTCGATGACTGATTATTTAGCAACTTTAATTTATTGTTTATGTAAAACATTTCTCGTCACTATATGGCCGAAATATTGCCGAGGTGACGTTAAATTCTAACTCACTCACTCACTCACTCACTCACTCACTCACTCACTCACTCACTCACTCACTCACTCACTCACTCACTCACTCACAGGCTATAGTTCGAAACACATACTCATTGAGTTTGAACAAAGATGAAATTGATAATAGTTACAAAAGACCATGGCCATACGAAATGTGACGGATACAGAAAATGGAACTTGTCCAAATCCCTCGAAATCCATAGTGCTAGAGCTAGTCACCGCTAGATGACGGCTCCATGGCGGTATATAATATTAATCCAAACATATCCTAGCTGAGCTTGATGGAATGATTGAAGTGGGTTTAACGGCCTTTCGACGCACAAACGCCATAAAGCGCCGATATACAGTCATTTGGTATAAAAATGTTGAGTTGTGTTGGGCTTTACGTCACATCGGCATTATTCCAGCCATATAGTGACGAGAACAAGTCTGCATTAATATACATTGTAAGTACAAAGTGGCTTCGTTTCAAAGACATACATTCATTACGTTGTCATTTTAGAACAGAGAATGTCATAGCACTAGATTGAAAAGCAGATACATTCGTTATTGACATTACACAGTTACATTTTATGATATAGATCGACTTCCCTCAGGTAGTTTAGTATCAGATGAGCGCTCACGCTGGAGAACAGATCTTTCAGATTGGTTGCGTGATAATGCGAGTCCCTTGCAGATGTAAAATCCATACAGCCAAGCAGAATATGCTTGACGGTGAGAAACCTCATCGCAGGAGAGACATATGGGGTCCATCCCATCTGTTTTAGCAGATAGTCATGTGTAAACCGACTGTGGCCAATACGACATTGTCGTAAAATTACTTCATCACGTCTTGACTGGCAACCCAAGTAGGTATAACCGATTGTTCGCTTCAATTCATGGAGTTTGTTTCTTCCTACTTGAGTGTCCCACCTTTTTTGCATCAAGTCCCGAGTATAGCTTTTGATAGTGGGTTTGAAATCACTGTAAGGGATTAGCAGTGGAGATAGGGGCTTTTCAAGAGCTGCTTTTGCTGCAGCATCGGCCTTGGTGTTACCTGCTATGCCGACGTGACCCGGCAACCAGCAGAGGATGATGTCATATTGGCCAGTAGAAAGGTCGTTGTACAGTTCTAATCTGTCCAGGATGATTGGGTGACTTGAAGTCACATTTAGAAGTGCTTGAAGGCAGGATAATGAATCTGTAAATACGATGAAGTTTTTGGACTGATTTTGCTGTTGAATGTAGGTCAAAGCTGAGAAGATAGCTTTGGCTTCAGCGGTGAAAATGGAACTGTTGTCGGGGATCCTAGAGGAGACAGTCTTGGCTCCAATGACTGTAGCGCTGGCAACTTGGCCATCGTCCTTGGATCCGTCTGTGAAAATGGATCTGTGAGTGTTATACTTCGAACGTAACTGGTTGTATTCCTGTTGGAACACCAAGGGATTTGTTTCAGACTTTTTGAGTTCGGTGAGGGTGAGATCGACCTGTGGTTCCACCATTTGCCATGGTGGTGAGGATAGAAGTCGGTATGGTGCAATGATGTCGAGATCAATTTTAGCTGCAGTTATGTGTGGTTTGATCCTGATTCCAAGTGGTGGAACCAGGCTTGACAGTTTAAGAAATAAGTTTTCATAGAGCGGGTTGAAAACACAATTGTATGCTGGATTGGACTCATTTGAACGTAATTTAGTGATATACTGCAGTGAGAGTTTAATGCGGCGTTGTTCAAGGGAAGGTTCATTGGCCTCTGCATATAGACTGTCTACCGGAGAGGTCCTAAAAGCTCCCAGGCAGAGCCTCAGTCCTTGGTGGTGGATAGAGTCTAATTTTTCTAAATTGCTTTTGCAGGCTCCACCGTAGACAATGGAGCCATAATCTAGTTTACTGCGAACTAATGATCTGTACAAGTGAAGGAAGGTGGTCTGATCCCTTCCCCACTCTGTATTGAATCTACTTTTAGTAAGTCTAGAGCCTTTAAGCACTTTGTTTTCAAATATTTTATGTGTGGTAAGAGTGAGTGAGTTATTATTTAACGTCACATCGGCAATATTTCAGCCATATCGTGACGAGAACATTCGATATTAGAATGAAATATATGTATATTATAAAAAACCTGCCGACGAAGGGCAGTAAAACAACTAGAATATCACAGATATCAATATAAAACTAGCGAAAAAAGCTAAAATATTCCAATTAAAGAAGACAATACAATGTAAAAATGGGCTATAGATCGCCAACACCAGAAGGTAGATCACCAAACTAGGGACCATGGGGACTTACAGTACCTTGGCTACCTGCATTGACCCTAGTTGGATTTACACCATCCCTTCAGCTGCTGGCGATTGTAAGGAATGTTAGCTACAATTAAAATTACAAGAATGCTACGATTAAAAACCTGGTATTCTTAAATTGACTTTGAATGTTTTGGGACTTACGTACCCCCTCAGGAGGACAATAATTTTACGCTACGTCAACCCCCTTTGAGGGTACAGCCACTAACAATCTAAGTTGCTAATCTAAACTACCAATAATAAAATATATACCTATTTACAAATCAGTCAACAAATCTAATTTTTTAAAAAATGCAAGAATTAAATGAGAGCTGACATTTGTAAAAAGATCCTTCAGTGTTTTGGATGTGAAATAGATATCCCTTGTGATGGAGTACTCAACACAGTCAAGCAAGACATGCTTATGTGTGGTAAGAATGTCAGGTGGCGGTCGAATATGAGTCCAAGGAATTTGGCCTCTTCTACTATTTTGATGGGAGATCTAAAGTTAGGTCTGGATGCTTGTGTGGTTTGTATTTACGACAGAAGTGAATACAATTTGTTTTGGATTTTGAAAACTTAAAACCATTTTCATTGGCCCATTTTTGGATTTTGTTAAGGCAGAGTTGTAGCTGCCTTTCTGTTGTGTGCATGTTCTTACCACGACATGAGATATTGAAGTCATCCACGAAAAGGGACCAATCAACGCAACTGTTCAGGACGTTAGTGAGGCTGTTAATTTTGATGCTAAAAAGTGTGACAGACAGGATGCTGCCTTGGGGGATGCCCTGATCTTGGTGGAAATAGTCAGACAGTGTGGAACCCACCCGAACTTGGAATTGTCTGTTATTTAAAAACCGAGATATGAATTGAGGTAATCTACCCCTCAATCCAAACTCGTGTAAATCTTTTAGGATACCATGTTTCCATGTTGTATCATATGCTTTTTCTAAGTCGGAAAGATAGATACTGCATGTTGTTTGTTGACAATGGAGTTTTTGATGAATGATTCCAGACGCAACAGATGGTCAATGGTACTTCGGTTTTTCGGAAACCACATTGGAGGTCACTGAGGAGGTGATTGGTCTCCAAGTACCAGATTAATCGATTGTTGACCATGCGCTCCATGGTTTTGCAAACGCAGCTAGTTAGTGATATAGGACGGTAGTTTGAGGGATCAGTATGATCGCGACCGGGTTTTGCTATAGGGATGATAATGGCATTGTGCCACGAAGGGGGAAAGTGTCCGGATGACCAGATGTCATCAAATATATTTAGGCGTGTTTCCAGGCCTGTGTCAGGGAGGTGTTTCAGAAGCTGGTAATGGATTTCATCAGCTCCTGCCGCAGTATCGTGAGCTTGTCCTAGGGCAGTACGTAATTCATGGAGGGAAAACGTTTCGTTGTAATCCTCCCCATTATCAGAGTTAAAATTGACTGGTTTCTTTTCTTGTTGGGTTTGATATTTCTGGAACTGAGGGTTATAATTTGATGAGGAGGAGTGGTTTGCCAAAGTTTCGCCAAGTTTGTTTGCAATTTCAGATTTATTTGTTAGAAGGGAGTCACCATCTTTCAGGTGGTGAACTCCTGATTTTGACCCTTTGCCCTTGATCTTTTGAATCATGTTCCACACCTTGGACATGGGTGTGCGGGAGTTGATTTTGGACACATATTTCCTCATGAGCGGCATTTAGTTTGTTTGAAGGTACGTTTTGCCCTGGCATTTGTCATTTTAACAGCATTCAGGTAATGCACTGTAGGATGTTGTCGGAAATATTTTTCCGCCTTCTTCCTATTTTTCCTAGCTTGTTTGCAGTTTGTATCAAACCATGGTTTGCGTATGTGCGGGTTTGCAGAGGACTTAGGAATAGTTTTGTCTCCGATGGCATTTAGGACGTCTGAAAATAGTTCAACGGGGTCAGGAACATTCCTGAAGTTGTCCGGCTTAAGTTTTTCTGAACATAGGGTTTGGAATAAAGGCCAGTTGGCCTTACTAAAATTCCATCTTGTTGATGGTGGTTCATCCGTGGGGTTGATAGGAGTAAGAATTGTTGGGAAGTGGTCGCTTCCACAAAGGTCGTCATGGACCGACCATTCAAACTCATTTAAAAGATTAGAATCTGTAAGTGATAGATCGATAGCAGAGTATGATCCATTGGCAGGATGGAGGTAGGTGTTTGATCCATCGTTGAAGATGCATACATCATTATTGGAGAAAAACTCTTCAAGGATCTTTCCCTTACTATGTGTATCATTACTCCCCCATAGGGGGTTATGGCCGTTGAAGTCGCCCATGATTATGCAGGGCTTTGGGAGTTGATCGTATAAGTTCTGAAGATCTGATAGGCGGACAGTTGAGGTGGGAGGGAGATAGAGGGAACATAGTGTAAACCCTATGTTCAGAGTTATGCGGACAGCAACAGTTTGTAGGTTGGTGTTAAGTGGAACAGGGCTATGGAGGGTGCCCTGCCTCACCAGGATAGAAGTGCCTCTTGTAGCTTTTACACCGGGAGGAGAAAAAGAGTGGTAGGAACTGTACCGACGGATGTCAAATTTATCGGTCCTTTTTAGGTAGGTTTCTTGGAGACAAAACGCAGATGGTTTGAAGTCTTGAATCAATAACTGTAATTCATTATAATTATTCTTAAGTCCTCTACAATTCCATTGGATAATGTTTTGTGGATTCATGGTGCTTCCACTGGTGACATGTCACGTGAACGTGAGAAAGCGTTTGATGAACTCCTATTTGTGTCTGGTGGAGATGGAGTTACCTCCATATCCAGAGGGCCAAAGGAGTTATGGACCTCGATGGGGACCTCTGAGGGAAAGGTGGCCTTTGGTTTTGTGTTTGGCGGTTGTTCGAGTTGCTTTAGTCTCTCTATCCTCTTTTTTTCCCTTTTTCTGTGCGCAGTTTCTGTCTCTGGTTTTGGCATTTGTTCTGGCGTTTGTGATTCAGAAGTTTTGACTTTTGGCGTTGGAGATGGAGTGGTTGAGATAGGCTGAGTTGTGTTGAGTTCAGTTGGCTGAGAAGACGTGACCCATGTAGTGATGGTAGGACGGGAGACAGCAGCAGAGTAGGTGATGGTTGAAGGGGCTGCAGTTAGACTTGCAACCCTCTTCTTTGCTTCATGAAAGGAGATATTTTCTTTGTGTTTAATCTTCAGTATCTCGGATTCGCGTTTCCATACTGGGCAGAACTTGGAAGAGGCCATATGGTTACCACCGCAGTTTGTGCACTTCACTTCCTTAGTACAGTCGTTGCCCTCATGCTTGTCACCACAGCGGTAACAGACAGCAGAGGAACGACAGGACTTGGATCCATGTCCAAACTTTGGGCAGTTGTAGCACCGGAGTGGATTGGGGACATACACATCCACACCAATGCTACAATAACAAGCTCTAATCGAGTCAGGAATGTTTGCTCGCGCGAACGTGAAGAGATAGGTGTTCGTTGGTTGAACAACACCATCCTTTTTGAAGGTAAATCGTTTGACGGCTGCGACGGATTGCTGAGAGAGTTCCTTGACAATTTGTTCTTCAGTCATGTCAGACAGGCATCGAGCTCTGTCCCGTACAATGCCTCTACACGAATAAAGGGTTTTGTGTGCTGAGACAGCGACCTTGATATTTACAAATTCTTGTATTTTGAGAAGATTTAAAGATTGGTGTTTCCGGGTACATTCTATCAGGAGAGAGCCAGTTCGGAGCTTTGTGACATTGACAACCTCTCCGCAGATACCAGCGATACCTTTGGAGATTGCAAAAGGGTTCAATTGCAAAGGTTGCTTGTCACAAGCCTCAATAATCAGGAATCGTGGCCGGTAGTCAGGTCGGGGGGGGAAACCGGGGTATTGGGAAGCCATGTCGTGGGTAATGTTGTTCAGCATCCCCTCTCCCCACCCACCGTGGAGTGTCAACAAGGACGATCTTATATTGCAGCGGATCTCCAAGCTGCAAAGACCAGGGATAAGGGGATGTTATACTCCAGCGAATTTGACATGAAATGCTGTAACTGCCTACCAGATTAAAGGTCAGGATGGTTCTGTCCATGACAATCAATTGGAGACGTACAGATATCGGAGGTCAGCATCACCAGATTGGCCCATGAGCCACCGCCTTCTGTGCATGGGTCTGCGAGGCTAAATTGTTTCGTAGAGTATTTGTTAACATTTTGAACATGGTCAAAAGTGTTATGTAATACCACGTTTTGTATAGGCATTCCATGCACAGGACAAGGGGTGACCAGCCGATTGGTAGAATCGGGCCTATTCTACCACCCGTCTAGGCAAAGTTAGGGTCGAAGTGGTGTGTTGGATTAGTGAACGCTATTGCCGGTTCCGTCATCCTCAACCACCAGACTCCCTTCCTCTGCCGACACAGGGATGCAACCCACGGCAAACGGGTTGCCCAATTTGGTCGCCTCTTACGACCAGCAATGGGGTGCTGTGGACCTATTCGACCCCGGGTCCACACGGGGGCGAAGAGCCATTAGCGTTACCCTGCACCCACCACGAGGAGGTTGCTCTTCAAGGGGTGCCTGGTATAAAAATAATTAGAATAATGAGAACAAGTCAGCAGAATGCAAGGAAAGTCGAAAATGAGGACAAGTGGACATATGTGAAAAGTTAGTCCCCCTTGGATCGCCTTTTACGATCCTGCAAGTGCCATCCTACCCTGTAACGACGTTATCCGCCTATTGTGACAGGTACGACAAGTGGGGTTTGCCGTGGAGCCATTCTATCCCATATCCGCTGGGGTATGTTGGTGGGTTTGTGTATTAGTACCTGTGTGTATGCATCTGTGTTTCCGTGTTGAAGAATGGTGGCCATATATGTGTTGTGGCTCACCCATAACGTTCCCTTTACCCATACTGCTATAATAGAACTTACTAACTTGCAATGTTGTCCGTTAATGAAAGCCTCCTAACCGTGGCAAGGTCGAGAACTATGTGGCAGGTTTGTTTTTGTTTTTGTTTTTGTTTTTTTTTGTTTTTTGCTTCTTTTTTTTTTTCTTCTTTTTTTTAATTTCTTTTCTTTTCTTATTTTTTTATTTACTTTTTAAAAAGAAAAACACGTGTGCCTAACACTAAGATATCACATATTCAATAACTGTATTGCTTAATCCAGTTTTAATGTGGTAAAGTTATGTGTACATTGTTCACATTGATATCTTGTATTGTATGCTGAACATTGATATTAATATGTTATAATAGCAGCTACGGATATGTTTTCAAGATATGTGATAAAGGATTTAATGCTAAAAAGGGGCCGTGGGGTAGCCTAATGGTTAAAGCGTTGGCTCGTCAGGTTCGAATCCCCACATGGGTACAATGTGTGAAGCCCATTTCTGGTTTCCCTGCCGTGATGTTGCTGGAATATTGCTGAAAGCGGTGTACAACCAAACTCAGTCAGTCAGTAATGTTAAAACTTGGACGATATTAGGGACGGGTCTGTTTAAATAACATCCTCCTTCATTTTACTTCTCATATTCCTTCATTTTATTTCTATCATTGTTGCATTTAACGCCCTTTCCAATGGGATTTAAGTTACATAAAGACGATCCGATATCCTAACACTGTTCCTGGAATTCCTAACCAGTACTATGCCATTTTTTCCTACATATTCGAGAGGGGGAAAGTGAAAAATTATGTCTTTGTTTGTTGAATATTATGGCGCACCAACACAGAAAAGGTCATATAGCGCCGCTTGTGTTATATAAATGATCTCATCAATTGTTCAGAAAGAGACAAACCTTAAAATTGTGTCACAGTATAGAACATACAAATAACGTTTATCACAAATATATTAAAGTTACAATACAAGCATAATATTATATCTATGAATTTTAAATAGCACATATATACCGTTATTTGATTTTGCAATATCTAATCAAACATACTCGACTAAAGGCGATGTTGTTTTTTTATGTAACTTTGAAAGTTTTCATCCAGGCATCGCATTGTTTGGGCAGATTTATTAACTTCATTTTCAAGAATGTAAGTGATTTGTCTTTTGTCCAGACACAGCCTTCTTCTAAGCAGTCAGCATGGTGATGTGTTCCACTGTTCAAATACTTGGTGTCATTTGAAAATATGAATAAGACATCTAAAGTCAAGCTGAGTAATTACCAAAGTATGTTTTGCATTTCAACAGTATGAGTGGGGTGTTATGCGGAAGAAACCGAGTCAACTCTGTTTCCAGAATACAGAGTATTTCAAATGTTAACTTACATCAAAGTTCTCTACTGTTGCTGCCTTGCAACAAAACTAAGATCCCAAACACAAATTCCCATGAATGAAGTCGTCTAGTCTGTAAGTAAATTTCAGTGTCTCGAGTGAATGCAATCAATGAATTGCCGTTATTTCGTACCAGTCATGGTTAAGCTCGCTAAGTGTAAGCCATGCATGAATCCATGGTCTATTTGAACCAGAACAGACACTTCTGATATACATGACTAATCCACTTCCTCTGCCATATCTGACGTACGATCTATGTACACTTATATGTCCAGGAACGTGACCAATTACAGCGGGATTCAAGTGGATCATTGGGTATCCTATTGCTTCTACTGTCTTTCTGAAGAAAGTGCAAACTTGCCTCAATGTAAATACCATAAAATGATACCTTTGAACAGTTGTCCTGATAATTCTATCTAGAACTAAATCAGGAAGAAAAGGGTAATCCTTCCCACTGTTTCTATTACCCGACTCCACTGAACCTAATTCATCTACTTATCTTGCACCGTTTGTATCTGCTCGATCGCGTGCGCTGTGGCTGTTTGAATCTCTACCTTCGTCGCAACCGTTTTCATCCGCATTTCGATATTTGTCTTTATCTTCGTCTGTGTTTTGCTCTGAGTTTCTTTCTTCATCAGGCTTTCGATCAGTGTATCTATCTTCCCCTATATTTCGATCTGCAACTGTATCTTTTTGCGTGTTTTGATCTGAGTCTCTGTCCTCATCTGCTTTGTGATCTGAGTCTCTGTCCTCATCTGCATCGTGATCTGAGTCTCTATCCTCATCTGCATCGTGATCTGAGTCTCTGTCCTCATCTGTATCTTGATCTGAGTCTCTATCCTCATCTGTATCTTGATCTGAGTCTCTGTCCTCACCTGTATCTTGATCTGAGTCTCTGTCCTCATCTGTATCTTGATCTGAGTCTCTGTCCTCATCTGTATCTTGATCTGAGTCTCTGTCCTCATCTGTATCTTGATCTGAGTCTCTGTCCTCATCTGTATCTTGATCTGAGTCTCTGTCCTCATCTGTATCTTGATCTGAGTCTCTGTCCTCATCTGTACTTTGATTGATGTCTCTATCATTATCTGTACCTGTGTCTCTGTCCTCATCTCTACATAGATCTATTTCTGTATTTTCAATATAGAACAAACTTTATGGATAACAACTTCTTTTTATTCGTGAGTTGCATAAAGTTTGTTCTATATTGTACTTCCCAACTTCTAAAATGCCACTCAAAGAAGTTGTCTATTTTCATCTGTATCTTGATCCGAGTCTCTGTCTTCATCTGTACTTTGATTTATGGCTCTATCTTTATCTGTCCCTGAGTCTATGTCCTCACCTGCACCTTGATCTCTTGCACTGTCCTCATCTGTACTTTGATCTGTGTCTCTATCTTCATCTGTATCGTGATCTGAGTCGTTGTTTTCTTCTGTATTCCGATCGATCTTCATCAGTTTTTCGAACCGAGTCTGAGCTTCTATCTATGTTTACATCATCATCTGGCACCAATGAAGGACCACCTCCTAGTGGTGGGTGCTGGGTCACGCTAAGCGCCCTTCAACCCCCCATTGTGGACTCGGGGGCATATTTGGTCCACCAACCTGTTTGCCGTGGGTTGCGCCCCTGTGTCGGTGGAGGACAGGATTCTGGTGGTTGAGGGCACTGGTTCCAGGAACAGTGTTCCTTTGCCCAACACACCACTTCGGCCTTTACTTCACCTATATGGGTGGTAGAACTGGCCCGGTTCTACCAATCGGCTGGTCACGCCAAGCCCTGTGTATAGACTATATATATGTATATGTCATTGCACCAATTTGATTTGGAATTGTTTTAATTTCGGTCTTGGCCTACTTGTTTATCTAAAACGTTTGTAATTTTGAAATTTACTGTTATGAACTTTGCCTAGAGTCTTATGCCCAGAAGGTGGTGGCTCATGGGCTAATCTGGTGGAATTATTAATCTTTTAATTCTTCTGCTGGAGTATATCATCCGGGTATCCTTGGTGCTTCAAGTTGGGAATCCACTTGTTTTTAGCATTGTCCTTGTGATACCCCATGGTGGGTGGGGAGCTCGGATGATGAAATCTTACTAACTAACCATGGCTTACCTAACCCCCCCCCACCCTCCCCCCCAAAAGACCAAGCGTCAACTTGACACTGATCCTGTTGAAACTGACCTCAGACTGCCCAACTCAATTGATTACTGGCAACGTTTTTCTTGTGCTTGAAACTATTGACAAGACACCTTTGAAGTTGAATCCTTTTGCCGTAGCTAAAGGTATACAAGGCATAGCTGGTGACGTTAAGAACATTAAACGATTACGTTCCGTTGCTCTGCTGGTTGAGTGTGCAAAGAGGCACCAAGCCACCAATCTTATGAGTATTGATTCTTTTGTTGGCATTCCAGTCACGGTCTCACAAAACACTCAACACGAGCAAAGGAATTATCAGAGATCTGGATCGATTGTTTGCTGACATATCAGAACTTGACATCGTCTCTGAGATGAAAGATCAAGGCATACTCTATGTCAAACGTTTAACAACCAGGAAAAACGATACTGTTATCAAAACAAATACCTACTACACCAAATGCTCCAAAATCTCTAAAGGCAGGATATTGTAACATCAATGTTGACACGTACATTCTGAACCCTCTCAGGTGCTTCAAATGTCAAAAGTTCGGTCATGGCGTCAATACTTGCACATTGTCTGTTGTATGTGCTCACTGTGGTGAGAAGACACGTACAACAGAAGATTGTGACAGTACTGTCAAAACATATGTACAAACTGTGCAAGGGATCATTCCTCTTACTCTAAAAGCTGTCCTGTTTGGAAACGTCAAATGGAGATAAATAAAATAAATCAAATTCACCCAAAACATTAGTTTTGCAGATGCAAAAAAACTAGTTCAAAGCTCCGAGCGTAAAGAGAGCTATGCTTCTATCACCAGTACACCGTCAGAAGCGACAACTAGAATAACAAAATCATCTGCATGCTGTCAGACAAACTTGACCTGGGTTAAATCTGATTCTCCTCTGATATTCTCACCTGCAATATCTACACAAACTGCAGAACCACTTCCTGGTACGCCCCAAATCCAATCAGAACCATCTTATGACCATGACACTTCTCAGTCAACTCAAATATCTCAATCAACGCCAAACGTTCAACCAATCGTTAAAAACAAAGGCAAACTGAAGCCAGATTCAAAGAAACAAAGTGGCAGAGCCCCCAAGGGGTCAGATGATAAAATCATGTTATTTAACAAATACGGATCACTTGAGGATATGGACGTGTCCGAAAACGTCCATTCTAGGGCACATAGCTTGTCGCCCTCGAAAACGGTGCGGGGTAGATCACCAATTAATCCACCTAAAAGATAGGTATATCTACCAATATCTTGCAGTGGAACTGTAGAGGACTCCGGACAAATTTTAATGAAATACAGCTATTAATCCAGGATTTAACACCATCAGCGTTCTGTCTGCAAGAGACGCATCTGAAACAGACAGATAATTTTAACTTACGTCAGTTTGAAGCCTATAATTATTTTTCCCCTCCAGGTGATAGAGCCACTGGAGGTTCTACTAACCTTATACGACAGAATGTTATTCACAGCCGTATCACTCTTAACACTAATCTCCAAGCTGTTGCAGTGCGACTTACTCTGGGTGTAGCATTTACGTTATGCTCTCTGTATATTCCGCCTTCATCGAAACTTCATCTGACTGATCTTCAATCACTCTATGATCAACTCCCGAAGCCATGGGTTATCATGGGTGACCTAAACGGTCACAATCCACTCTGGGGCAGTACTAACATTAATACTAAAGGTAAAATAATTGAAGACTTCATTTCCAATAATGACCTGTGCATATTTAATGATGATTCAAGCACCTATCTGCATCCTGCAACTGGCACTTATTCTTCTTTGGATGTATCTGTTGCAGATTCTAACCTCCTGAATGAATTTGATTGGTCTGTTCATAATGACCTTTGTGGAAGTGACCACTTTCCAACTATCCTTTCAGAAATAACTCCATCTGATTCTCCTTCGTACACAAGATGGAACTTTTCGAAGGCTAACTGGTCTTCATTTCAATATAATTGTAAATCGAAATTGCTACCTGACTTTTTCAGTGATATAACTGATCCCATTCAAACTTTTTCTGACGTTTTAAATGAAATAGCTGATGAGTGTATACCAAAGTCCTCTACGACCCCACATGTACGAAAACCATGGTTTAATACTGATTGTAGACAAGCCAGAAAAGCGAGGAAAAAGGCCGAGCGTTATTTCCGCCATCATCCAACTGTCCATAACTTAAATAAATTTAAAATACTCAAAGCAAAGGTGCGTCGTACCTTTAAACAAAACAAAAGACAATCTTGGAGAAATTATGTCTCAAAAATTAATTCTCGCACGCCAATGTCTAAGGTTTGGAACATGGTTCAGCGAATCAAAGACAAAGGTTCAAAATCAGCTGTACACCATATTAAAGATGGCGATAATTTAATAACTGACAAATCTAAAATTGCAGATAAAATTGGAGAAACTCATGCCAAAAATTCATCATCGGCAAATTATGTCCCTGAGTTTCAGAGATATCAGAAACAACAGGAAAAGAAAACTTAATTTTGCATCTCATAACGGTGAAGATTATAATGAAGTGTTTTCATTACATGAGCTACATACTGCTCTTGAGCAAGCTCATGACACTGCAGCGGGTGATGACAATATACATTACCAGCTACTGAAACACTTATCTGAACCATGTCTGATGACACTTTTAGATATATTTGACCAAATATGGACGTCTGGAGAATTTCCTCCTTCATGGCGTAATGCCATTGTAGTCCCAATACCAAAACCTGGCAAGGATCATACAGATCCGTCTAATTACAGACCGATATCACTAACTAGCTGTGTCTGTAAAACCATGGAACGTATGGTGAAGAATAATAGATTAACTTGGTATCTTCAAACCAATAACCTTATTACAGATATTCAATGTGGTTTCAGGAAAAATCGAAGTACCATTGATCATTTTGTACGGTTAGAATCCTTTGTTAAAAATGCAATCATAAATAAACAACATGCCGTATCGATATTCTTTGATCTTGAGAAAGCATACAATACCACCTGGCATTTTAAAGGATTTACATTATTTTGGTTTAAGGGGCCGTTTGCCTCTTTTTATATCACAATTTTTAAAAGACAGACAATTTCAAGTCCGAGTGGGTTCAACCCTGTCTAATCATTACAATCAGGATCAGGGTGTCCCTCAAGGCAGTATTTTGTCTGTCACTTTATTTAGTATCAAGATGAACAGTTTATCCAAGGTTTTAAACGATTCCATTGATGGATCACTTTTTGTGGATGATTTTAATATTTCTTGTCGTGGTAAAAATATGCATACTATTGAACGGCAATTGCAGTTGTGTTTAAATCAAATAAATAAATGGTGTCTTGAAAACGGCTTTAAATTTTTTAAATTTCCAAAGATAGTGGCGCGGTGGCATGTGCCACTGTCATTAGATCCCGAACAATATCTTCTCGACTACCAAATAACAGCTCTATTTTCACCGCAGAAGCTAACGCCATCATAACAGCCCTTAAATATATTAATAAACACCGTTAATATAAACAATATATCATATTTTCAGATTCTCTTTCGTGTCTTCAGGATATTAAAAATCTTTCTTGCAAACATCCACTTTTATTAGAAATTATTGAATTGTACAATGAACTTGCTACTGGCCAATGCGACATCGTCTTTTGTTGGTTACCCAGCCACGTTGGCATTTCTGGAAATACAATGGCCGATCTTGCTGCTAAGGCAGCACTCAACAAATCTGTGACGCCACTTCTAATTCCATATTCTGATTACAAAGCAAGCATTAGAACATACATCAGCGATCTAATGCAGAAGAAGTGGGACACCCAAGTAGGTATTAATAAATTACATGCAATAAAACCCTACATTGGTTACACCTACTTGGGTTGTCAGTCCAGATTTGAAGAGGTCATTATGCGACGCTGTCGCATTGGCCATACCAGATATACTCATGAATATTTATTGAAAGGCGAAGATCCTCCGTTTTGTATCCCTTGTGATGAAAGGATCACAGTCAAGCATGTCTTGCTTGACTGCATTGAATATTCCATCACAAGGGATATCTATTTCAAATCCAAAACTCTGAAGGATCTTTTTAATAATGTCAGTTCTCATTTAATTATTGCCTTTTCCAAAAAAATAGATTTGTAGAGTGATTTTGTAAATAGGTATATATTTTATTTTTGGTAATTTAGATTAGCAACTGATATTGTGAGTTGGTGTATCCTCAAAGGGGGTTGAAGTATTGTAAAATTATTGTCCTCCTGAGAAGGTACGTAAGTCCCAACACATTTAAAGTATATTTAGGCTTACCACGTTTTTAATCGTAGAATATGTGTGCTTTTAATTTATGGCTAGATTTCTCTTCTGTCGCCAGCAGCTGAAGGGATTGTGTAAATCCCACTAGGGTCCATGCAGGTAGCAAAAGAAATGTAAGTCCCCATGGTTCCTAGTATGGTGATCTACCTTGAGTGTTTGGCGATCTATAGCCCGTTTTTATATTGTATTGTCATTTAAAAGTACCATATTTTAGTTCACTCACTAGTTTTACATACATATCTGTGATATTCTAGTTGTTTTACTGTCCTTCGTTGGCAGGTTTTTATAACATACATGTATTTCATTTCAATATCGAATGTTCTCGTCACGATATGGCTGCAATATTGCCGATGTGACGTTAAATAATAACTCACTCACTCACTACATCATCATCTGTATCTCTATCTATGTTTACATCATCATCTGTATCTCGATCTATGTCTCTGTCTTCGTCTCTTTTTTGAGTTATGTCTCTATCTCCATATGAGCTTTGATCTGTGGGCACCCATGAAGGGCCACCTCCTCGTGGTGGGTGCTGGGTCACGCTAAGCACCCTTCAACCCCCCATTGTGGACCCGGGGGGAAATGTGGTCCACCAACCTGTTTGCCGTGGGTTGCCCCCCTGTGTCGGTGGAGGACGGGAGGCTGGTGGTTGAGGGCAATGGTTCCAGGAACAGTGTATCTTTGCCCAACACCACTTCGCCCCTTACTTCACCTAGACGGGTGGGTGAACTGGCCCGGTTCAATCAATCGGCTGGTCACGCCAAGCCCTGTGCATGGTTACTATTTTTGCACATTTTTAGTATTGGGTATTTGGTCGTTTACACTTTCAGTGTATAAATTATGAATGTATCTAATTGCCTAGAGTCCCATGCCAGAAGGCGGTGGCTCATGGGCCAATCTGGTTATATAGACCTCTGAATTTCGTGTTCTTTAGAACAGCGTCATGGGCCGAACCAGCCTGGCACTTATTCTTTAAGATATCATGGCTTTTCAAGTCTGTAGTTTCTGGGGTATGGCATCCCTGTAACCCTGGTATTGTTGTCTGGTATCCACTCCAATACCGTCCTTGTTGACACTCGATGGCGGTCGGGGGACAGGGCTGCTGAATTATATTATTACACCATGGATAACCCCACTCAACCCACTGGTTCTTCTAAAACGAGCAAACGTCGTCACATGTCCTCTTCATCCGACGAAGAGATATCTTCTTTCATTAAAGATTCCTGGCCAAGGTTTTTGGTCATTGACAGTTCTGATGGCAACCCCTTAAGGATCAATCCTTTTGCCGTCTCCAAGGGTATTCAAGGTATCTGCGGAGAGGTTAAAAACGTCACTCGTCTACGAAATGGTTCTCTTTTAATTGAATGTTTGCGTAGGCAACAGTCTGTCAATCTTCTGGGTTTAAAGCAGTTTGTAAACAACCAGGTAGTTGTTTCTGTTCATAAAACTCTCAACACATGTAGAGGTATTATCAGAGACAGGGCCCGCTCTCTGTCCGATATGACAGAAGATGAGATTGTAGCAGAACTGACAGACCAGGGTGTTACTTCTGTTAAACGTTTTAACAGGAAACAAGAGTCAACTTTTGTCAAAACAAATACATATCTGTTAACTTATGGTTTGACAAGTCTTCCAAAATTCATAAAAGCTGGTTACTGTAATATCGGAGTGGAGGTATATGTACCAAATCCACTCCGGTGTTACAAATGCCCAAAATTTGGACATGGTGCGAGATCTTGCACAGGTAAGTCAGTGTGCGCACGCTGTAGTGGGGCTCATGAAAGCACCGAATGTACTAATGACATGAAGTGTGCCAACTGCAGTGGTGAGCATCTGTCATCATCGAAATCTTGTCCAAAATTTGAGTATGAGTGCAAAATTCTAAAATTGAAGTGCAATAATAATATTTCATACTTTGAAGCAAAGAAATTGGTTCAGGCTCAGTCAAGACCAGCAACAGGTCTTACCTATTCTGCCACAGTATCTTCTACTGTTCTCTCTACTGTCAAAAAAGCTGCATCCGTTTCAACATCTTGTCAGACTGACATATCTTGGGTGAATGACGCTCAGATAACCTTGGATGACACGACTCAATCATCACAGAAGTGTCAACGCTCATCAGCCTCCCAGACTGAGGAGAACCAACCAGGACAAATATCAGATATTGATTTAACTCCAGATACTCAGGGCGTTGTTAAACCCACAAATAAAGAAAATAAAAAGTTGAGAAGAAAGACCAGAGCCCTTCATCCTTTAGAAGAGCCTTCTCCCATAACACCTTCTGTGGCGGTTCAAAATCTGTTCTAACCGCTTGACATGGAGATCACTCCTTCACAAACAGGTTGTAGGAGTGGCGCTACCGCGCGCTCACGATCTCCAGTTGAAGCTCCCTAAACATTTTAATGAACTTAAAACAATGGAATTGCAGAGGCCTTATGAACAATTTTAACGATCTGCAATTATTATCTCAAGATTTTACACCTTTGGCTTTTAGTCTACAAGAGACTTATCTGAAAAGTTCAGATAAATTTGAATTACGTCGGTACAATTCATATCATTCGTTTTCACCCCAAGGTGAAAGAGCCACTGGTGGCGCTTCTATTTTGGTTAGACAGGATGTTATTCCTAGCCCTGACCCTCTTAAAAGCAATCTTCAGGCTGTTGCTGTCCGTCTAACTTTACAGGTAACCTTTACTCTTTGTTCTTTGTACATTTCTCCTTCTTCTGCTCTTCAGCAGTCTGATCTTCAGGATCTATTTGACCAGCTTCCCAAACCCTGTATCATAATGGGTGATCTTAATGGTCATAACCCTTTGTGGGGAAGTGCCAATATTAACAGTAAAGGGAGAATCCTTGAAGACTTCATGTTTAATAATAATTTATGTCTTTTCAATGATGGATCAGCCACATATTTGCATCCTGGTTCTGGAACTTATTCTGCACTTGATCTGTCCCTCACGTACCCAAATATTTATAATGAATTTGACTGGTCGGTACACGATGACCTGTGTGGAAGTGATCATTTCCCCACAATCCTTACTGCTATCAACTCAACCGATGATCCACCAACAGCAAGGTGGAATTTTAATAAGGCCAACTGGCCATTATTTCAGACACTGTGTGCTGCCACATTACAGTCCGACCTTTTTGTTAATGTTACAGATCCGATTCAGTTGTTCTCTGATGAACTGAAAAACATTGCCGATGAAACTATTCCTAAGGCTTCTGATAAACCACATATTCGAAAACCATGGTTTACTGACAATTGTAAACAAGCTAGAAAGTGTAGGAAAAAGGCAGAGAAATACTTTCACCGCCACCCTACAGTTCACAATTTCAATAGTTTTAAAATAAACAATGCCAAGGCTCGACGTACATTTAAACAAAGTAAAAGTCAGTCATGGAAGAACTTCGTATCAAAGATTAATTCCCGTACACCAATGACGAAGGTATGGAACATGGTACAGAGAATCAAGGGCAAAGGTAGAAATTCAAGTGTTCATCATCTCAAAGATGGCCACGATTTAATAACTGATAAAATTGACATTGCAAACAAGTTGGGTGAAACTTTAGCTAGACATTCTTCTTCATCCAACTACAATCTACAGTTTCAGAAATATAAAGATCATCAAGAAAAAATTAAAATTAACTTTCATTCTGATAATGGTGAAGATTATAAGTATTTTCCCTACATTAACTGAATACTGCCTTAACGCAAGCTCATGATACGGCAACAGGTGCTGATAATATCCACTATCAGCTCCTGAAACATTTACCTAATGCTTGTCTTGAAACACTTCTGAAAATTTTTGGTAATATTTGGATGACAGGGCATTTTCCTCCTTCGTGGCGTCATGCCATTGTTGTACCAATACCTAAGCCTGGCCGGGATCATACAGATCCATCAAACTACAGACCTATTTCATTAACTAGCTGGGTTTGCAAGACCATGGAATGCATGGTCAATAATAGATTAGTGTGGTTTCTAGAATCCAATAATCTAATTACTGACATTCAATGTGGTTTTCGTAAAAATAGAAGCACCATTGACCATTTGGTTCGACTAGAATCGTTTGTTAAAAATTCCATTGTAAATAACCAGCATGCTGTATCAATCTTTTTTCGACCTAGAGAAAGCTTATGATACAACATGGAAACATGGTATTTTAAGAGATATACATGACTTTGGTTTGAGAGGCCGTTTGCCTCATTTTATATCACAGTTTTTAGCTGACAGGCAATTTCAAGTGCGTGTTGGATCAACCCTGTCTGACCATTATAATCAGGATCAGGGGGTTCCACAAGGCCGTATTTTGTCCGTTACTTTGTTTAGCATAAAAATCAATAGTCTTTCAAAAGTATTAAATGACTCAATAGATGGGTCATTGTTTGTGGATGATTTTAACGTTTCATGTCGTGGTAAAAATATGCATACCATCGAGAGACAATTACAGATGTGTTTAAATAAAATTCATAAATGGTCACTTGAGAATGGCTTTAAATTTTCACAGATAAAGACCAAATGTATACATTTCTGTCGAAAATATAAGCCTCATAAAGATCCCGAACTGTACTTGGATGGCTCTCCAATTAACGTTGTAAAGGAAGCCAAGTTTTTGGGACTGATTTTTGACAAGCATTTGACCTTTTTACCACATATTAAGTCTTTGAAGACTAAATGCCTGAAGGCATTAGATCTATTAAAAGTCGTGTCCAATTCAAAGTGGGGAGGGGATCAAACTACTCTCCTTCATTTGTACAGATCACTCATCCGGTCAAAACTTGATTATGGCTCCATTGTATATGATGGAGCCTGTAAAAGCAATTTGAAACTACTGGATTCTGTCCATCACCAAGGTCTCCGACTTTGTCTTGGATCTTTCCGAACTGCTCCAATTGATAGTATTTATGTTGAAGCTGACGAGCCTTCTCTCAAGCAACGCCGTATCAAATTGTCTTTGCAGTGTATTACTAAACTATCTTCTAATCAGTCGAACCCTGCATATAACTGTGTCTTCCATCCTCTCTATGAGGATCTGTACAACAAAAAGTCTTCTCTTGTTCCGCCTCTTGGGCACAGAATTAAACCATTCATTGCTGCTGCCGGCATTGAGCTGGAAAATATAGCTCCTTCCCGTTTGCTTTCTTCTCCTCCTTGGCAATTGTTGAGGCCCGATGTTGACTTAACATGAACCACATTTAAAAAATCCGAAACTAGTGATTTACAGTATAAACAAGAATTTAGTCAATTAAGAAATAAATATAATACATATAAATCCTTATTTACGGATGGATCCAAGGATGGTGGCGCGGTGGCTTGTGCCACTGTCATTGGGTCCAAAACAATATCTTCTCGGCTACCAAATAACAGTTCTATTTTCACAGCAGAAGCTAACGCCATATTAACAGCTCTTAAATATATAAATAAACACCGTAAATATAAACAATATATCATCTTTTCAGATTCTCTTTCTTGCATTCAGGCGATTAAAAATCTTTCTTGCAATCATCCACTTTTATTAGAAATTCTTGAATTGTTTAATGA
Organism: Haliotis rubra; assembly: GCF_003918875.1. NCBI lineage: Eukaryota > Metazoa > Mollusca > Gastropoda > Lepetellida > Haliotidae > Haliotis > Haliotis rubra. Next base: position 37,925 of record NW_025767616.1, on the reverse strand, counting down.
GCTTGCTACTGGCCAATGCGACATCGTCTTACTGAATACTGGCAATTGCATGTCCGCGCAAGAGCCTGCAAGGTAATGTTATCACCATAAGTTGATTCTTTTCTCATGTTTCTTACGTAAGTGTTGAAATCTTAAGGAATAAAGTTCTGATAATGTTCAGAGGGTAGTTGTATATGCTCACAAGCTGTTCTTGGTAGAGTTTTAGGATCCTGGCAAATTCCAATTTTTTTTATTTGGTCTGCGACTGCCTTGAACTGGCAGTTGCCAGATCCTTTTGGGTCTTTCCAGACCATTACATTTCTGTTCTCGCAGAAGAACCGCTGTGCAGATCTCTTCAGATGTTGTGGCTGCTTTGTGATCACTTCTCTTTGTTGCTTGTTTTCAACTCGTTGAGTCTCGAGTATCTCGTGTTCTATTTCAAACTCATTCTGCAATATATAGTACTTGTCTCGGTGCAAACGCCTTCTATGTATTCTCTCAAACCTGCGTTTTGATTTTTTTTATACGAAAAGCCTCTTCTTCAACAGTCCTACTTGTTATGGATTGCACGCCTATCCAGATTTTCACCAAGTCCCCATTGCATTTTCTCACATGTAGAAGATACCTGTCAAAAAGTTTGCTCCTTTTCAGCACTGTCCCTTTCAGTACTTGCCTTTTGTGTGGCACTCTATCCTTGTCTGGGTATTTCACAAGGACCCTGTCACCCTTCTTATAAATCGAACAGCCATGTTGTTTTGCAAATTGAAGCGATGCTCTGAGAACACATCTCTAAGATGACAGCGTAGCTTTTCGTCTTATCTCATCTGCTGATACCGGACCTCGACCACCGAAGTAAACACAAAATAGTGACTGGTATGCAAGTACTTCTTTAAGTTGTTTGTTGAGGGATCTGGCCATGCTGGGTAAGGCCTCCACCAATTTGTTACCGCGCCTACCCTTCCTTAGTGAATCATATCTTAATTTAATTTTGACAAGGCGGTTTTGCCTCTCAACCTTGCCCTGTGACTGGGGGTGGTAGGGCCTTCCCTTCATTACGATGACTACATTGCAGTCTAACAACCTTTGAACCTCCCCTCTGAATTCAGGCCCAATGTCCGACTGTACAATCCTCGGAAACCCGCTTTAGCGACATCGTCCACAGTTTTACCTTCTAATGCCCGTAAGAAGAGAAACCTTGAAAATACATCTACAACCATTAAAATGTACAGGTACGTTTTCGAATTGTGTACAACAGCTTGTTCCTTCATCGTAATAAGATCGATCTGAACCCTATCAAATATGCATTTGGCAGTAACAGCTTTAATTGGTGCCCGGCTTGGAAACCGGGTATGTAAATGGCTATGGATTTTGTCTCTTTTCAGAACACTCAAGACCTTCCGTTCACTACATCCTCCAAATTTTCTCTTTAGAACATATGCTACTACTCTGGCCCCTGCACCCTTTTTCTGTCGAACCTTTTTTTGAACCTGCTTTTCAAAGGTGCCTTTTGTCAATACACATTTGTTTTTGTGAAGCAAAACATCTTCTCCTTTTACAGTCTTCAAAGTAAGACCCTTTCGGTTTCGCCAAAACTTTTGATAAGAACCCTTTACAAGCTGTACAATTCCACTGTACATGTCGATGTCTAGAGGCCTCTCACTGTTGTTGTGTACCTACATAAAAACCAGCAAGTCAAGCATCAACAGATGTTCAGTGTAGCTTCAACTTGAACAAATTACGAAACTTCGCCAGAATTAATAAAAATGTAAACTTATGCATATTTTCTAAGCCAAATTCAGTCGATTAAGAAGTCATGTTCAACAAGGAGGTTGCCTATGACATACGTTTTTGACTCGAAAATGTTATTTTCATGTTATAGAACGGACTCAACCATCGATATAAACTAAACAGCAAACAACGTTCAGTGTAGCCTCTGTTAGAACCTACTTAAACAAGTACCAAGAACGTCTGCATTAAGAAAATGTAAACATTCGACAACAGGTATAATTACTTACCCTAAGTAAGTTAAGACGAGCATTTACACAATGACTTCGCTTATGCCATGCGTTTTATACCCGGCAATATTGGGCCCCTGAAGCAGCGACAAATTAGCATCCTACAAAAGCCAAAGTAAGCATTTCCCTGAAGAAACAAGCTGTGTTTGTGAAAACACTATGCCCCTGTCAGGGTAAAACAATCAAAGTGCAATAACTCTTGGTTGAAGAGTTATCCCCATGACATGCCTTGAAAGGTCTTGACTCAAGGAACATGCGTGCCAAAAATAAGCTTTCTACCTTGAGTTAGTGAAAAGTTATAGCCAATGTTAAAGTTTGGTATGGACGGACTGACGGACGGACAGACAGACACACCCGGACGGGACAAACACAATGTATGCCCAATTATCGAAGATCGAAGATATGTTGTGTAGCATACAAAAAATTATTCTGGATTTCAAGTATGGTCCGGTAGGTTTATAGGACAGAGGGTGCACGTCTGTAACGACGGCCGCCCAAGTCGACCCTCGGCAGTCTTTTCTGGTGTACTGTAAACATAATTTAGGTCCGAGTTGTAAATGTTCCGGTTCAGAATAAATGCCGTGAAATAGAGAATGGATGACACGAATAAAAATTCCGCACACACGGCAAATATTCCATCGAACAGGAACAAATACCGTAGGCCTAACTTATTTCAGTCATTATTGAATGTAATATGGACTCTTCCAACTTGTCAACATCCGGGATGTCTACTAACTTCAACTTGGTTATATACTGACTGTAACTTGGGTACTGACTGACTGTAACTTGGTTATATGTTGACTGTAACCTGGCTACTGACTGTAACTTGGTTACATATTGACTTTAACCTGGCTACTGACTGTAACTTGATTGCATATTGACTGTAACCTGGCTACTGACTAACTTGACTACATACTGGCTATTGCCTGGCTACTGACTGACTGTAACTTGGTTGCATATTGACAGTAACCTGGCTACTGACTGTAACTTGACTGCATATTGACTGTTGCCTGGCTTCTGACTGACTGTAACTTGGTTGCATATTGACTGTAACCTCGACACTGACTGTAACTTGACTACCTATTGACTATTGCCTAGCTACTGACTGACTGTAACTTGGTTACATGTTCACTGTAACCTGGCTACTGACTGTAACCTGCTCAATGAAGGTAACTTGGTTACATAATAACTGAACTCTTTTTAACACAAGATTCATTAAGAATCATCATTTCGGATTCTACAATGTATTTTAAAAAAACAGACTGCTGACGTGCTACCAGCTACAGTGACCTCATCTAAATATATCTCTTCTTCCCAAAAGGGTCCCGCATGTCCAAAGACACAACCAGACACAAGACGGTCTTACAGTCCCAAACCCAGACAAGATTCATATCCATCAAAACCTGTATAAGAACCTCTGGTTAAACAAACTGTGAAAGGAAACCCCAAATTAAATAGACTCAACCAAAGCGATAGACTCGCTAAGGGTTCAAATGATGAGATCCAGCTCTATAATAAGTTTGGATCCCTTGAGGACATGGATGTGTCTGACCATAGCTCTGGTAGGACACATAGCTTGTCACCCTCAAGGAATGCGAGGGGTAGATCTCCCGTACATCCTCCGCGGAAGAAATAATGTCTTCTCCAATAATTCAGTGGAATTGTAGAGGACTCAGAACTAATTTTAATGACTTACAGCTATTAGTCCAAGATCTTAATCCGTCAGTGTTCTGCATTCAAGAAACCTATCTAAAGCAGACAGATCATTTTGACCTACGTCAGTTTAATGCATGTCACTACTTTTCTCCCCCAGGTGACAAAGCTACTGGTGGATCATCTATCCTGGTGAGGAATAACGTCCTCCATAGCTTAGTCACACTCAAAACAAATCTCCAAGCCGTGGCAGTGCGACTTACATTACAAGTTGCATTTACTCTCTGTTCATTGTATCTTCCACCTTCATCTGCTATCCAGTTAACTGATCTACAAGCTCTTTATGATCAACTTCCTAAACCCTGCTTGATCGTGGGTGATTTAAATGGCCACAACCCACTCTGGGGTGGTACTAATACCAACACAAAAGGTAAATTACTAGAGGAGTTCATCTCAAATAATGATCTATGTATTCATAATGACGGTTCAAAGACATATTTACATCCTGGCACAGGAACATATTCAGCTCTTGATTTGTCTATTTGTAACTCCAACCTGTTGAGTGAATTCGAATGGTCAGACCACGATGATCTCTGTGGAAGTGACCATTTCCCAACAATATTAAAACCCGTGAACCCAAATGATGTTCCTCCATCGTCAAGATGGAATTTTAAAAAGGCCATCTGGCCTTTATATGAAAAACTCTGTACTGACAAACTTAAACCTGAACGTTTTATTAATGTTCCTGATGCTATAAAGGATTTCTCTGACATATTAAGCAACATAGCTGATAAGTGTATCCCAAAGTCCTCTACAATTCCACACATACGGAAACCACGGTTTAATGCTGATTGCAAACAGGCTAGGAAGGCACGGAAAAAAGCTGAAGATTATTTCCGTCATCATCTTATGGTCCACAATTTGAACAAATTTAAAATCTTAAATGCTAAAGCACGGCGTACATTCAAAGAAAATAAACGCCAATCTTGGCAAAACTATGTATCTAATATCAATTCCCGAACGCCTATTTCTAAGGTATGGAATATGATCCAGAAAATAAAAGGTAAGGGCTCTAGATCTAGCATTCACCATCTGAAAGACGGAAACCAGTTATTAACTAATAAATCCCATATTGCTAATAAACTTGGCGAAACACTGGCACAACATTCCTCTTCCTCAAATTATGCACCCCAATTCCAAAAGTATCAAAAACAGCAAGAAAAGAAATCCATCAATTTTACTTCAGATAATGGGGAAGATTACAACGCGTTATTTTCGACTCATGAACTCCTTACTGCTCTTGACCAGGCCCATGATACTGCTACAGGAGCTGATAACATCGATTATCAACTTCTGAAGCATTTACCAGAATCAGGTTTAGAGAGCCTTTTCAATATTTTCGATGATATTTGGACATCTGGAGAGTTTCCTTCTTCATGGCGCGATGCTATCATTGTACCCATCCCTAAACCTGGACGTGATCATACAGATCCTTCCAATTATCGACCGATCTCATTAACTAGCTGCGTTTGCAAAACCATGGAACGCATAATAAAAAATCGACTTGTGTGGTACTTGGAAACTAGTAACTTTCTAACAGATATTCAATGTGGTTTCCGTAAAAACAGAGGTACCATCGATCATTGTGTGCGTTTAGAGTCCTTTGTTAAAAAATGCCATTATTCAAAAACAACATGCAGTGTCGATCTTTTTCGATTTAGAAAAAGCATATGACACAACATGGAAACATGGGATTTTAAGAGATTTACACGATTTTGGATTGAGAGGCCGTTTGCCTCAATTTATATCCAACTTTTTAACTGACAGGCAATTTCAAGTCCGGGTAGGTTCTACCCTGTCTGATCATTACAATCAGGATCAAGGTGTTCCACAAGGTAGTATTTTGTCTGTGACTTTATTTAGTGTCAAAATCAACAGTTTGTCAAAGGTTTTAAATGATTCAATTGATGGATCTCTTTTTGTGGATGATTTTAATATTTCTTGTCGTGGCAAAAATATGCATACTATTGAACGGCAAATGCAGTTATGTCTAAACAAAATAAATAAATGGTGTCTAGAGAATGGTTTTGAATTTTCTAAGTCCAAAACTAATTGCATACATGTTTGCCGTAAATACAAACCACATAAAGACCCTGAACTATTTCTAAACGGCACACCTATCAAAGTTGTAAAGGAGGCTAAGTTTTTGGGTCTTATTTTTGATTCCCACTTGACGTTTTTGCCGCATATTAAATCACTAAAGGCTAAATGTCTGAAGGCCCTCGACTTGTTAAAAGTTGTTTCCAATTCAAAATGGGGAGGGGATCAAACTACCCTACTTCACTTATACAGATCACTCATTCGCTCCAAACTTGATTATGGCTCCATTGTATATGGAGGTACCTGTAAAAGCAACCTTAAAATATTAGATTCTATCCATCACCAAGGTCTCAGACTTTGTCTGGGATCTTTTAGAACTTCTCCTGTTGACAGTCTCTACGTCGAAGCAGATGAGCCATCTCTTACACAACGACGTATAAAATTATCTTTACAATATACTACAAAACTATACTCTAACAAATTTAACCCTGCATTTACTTGTGTCTTCGATCCCCTCTATGAGGATCTATACAATAGGAAACCTTCTCTTGTTCCGCCTCTTGGGCACAGAATTCAACCGCTTATTTTTGCTGCCGGCATTGATCTTGAAACTAAATCTCCTTCCCGTCTTCTTTCTTCTCCGCCTTGGCAATTGGTTAGGCCACAGGTTGACCTAACATTAACTACATTTAAAAAATCAGAAACAAAAGAATTACAGTATAAACAAGAATTTAGTCAATTAAGAAATAAATATAATACATATAAATCCTTATTTACAGATGGGTCCAAGGATGGTGGCGCAGTGGCATGTGCCACTGTCATTGGATCCAGAACCATATCTTCTAGAATACCAGATAACAGCTCCATTTTTACAGCAGAAGCAAACGCCATATTAACGGCTCTTAAATATATTCAACGACATCCTAAACATAAACAGTACATAATCTTTTCCGATTCCATTTCATGTCTTCAGGCTATTAAAAATATTTCTTGTAAACATCCACTTTTAATAGAAATTATTGAATTGTATAATGAGCTTGCTACTGGCCAGTGCGATATCGTCTTTTGTTGGTTACCCAGCCACGTTGGCATTTCTGGGAATACCATGGCTGATCTTGCTGCCAAGGCAGCACTCAACAAATCTGTGACACCACTTCTAATTCCATACTCTGATTATAAAGCTAGCATTAGAACTTACATCCGCTATCTGATGCAGAAGAAGTGGACACCCAAGTAGGTATCAATAAATTACATGCAATTAAACCAACCATCGGTTACACCTACTTGGGTTGCCAGTCCAGATTTCAAGAGGTCATTATGCGACGATGTCGCATTGGCCATACGCGTTTTACTCATAAATACTTGCTTAAAGGTGAAGATCCTCCGTTTTGTATCCCTTGTGATGAGAGAGTTACGGTCAAGCATATCCTGCTTGACTGTGTTGAATTCTCCATCATAAGGGATAAATATTTCAGTGTGCAAACACTTAAGGATCTTTTTACTACTGTTAATTCTCATTCAATTATTGTTTTTTTTAAAAAGAAATTGACTTCATTGATGAATTCTGATTAACATGTTCTGTAGATAGATGTATTTTAATGATTGGTAGTTTAGATTAGTCACTGAACTTGCTTTAGTCACGATATGGCTGAAATATTGCCGATGTGACTTAAAATCTTAACTCACTCACTCACTAATTTAATGACTATAGATTGTTATATTGTATATTGCATTGATTAGAAACTAACATATACTACTCACACTTTGCTAAGGATCAGCAGATTAGTAACTGAGATTGTTAGTGGGTGTACCCTCAAAGGGGGTTGAAGTAGTGTAAAATTATTGTCCTCCTGACAGGGTACGTAAAGTCCAAAAACTTTCAAAGTAGAATTTTCACATACCAAGTTTTTAAACGTAGTATTTTTGTTCATTTAGATTTCGGCTAAATTATCATACAATCACCAGCGGCTGAAGGGATAGTGTAAATCCAACTAGGGTCCATGCAGGAAGCAAAGGTACTGTAAGTCCCCATGGACCGTAGTATGGTGACCTACTTTCAGTTGTTGGTGATCTATAGCCTAGTTTTATATTATGTTGTCCCCTATGGTTAAAATGTTTGAGACTGTATTACTAGTTTTATCTGTATATGTGATATTCTAGTTGTTTTACTGCCCTTCGTTGGCAGGTTTTTATAATATACATATATTTCACTTCCATAGCAAATGTTCTCGTCACGATATGGCTGCAATATTGCCGATGTGACGTTAAATATTAACTCACTCACTCACTATTTTCATAAAAAAATTAAGGAACTTTCACACATGATAATTGCTTCTTGATAGCCACACGATTTGTTCCATATGGAACAAATACCGTAGGAAAAATCTTTCTTTTTTGTTTCCGTTCCCCCCACCCCAACAAACAAAACCCTCTTTTTGACACTTTATGATGTGAGTGGAAGTTCCTCTTTACCCGGAATATATTCTGTGTATGCGGAACGAAATAATTGTTCCGCCTGCTCTATTACATGAACAAATGTTGAAATGAAAAGTTCCAACAGAACTTTTACTATGGGGGAACCAAATCTTTTTTTACATACAGGCGGGGCCGCAGCGTAACATACTGGTTACAGATGTGTTACGGAAACAAAAGATAGATGTACAAACACTCGCCATGTTCTATTTTGAAATGCAGGGGTCGTAAGTTTTAAGTGAATCTGAGGCGATCGTAACAGTCCCTGATGGGGGGGGGGGGGTGTCCGCGACAAGGCCCTTGCTGGGGGTGCCCGTAGGGCGGTACAATGCCCCCCGGAAGCAGAGAGATATTGGCATGAAACAAAGACAAAAACGAGCGACCCAATTAAGATAAACACTTGTAAGTCCAAGTATGGTTCGGGTCATTTTATGGTCGGGTTATATAAATGATCTTACCAATTGTTCGGAAAGAGGTAAGCTCTAAATGATATGAACACTTGTCGTGAGTGAGTGAGTTTAATTTGACGCCACACTCAGCAATATTCCAGCTATATGGCGGGAATATATCTACAATTCTTCAAGTACTGTATATTAAATAACTAGATACATTTAATGGGAGGGGCATAAGTTGTTAGCAGCGCTAAAACGATTGCTAGGGACCCAGAGACATTTTAGCACTATAAAACCAGCTTCAGTCAGGGCTAGTACAAGCAACCGCACCTACACATAAACACGCATGCACGTCGTCATATAAGTGAAATATTCTCCAGTGCGACGTTAAACCCAATTTCACCTCGCCTCACTACAATTTTTACCACTTAGACTATACTACCACTACGGCCACCACTAAGACCACCGCGACTTCTACCACGACTACCAAAGACCACCGCGACTACAACCACCATTACCACTACACCATCCACTTCCATTTCGACTACCACTTCGACTACCACTACGATCTGGTCTGACAAGAAATTCTAGATTATGTCCATTTTGTGTTATACCTGTAATTGAGAGAGAATATCACATATGTTTGGAATGTCCTTTTTACTATAATCTGAGACATACAATTTTGCCTGAGTTCTATTGTACTCATCCTTGTTATTTTAAACTGGTATTAATTTGCACATCACACGATTTAGGTATTTTAAATCGTTTAGCGAAGTTTCTGCTCCTTGCATTCAAACAACGTAACAATTACCTTGACAAAACTTATACAACCCGTTAAGTGTATGTTTATTGACCTTGTACAGTGTTATGGCGCTCCAGATATCAACTTTCATGATATGATTCATGTAACTGTATAATGGGCCTGTGGCCCCTTTATGGAATAAACCAATTATGACTAAACCGATTACGACGAACGATTACGACTACCACTACGACTACTACTACGACCACCACCACAACTACCACTACTGCTACTATTACTACAACGACGACCACAAACAAACACCACCAACACTACTGCTGCCGCCACTGCTGCAACTTCTACTGCTACAGCTACTGCTGTTGCTGCTCTACTACTGTTAAGGCTACTACCTCTACTACAGTTACTGTTACTGCCATTATATATTCTTTTACTACTGCTACGATACTGTTCACCCACGATGTGAACTCTATACGTTATTTAAAACATGTATGTATATATCCAACGTATAGAACTTAAGTAAGTTGTACAGTGTGTCCAATAATATATGTCCGGCTAATAAAGAAAAATATTGTATTAGTAAGGAATTAAATGCATCATGTCCTATATATCTGTTTGAAGCTGAAAGGTTTTGTGTTAAGTATGTCAATAAGTGATGTGACGTTATCGTAACGTCTTATGACGTCATCTATGACAATATATGGTATGTTTCTTTACTTGAAAATGACTGATTATGCTGAAATGACATACACTTTGACGTCATTTGCGACGTCATTAGGTGTTACGTGAACCCTGCATGCCGTTCTGGTATGCGTTTTCAACCAACGAATATAGCTCACCGTAAGCTCTATTCGTTGTCAACCACAGAATACAGCTTACGCGTAGGCTCTATGTGGCGTAACAACGCCCACAAAGAAAAATAATCACCACTTTTATGTACGGTATGGTTTTTTTATTGGCGGGGCGCCTAATGCGCCCGCTCCCACCAATTTACTATCAGAAAAGACCTGAAGGAATATCTTCTTAAGGGTAACGTTTGGCACTTTGTAAGTTTTATTACATAATGCGTTAAGATGTGCAAATTCTTATTACATTTCGCTACTCGATCCGGTATGTTATACCAACGCGTTTTGTAATAAACTATCAGAAAACTTAGAAATCTCAACAGTTCATATCATGGAATGGGTTTAAGCTGAAGTTTACACTTAATCAAGGATGTAGAACACATATTGTCCTCACCGCAAGGAATATGTTCAACTTTGATTTTCAGTCATTTTCCAGCCTTAGGCATTAGTACCATGAAATCGCCTAAGTCCGAACTGTTTTTGGATTTTATTACATAGTGCGTTCTTATTACATAGTGGGTTGCTACTGGTGTAACCCAGTTGGTAATAACCCGTTATGTAATAAAATCGTGTAAGTGCGAAACTGTTTTGGACTTTGAAAATTTTATTACATGGTGCGTTGTTATTACATAGTGGGTTGTGGGCTACACAGCACTCAACAAATCTGTGACACCACTTCTTATTCCATACTCTGATTACAAGGCTAGCATTAGAACTTACATCAGTGATGTGATGCAGAAGAAGTGGGACACTCAAGTAAGTATGAATAAATTACATGCAATAAAACCAACCATCGGTTACACCTACTTGGGTTGTCAGTCCAGATTTGAGGAGGTTATCATACAACGATGTCCTACTGGCCACACTAGACATACTCATGAGTACCTATTAAAAGGTGAGGATCCTCCGTTTTGTATCCCTTGTGATGAAAGAATCACTGTCAAGCATGTACTGCTTGACTGTGTTGAATATTCCATCACAAGGGATATCTATTTCGAAGTAAAAACTATGAAGGATCTTTTTAGTAATATAAGTTCTCATTTAATTATTGCCTTTTTTTAAAAAATAGACTTGTTAACTGATTTGTAAATAGATACGTATTTTATTATTGGTTGTTTTGATTAGTAACTGAGCTTGTTAGTGGCTGTACCCTCAAGGGGGGTTGAAGTAGCATAAAATTATTGTCCTCCTGAGAGGGTACGTAAGTCCCAAAACGTTCAAAGCAAATTTAAATTCACCAGCTGTTTTAAATGTAGCATTTCTGTCATTTTAATTTTGGCTAAATTTGACTTCAATCACCAGCGGCTGAAGGGATGATATAAATCCAGCTAGGGCCCATGCAGGTAGCAGAAGTACTGTAAGTCCCCTTGGACCCTAGTATGATGATCTACCTTCAGTTGTTGGTGATCTGTAGCCTACTTATATATTGTGTTGTCCCCTATCGTTAAACTGTTTTAGAGTCAATTACTAGTTTTACATGTATATATGTGATACCGTAGTTGCTTTACTGTACTTTGTCGGCAGGGTTTTATACTATCTATATATATTCCATGTTAATGTCAAGTGTTCTCGTCACGATATGGCTGAAATATTGCCAATGTGACGTTAAATAATACCTCCCTCACTCACTCACTCACTAAGGATTGTTTGAATTTCTAACTGTGTTTTGTAACAAATGCGGTTTAAGATCCCATTGTAATAACACTGACATGTATATATTCTATTGTGTTTGAATTATTTGTATATCCTTGAAATTCCGTATACTGTTTCGCATTTATTAGGTAGTTGAAGAAAATATAATCTTCAGTAACCTCTAAACCATTACATCTAATTCAACAAATCTGCATAAAAAATATTTTAGTATCCATTCCAAATGAAGAGCACCGGGCACTTACCTCTGTAAAAAACATGTCATAATGCCCTTTCCCGCCGACATGTGTTCATTGACCAGACCCTGCATAAGCCTATGATAATGATTAGCAATTGCTTTCAAAACACTATCTGATTACACTACAGGGGCTAATTAATCGTCGCACATATGCGTCTCTCGACCTTACTGAGTAAAACAACATACAATTTCATGTAAAAGTGGCGTCCACACCATCTGGTTATTTCCATCAATGTCCCGCAAGGCATGTTAGACGTAATGTAAACAACCACATTGTCTTTGTCCAGGTGTGGATCTGCCAAACCTTGCGTTGAACAAGCCCACAGACCAGATCTCAACATTTGGAAACTATACATCTGACCTGGCTGTTGACGGAACAAAGAACACCAATATCAGTGCCGGAAGTTGTTCTCACACCAATCGTAGCTGTCTATCGCCCATATCTTGGTGGCAGGTAGATCTTCAACAGATCATCTTGTTCCTAACGGTGTCGGTTACCAACAGGGGAGACTGTTGCCGTAAGTAATTTAAAAAAAAGAGTTTTCAGCAGAACTTTAAGCTGTAATACGATATGAAACTGAATGTATCTGATTCTTTAGGTTTCGTTATTATACCGACTCTACCAAATCACCATATTCATTTTTCAAAAAACGTTACTTTCTTGAGAGCATACATTCACAGTTTGGAACTAGAAACAATTCACTAAGATCCAGAGACTTTATGTATTTATGTGTAACTCGCTATAGTCAACATTTGGGAATATCGGGACGTAGGAAGTCATTCGTCTGTTGCAAATTTGGAATGAACAGCTTCCATTCAGGTGCTACGAATACCCGACACATTTCTGAGTCGTGATAATTTATGTATGATGGGGACAAGTGGTCAGCCTTCCACTTCTTCTGGAGGCTGGAGTGGGTCAGATCGTTGACTTTGTGTACTGGCAATTACGTCACTCTTGTTAAACAACCCCAATACCCGTTAGAATCGGTTCTTTACTGGGTAAGTGTAAATTCCCAAGCTAACACACGATGTTTTGGAGAGGTTGTACTTTGGTAACGTGAGAATACAACGTTCATAACATCGGTATTATGTCATTTTATAACGTTATATCACAACGTTACTTGAACATTACATATGCACAAAGAAAAAAGATAAGCACCCCCTGATATTTTTGATGATTTTTTTCTCCCATTATTTGAAATAATGACGCAAGGTAAAAATATGGTACAAGCAGAGTTTGCGTGATATAATACAACCAGTGATGCGAGACAATCGCGCTCGTGTCGCTTGTGACATGCACGTGCAACATGATACCCCCGAGGAACACACAAATCAGCATGGCCGAGGTGTATTTGTGGGTATTTAACGTTGGCTGAAACGGCCGTTCAAGCATATTCATTGAACATGGCACGGAGACGATGGTCAATCGACACCAGGAATCAGATTATTGGTATGCATACACCAGGAATGTCCTTAAAGGCGATTGGACGAAATCTGGGCTACCATTACACCGCCTAGCCTCATCAATCACATGCCCTAGTGGATTACATCAGGACCAATGCAGTGACAACATTACCCTAACCAGCGTTAAGCCCAGATCCGAACCCTCTGGAATATGTGTGGGAAATTATAAGGCGGAGAATCCAGGCACGGAACCCTCCAGTACAGAATTTACATCATTTGGAGGCAGAGCTGCATCCAGAGTGATTGTCATTGACCTGACAACAGATCCAACCTCTGACTGGAAGCATGAGTCGTAGGGTGGAATGTGTCATCCGGTACGTGGCGGGTCCAACCTGTACTGATTAGTCTCACTGAACACAAACACCATTTTCTTCAAGGAACATTTTAATGTGACAATGTCATTGTCAACACCATTTCATTTACTTGCAGCTTCATAGTTTTGGGTTTTTTCTTTCCGGGTAAAAACAGTTCCCTTGATCACATGTTGCTAGATGGTTTGATGTCCATGCATTTAAGGCCATTACGGTTGAGAAGTCACTATACCGGGTGAGAAGTGAGGAAAACGGTTTGTCAATGCGTGATTTTAAATTCTGGCTTAACTTGCCACTTGTCTCCAGAGAGGATGTCGGAAATGCAGATAGGGTTCATACAGGTAGAAAAAGTACTGTAAGTGCCCATGGTCCGTAGTATGGTGATCTACCTTAGCTACTGTCGAACTATAGTCAGGTTTTACATTTCCTGTTTTTCTATACTTCTGTCAGCTAGTTATATTATACATGTGCTATTCTACTTGTTATACTGTCCATCTATGACAGGCTTCCTATTTTTTATGTTCAATTTCTGGTCACATTATGGCTGCAATAGTACCCTTGTGACTCACTCACTCATTCATTCAATATCGGGTGTACTTGCCTCGTTCATTCATTCTGTTGGGTTGATTTTCAATATGCATTTACCTCACGTTTGTATAAGAATTTAGGCTACATCACTTTAACATCTTTCACTTTTTTTTACCCAGATGACAGGTTAACCAACTTCAGTGTGGAGGTCCATATTAGTGACCCCAGGACCAGCACTGACTCTGGCCACCAACTCTGCTATTGGCATGAAGGCACAGTAGGCAAAGGTCAGACGGTAGACATGGACTGTGCCGTCAACACTATTGGACGTTACATGAGAATAGTCAAGTACTGTTTCTATGACAAGCCTTTAACTTTGTGTGAAGTCGAGGTGAGGGGAGCTCCTTTACACCACACATGTGGAGGTAAGAACATCTAAGTGAACTCCCATGTTGAGGAAAGCGGATGATCGCCATTACGGTACCCCTAGCATAGTACCTTCCCCCCAAAAAAAGAAATATTGCATTAGTTTAAGAGCAGTTATTTCATGTCATGTCAATGACAGACAGGTGAAAATCCAGACGGCTATAGACAATGAGTTTGCCAGCACAACATTTTACAACGTTTTTCTTTTTATTTGAATCATCAAGACGGCATCAACGTCAATACTTTGTATTGCCACCACTGACAGCAATCACTGCTTGGAACCTTTCTCAGCAAAGACCGGGTAAGTTGATGAAAATGCTCTTGCGGAATTCTCCCCCGTAATGAGATGGCCAGTTTTGGACGTGTCTGAGTCGTGTTTTGACGTTGGCGTACACGTCGATCGAGTGTGTTCACCCCATGTGTTCTATGCGGTTTGCATCTGGAAGGCCATGGCAAGACATTGGCCTTAGAATTGACAAGGAAGTGGACGGTGACGGCTGCTCTATGTGAAGTAGTGTTGTCATGCTGGAACAACTCCCTCTGTCGGTCCATAATTGGAATCATGTGACATGCAAAGACTCTGTTGATGTACCGAGTTGCTGTCATCTTCCCCTGAACCACCACAAAATCGGAACTTTGTGAGCAGCATATTGCACCACTCACCACGACACTCCCTCCGCAGAATATGTCCACCTGTCGAAGGCAGTTAGGAGTGAAACGTTCATTTCTCCTGCTGTATTTTATCTCGCCAGTGAAGAAGAAATCATGATTCATTACTGAACTAGACTCGCCTCCAGTTTCTCCGAATCCAGTTCCGGACTCGCAAGCGATTGCCGATGGTAGTTTCGCCAAACAGGGTCGACAACACGTCTTCTTGGTCGAATCTCCACTTCATGCAATCGAATACCCACAGGTTGGTTGGAAATTCGTTTTAGACCAGGAATGCGTTGTGCAGTGTCCATGGCTGTGGCAAAATGATGATGAGCAGCCCAAAGTAGCGGTCCTGGGCTTGGGTGGTAACTCTTGGAGGGCAGCTTCTCTGAATTTGTCTACAGGAAACGACCCTAAAGCTTAAGGCGAGATATGGTGCTCTGATAAACGTTGAAATGTCGGGCAACTGCAGACTGCTACTCCCCACCTTCTAGACGACATATGGTGATGTTTCGATTGGCGGCACTCAGTAGGGGTGAAACGGTATATCGCGGTATTAGTTGAACAGTTGTAGGTTTGGTGTTGCATTTTGCAATCAAAATAATCAGTATTTTCGATGGTCTTACCGTAATTTTATTAACCTTTTCAAAACCTTTGCTAAAACGTCTAGAAATTGAATCATTATATCAATATCTATGCATTTCCATGCTAGAATTAAGTTCAAGATCGCCTCAAGCCATCTATTTACAAAGTCAGCAAGATGGCAAATGCAGATACCAGATCAGTAGGTTGGTTCTGTTTCTTTTTCAGTTATTTCAAATCAGACAAAACAGCGGAACATTGTAATAACTTATAAAAGACAACTTTATCACTTACCATGTTTGCTGTGATGCAACACTCACGTTATAAAGCGCGAGTAAACATGCCATCCGAAAATGTATGGTGTAACATATCATAATAAAACTATCTACCTCGATTTTATTTGATTAAATTTAATCCCATTTTCATTCACAGAAAATCTGTTTACAGTCAGTTCAGAGAAAACGTGTGTGTAATGGCATCACCTCATTCTATACTAGTACCACTTCTGCTTACCATGTTCACGAGGATCTGTTTTTCACGCCTACCGCGACAGCTCCAATTTCACATTATTCTCAGCAATCACGAACTGATCACCGCCTCCATCATCCATGGACCCCTAGACCAGCGTTAATAACTCTTGTTTCAGAAATAATTGTCAACATTTTGTTTTACAATCAAAGTGTCATGTTCCGTGCTAAGTCAGCGGTTACTTGTCAAATTGTCTTATACGTAAAATGTATCCAGCCACATAAGTGGTGAGCCAATCTTAATTTTTCTTTTAAATATGTTCGTAGAAAACATGCATAATACAAATACGAAATACATACTTATTATCTCTGTTAAAATAACTGCTTGCAATATCAATTATTCTGGTGGTCGAGTAATTTTACTGCCCTTCGTTGACAAGGTTTTATATATTATATGTATGTATTATGAGATTAGAACTAGTCACGATATGGCTGAAATATTGCCGATGTGACTTTAGATCTTAACTCACTCACTCACCTTGGTGGTGGAATAAATTCTTTGATGTTATATTTTGAGTTCGTTTTTAACTGAATTACTGGTAGATTGGAGCAAAACATTTGTAAACAGCTGATTGTTATTTCTGGCTTTGTTGAATAACAGGTAGGATCAGGGGAAGGAAAACTGAATTGGCATATGTTGTGATGTTTCATTGCAGGTTTCCTATACACATGTCTGTTTACATTTACAAAGTTTGTTTTTTCACCTCCAACGATACGATATAGATTTGACTGGGCACAAAATACTAAGTAGCATCTCTGTTATGTCCATGGAAAATACGAAAAAAACCAACGAACATTTAAGGACCAATACAAAGAAAAGCAACCAAAACATATTTGTTTCAAAAAGGAGAATTACATTTCCGACTGAACTTTGAAAGATATTTTGAATGACTGAATAAAACAAAATTCTGGAATGTGCCAACATTGAGTATCAGTACTTTCCAAGGAATGTGGAAGGTCTCTAAATGTTAAACAGACTGAAACGAGAGATAGACAATGGTGTAGAACAATGACAATGATCAGTCATACAAACTGCAGCTGGCTTATGACTACTGTGTTGTGGTAATTTGTTTAATGTATTTATCTGTAATGTATCATCAACAGAGTCATGTTCGGCTAGATCTGATTTGCGTATCGTGTTTGTAAAACATGGACATTTCTGGGACACAGTGGGGAGTTCACTGCAGTAGATTTTGATGTGATGTTAGTGACTTTTAATCATACTTGGCTTATTGCTATTTTGCGGCACAGCTTTGAGCTTCTAGGTTACATGGATACTTTAGTTCTTCAGTCTAGTCGTGAGTGAGTGAGTTATTATTTAACTTCACATGGGCAATATTTCAGCCATATGGTGACGAGAACATACTTGACATTGAAATGGAATATATTATAAAAACCTGTAGACGAAGGACAGTAAAACAACTAGAATATCACAATTATAACTAAAACTAGTATGGAAATTTTAAAACTAATAGCACTATTTGGACAATACAATATAAAAACCGGCTACAGATCGCCAACAACTGAAGGTCGATCACCATACTAGGGACGTCTACACAGCAAAAATAACTCGGTTTCCGCAATGCGGAAACCTGGTAGAAAGTGGACTGAAACTTAAGTTTCCACCTAGAATCCAGTGAGTTTCCGTTCTTTTACATTGAGTTTCCGCAATAACGGAAACTTACAATTACCCACTTTCCAAGGGTTTCCGCAAGGTTTCCGTTACCCACACTCCAACAGGTTTCCGCAAGGTATCCGTTACCCACACTCCAAGAAGTTTCCGTTGAGTTTCAGTTAACTTTGAATCCATCAGGTTTCCGCAAGGTTTCAGTTATTAAGACTCCAACAGGTTTCCGCATAGTTTCAGTTACCAACAATCCGACATAGTTTCCGCATAGTTTCAGTTACCGGTTTCAATTTCAGGTTCACGGGTTTTCATATGCGTTTCAAAGAGCTAAATGTAAACATTCTTCTTTATTTATATCATAAACTCTTGTTAAAAACAATATAAGCAATTTGTTATTATCATGACATTTACTAAAAGAAAAACAGAATATATAATAAGATTCATTGTTTTATTTTCTCAACATGGTATGGATTAGCATTTAAGCAAATAAAGATCATACATATAACTAGTAATATAGCACTAAAGAACAGGGCAAAACATGTTGGCATAACTCAATCCAGTTTTAGAAATCATATATACAAAGTTGTAATTTTTCATCAGTTAAACTTTCATTCACTTATTATCTTGAAATAGCATGTTAGATACGAAATTTATTTCTAAAATCAGGCTAATGATGAAAAATAACAATAACATACAACTTAACACAGTGATAAAACATAGTTGCATCGGACATTTATTGGCACGCCTTGGCATTCAGCCACACACTCTATGTCACAACTATCGCCAAACATCCACTATGATATACAATAACAACATACAGCTTACAATACAAAATAAAATAAAATTACATTATGAAATTGAAAATAAATTCAATTAAATTGCAAGAGCTGGTCAGTGGGCCCTGTAAGGGGCATCCCTGGAGCGGAGATCCCTCTGTTACTTTTGTTGGATGCCTCATCCTCGTCCTCTTGTTGGCCTTGACGAGAGCAGTGGAGGTGTAGATTCTTTCCAAGTCCAGTGTCGTCGTGTATGCCATAAGCTTGCTGGACTCACAGACAAAGGGGACGGAATGCAACTAATTGACGTCATCTTCGTCACTCACGACTGGTGATGTCATGTCTATGGTGAGTGTTGTCGCTACCTTTTTCTATCGTCTATCTGGCCAATCAATAGATGCAAGTCTGTTTGGGCGTTGTGCAAGTTTCTGAAAATGGCAGGTTATAACGAATTACTAGGTTATTTTGATGAATTACACAAACATCAATCAACAAGAAACTGACAATGCCAAGGATGATTTAAAATGAGTAATCCACAAGTAAGTTTGAATAAAGAGAACTAAATTGAACAATCACACTTTGCACTAGTTTTCTCAAAACTCAAATTATGCAATTCATCACACTTCATTGACCGAATGTAATATCTTATTTTCTAAAGAGGACACAGAATCTATACAAACTTTGCTCTGGAGTTACATGCTTCCCAGACCAGAGGTAGTAATATGTTATATATAATATCTGAACATTTATTGCATTTTCTATGTAGTAATAATGGTACTAGTAATAGATTTTCATCAACGTTGTGGTGTCCACATCCGTGATGTTGCTGGAATATTGCTAAAAGCGGCGTAAAACCAAACTCAGTCAGGCAGTTGTATTGTTGAAGGCACAAGTATATTCACCCAGTAGTGACTGTATGTTTACACCATTACGTCTTTGAGGTGTATTTAGAAGTGAATAATACAAGACACGAATGTTTCCGGATGTCAAGGTCTTTATTATGTGAAAAAACACAATGTTTCCGAGGAGTGAATGCTTACACCTGACGAAGGGGTAAGCATTCACTCTAAACATGTTTTCACATAATAAAGGATTGACATCCATAAACTTCTAATCTCTACTTGTTTCTATTAATTGGAAATAATTTACTACTTATAATGAAAGTCACTACAGATAGGTCAAAATTACCTTCACACATGTTTCAGCTGACCATCCTTGGTCATTCGTTATACAGTCTGCAGACTCATCATCAGCTGAAAAAAATAAACAATAACACGTTACTTTTCTTTGCATTTCTCCATTCATTCATTTGAGGTTTAACAAACCCCAAACAATTGCAGCGACATTTATACCAACAAAGCAAACTACAGATTTATCACTTTAAGGTTATGCAATGAGTAAGTGAACGGCCTGACATAAACATCCTGATGAATGAAGTTCAGTTATCTCATGTGACATAACCTTGGAGTAATTACGGTATTGTAAAATCAAGGGGTCAGTTTACTGCCATTTCACACAGGTGTGAAGTTTATTTGGTCCAATTTGAAATCATGATTAAGTTACCGGTTATTCAAATCCATTTGCAAATGTAACTTGAGTATGGTTCATTTTGTGAAAATGTATCTAGGGAAGCATAATAATAAAATATTCAAAGTGAAATTACGTCTATGTTTCATAGTACCATAAACACATACCTTCAGTTAGAGAGGGTGATCTTTTCTTCCAGGAGTGGTCGTGACACGTTTCCTCTCAACAGCCTAAATGGATAAAACAAATCAATTAATATACAATCTATTTGCTATATTTTTCAAAATTGTAGTATATTTTTCGATAGACACTTATTTTACTTCACCAACCTTTGAAAATAGTTCGTGCAAAACTGTTTTATACAGTCAGGGGACTTAAATATACGTCAGTCGGCAAAATTCTCATAGACTTGCATGCTATTTTAGTGTAGCTATGTAATTTTCATTAATTCAGTTTTCCATATTTGGTTGTCAAATTATGCAGGCTGTTAGGAAATAATCTTGGTCACAGATACATAATTTTCCGCATTGTAGTTACAAGAGCAACATATATACAACATTGCGTATTCTTTCCCCATAGACCGCCATGTTAAAAATTGCCATAACCATGACACGCATTGAATTGAAAATAAAACGGAAATTATGTCTTTGAAGCTGAGATGATTCAGAACCCATGTGCAAAATATGAACAATATCAAATGGATATCAAATAAATTCAAGACATATTTCTAGCTGCACCAAATTAACATGTAAGTCGAATAATGCATAGTGGCGAATACCTATGGCCGCTGGCTGTAATTCGATAGATTAGCTTGTTTACCAATCCGGATTTTCTGTACGTAAAGTAAATAATTCATAAAACGTTATTTGACAACAAAACAAATTGGTCTTACCTGACAGGGTCGTGGTACTGCGAGTTTTTCGCAGCCATTTCCATCTTTCTTTTCCAGGTAGCGAATTCTCTCTTTCAGTGCTTTGAGGAAAACTGAGGCGGCTTTGAAAATCGCGACTCGCAAAGGCTCACGGGAAAAACACTTTGTTGTTGTTTTTCAATCTAAATCTAACATTACAGTTTGACAATATCTTTCCGCGTTATACAACCAAATAAACATACACTATACACATAAAATGTCAGCTGTGTGTTTTTATAATGGTTTAGGTAGTCTCGCGTGGACGGGATCCGGTCGCCATTGTTTTATTTGTTTACATTGCCGACATCAAAGGGGACCGTGAAAGGTGGAAATGAGCAGATTGAATGTGAGTACCCAACAGTGGGCTTGTATGGGCTTAAGGGTCTTCTCATCGCATTATGGGCACTAATTGCTCCTCCTCAGTGTCAAGCATCAACATGTAGGCCTAGAGATAATTAACAGTGAATAAATCTGAAAACATATTCACGTTACTTTAAAAGTCCTCATCGAGCTCCATGGGTCCTACTCATGAGAGATTGTGTTAGTGGCAAATAGGTGATTTTCAAAACCCTGTCAGGAGTAGGCAATATACGTTCTGCTGGACGTAAAACTTCACCAGGTAAGTAATTTACCTATTGAGCTCAAAACATGCACATGTATTAGACATGCTTATATCATGTTCATTCTTTTCAGTTCTACACGTAGATCTACGTACATTCCCTGTATTATAACTTTACTTATCTAATTATATGTGATGTCAGCTCAATATATCTACGTGAGCGAGTTTAGTATTACGCCGCACTCGGCAATATTCCAGCTATATGGCGGTATTTATCCAATTATACCAGTACATCTTTTTTATCATTTTATTACCATTAAAACAATTATGACATATACTTTACACTCATAGCTTTGTGTAATAATTTAGGTAATCAATTATTGAACCTCTTAGCCTTACAATGCATTGACACAAGTCACGTATAACATTTCTAAAAGAATCATTGTTCCAATTATTTGATTTACAGATACGTATTGTGGATCCACTGACTTGTTGGAGATTGACAAGAGGCTTGGCTTGGTAATCATTTATAGTTACACCATACCATGCTCCTAATTTCATTAAAGGAAATCTTAAAACAATATTTTTTATTCATCAGCATTTTGTCAAAAACAAGTAAACACTAAATAGATACATAGAATAAATTTCTTTATCTTTGTGAAAAATATAATCACTCAAAATGTAACAGTGCGTGGATTCCAGTGTAACCATAAGTTTAACATATGTTATATATGGGATTACACTTTCATAAGTTAAGATATGTTGATATGTTTTCAGTTCCAAGAAAAGACCCAGTTTTCTGTCCGCACTGCCAGTCGTTTGTTTCAAGGAAACAAGGAATCGCCTGGAATGGACGGCAGTTTCTCATCAGGTTAGTCCAAAATACTTCACTTCATAGGTTTCATTTAACGACTTCAGTTTGATCTATCCCATTGCTATCCATCATATATCAATAATGAATATATTTAATTATTGTAATTTGTTTGATTGGCATTTAGAAGTTGGTGACAAATAAGAAAGTAAGAGAGTTTATGGATAACAACTTCTTTATTATATATGATGCGACGTTTCGGTATGGATTCTTATACCGTTGTCGAGCAAGAGTGTAATTATTGTATACCAGATATGTAACTGTAACTGAAAGTGAATAAGTTGTGTTACACATTTTACAGTTTTAAATTAAATTAAAGGTCACATAAAAAATAATATTTTATGTTACTATATTGCTGGGAATGTTTCCTTAGAGAGTTGATAAAACTAAGAAATACCCACGATTTTTCATTCATGGGAAATGTTAGGTTTTGTATGCTTTTCTCAGTTGAGTTGGTCATTTCAATTTGAATAAGATCACATATATAATTATGTGTTACATTCAGTGTTTAAACATAATTCGTATCTATTTAAAATATGTATGTACCGTTTTACATATGCTTCGATTTCAATTGGCGATTTGGTAGTAGATGTTACCTTGAATATGAGTACAGTAACAGTAATAAATATTACAACAATTTGCTTCAGAATACTGGGTTGGCTGCTATTTTCTGGTACCAGTCAATAAAATAAGTGACATGTCAAATGGAAGATACAATATACATGTATACTACATATCTTTCCTTTGTGATTGTGAAAAAAATATTTTGGTTACATATACAAATTAGTCGTTCTAATTATATGATTTCATTGTGATCAGATGTACCACTGTGCATGTTTATGAATATGTATAAATGTGTTACTTTGGCTGTTTTTGCAGTTTTACTAAGCATTGTATGTATTGTATTTGCAGGATGATGAAGAGTCTGTGTGGGATGATAAGGATGGCAACGATGTTGTGCCAGACATCAACCAGGACTCTTCATATTCACCCACAAATCTTACGTAGAGGATACACCATCTGTTTGCGGTTGTGGACTGGTTCAAGCCTTGTTGTAATCAACTTGGTTATATTTCCCCTTTCTGTGTGGCAAAACTCAGGCTCAACTCAAGGCTCTGCGTCATATGTACCACATCAGAGGATTGTTGGCTGCTCAGTGTGAGTGCAACAGAAGCTTCATGGTTGTAAGCAAGTTGCCAAGTCTTTACTATGTGAGATTGTTAGTGTGTATATGTTAAGATACATTGAGACAGCTTCAAATGTACAATTCATGTATATGTATATGGGCCCATGACCTTTCATACAATAAACATTTGAATTTGAATTTGAAATCTGTTTTATAAATACCACAGCAAATATGTTATCCCGCACTAGTAGACCTCATTTCATCATATGCATAAAATGTTGTAGGGTTTTGACATATTTGTATTTGCATATTCATACAGAATTTGTTTTCTCCAATGCTGAAAATTCCCTTTTGATATGGGCATACATGCATGCATGCATGTATGCATGTATGCATGCAGACAGACAGACAGACATTGTTGAGTACTGTTGAAATGTGAGCTATTCACAATAATGAAACAGATGAATCATAACAGTGCATGTGTCACTGTGTTTGTTGTTTTTCGGGTACAATGTAATAAATTGTACATTCACAAGTTATGCAGAATGGTAGTGAGTGAGTTGCATAGTCCCATCGGTAGCCATATCGTGACTATGAAAGTCGTAACTCTAAATTTGTAAATGTGTACATGAAATAAAACAAACTTATATACTTACCTGTCTTCGAAGGACAGTAAAATAACTAATCTATCACAAATGTACACTAAAAACTGGCATGTAACCATAAACACTTTACCGGTACAGTATAAAAATGAGCTATAGATTGCCAACACCTGAAGGTTGATCAACATACTAGGGACTACGGCACGAACAGTACTTTTGCTTCCTGCATTGACCCTAACTGGATTCTGTAAACAGAAACTATCTTGCAAATGTAACAATAAGTAAATATAGTCCCCCAATGGAACAGCACAAAGTTTGCCATTTCATCTAAGCTGAAACCAACAGAAACCTAGCGGAAACCTACATTACCCAGTATCCAATAGGTTTCCGCAATAGCGGAAACAAAGTCATTTCTCTTTGAATGTTTCAGCGAACTGAAACTAAATGGAAACACATAATGATAGTTTCAGTTGTAGAAACCTGACGGAAACCTAGATTTGTTAGTTTCAGTTTTGTAAACTATGCGGAAACTCGCATTGTCTGTTTCCGGATACTGAAACCTAGCGGAAACCTACATTACCCAGTATCCGTTAGGTTTCCGCAAAAACGGAAACTAAGTTATTTTTGCTGTGCTAGTCGTTAAATGACAGTTTTGTTCATTCAAAAAAGCAAAGATTATGATTATTATTTGCCAGTTGTTAAACAATGTAAGGTTTGGCTCTGATTGTCATTTGTTGGCATTATGATCATATCTCATATAAGAAATCGAAACGGACAGAACCGAAGGTCTTGTACTGCAATACGTCCCGTACGGTGGTAAGAGCGTAACTAAGTGAAAAATACCTGGTTCATCGTGAAGAAGTTCAGATTCACAAGTAGAAAGAAACAAGCCACAAACACACACATTGGAAGAGATAAATGTTGTTGGGCTTTTAAGTGTATATCTTACTCTTTATTTATTACTTTTAGAATTTGCATCACTTGATATGTTCCAGATTCATCTGTCGGGTTCAGTCGTCACACTGCAATGGCAAGGCAGCCTCACTACATCATCGCCAGGTATGAAAAACATCGGGAAAATCGAGGTGTGCCAGCAGGTGTCTCAGAAAGGCTTCCTGCAACGCCTTCAACTTCGGGCTACCGTCCATGGGCGTGGTCAGATGCGAGATGCTGGCTGTGGCACATGACCCTGTCAGTGATGCATCCTGGAATGTGTATACGATCAACAGTGTTCAGTGTCCTTCAGACTGAATGTGTGTATACGATCAACGGTGTTCAGTGTCCTTCAGACTGAACGATTTGAATATGAAAAGTTTTTTTTTAAAATACTGATGTACGTAACCGTTCCGTACCGAAGGGCTGCATTGCCGTTTACTAAGTGCCGGCGCCTGGTACTTTTTCTAACTGTACTAAGGCAGTTTTAAATCCCAACACTGAAATACAAGTAATCCCTACCGTCAAGTGAAGACTCTGCAACCCGCCGCTCTGTGATTTTTCCGGGATGTACCAGGCTGGAGTTAATACGGATATGGACCTTACGAGGATGTACCGGGTACTTTGTGGCAGATATGGCGAACAATAAACAGGCAGACAATGTAACTCAGTAAGTCTGTTGATCACAGTCCTGTTCGCTATAGAAGCTTTTAGTTTACTGTTTCAAGTCACTCCAAACAGCTTTCCCAAATCCATGAAGATCCGAATAGGTATTCATGTTCAGGCGTTAAAACAAACGTATTTACTATGCTTGTTGTAAGAGGTGACTAACGGATTGGGTGGTCACTGATGGTTGGACACATGTCATCAGTTCCCACTGGCGCAGATCGATGCTCATGCTGTTGATCACCGGATTGTCTGGTCCGGTGACTGATTATTTTCAGACTGCCACCATATAGCTGGAATATTGCTGAGTGCCAGCGTAAAACTAAGCTCACTCTCTCACCTCAACAGCTTCCAGGCATAGGGATGAAGTTCGTAAAGATCTTGTACAGCAGCATACCATAGCACCGCGGTCATTGATCTACTCCTTCCCGACACAGCGGCTGCCTCGCTTTCAGCAAGTTTGAATTCAACACTGACCACCTTAACGACAACAATGCCAGTTAACAATGCATCAGACCCGAAGCAATACCGAATCTAACTGGCCTTCCAACTCGTTATGGGTGCTCAACCATTTCAACGACCACAGAGGTCCAGTTTATAGTGGCAGCATGGCCATTCCATAATTATCCGCCATGTATATAACATATTATCTTTACCTTCATGCGTAAAATACCTTAATTTCATTGGTCAGTGATGCTTTTAACAAGTTTCCGTGGTCACCCTTCAGTGGCGTGACAACTGTCAATATTACCCGCTGCCATCGCAACCTCCACGGTGTTGGGTACGCTTCTGTATATAATTGTATGATGCCAGCCATGACGACACGGACCAAAACCGCTTGAGTTTTCGGGAGTTCACTATACTATCTTTACCGAATTTCACCTTCGACATTTAAACTATTTTAGATAACGCATCAAGGTTTGCACTCTCAGCTTAAAACACATAATTAATGATTTCACTGCAGTTTTAAGTTTGTAAGAACATATTTCATCACTTTAATAATCCAGTCAAGAGTATCAGCATTTGTTTACATGCTCATATAGTGGGTAGCAAGCTTATTGATCTTCAAAATAAAAATAAAATGACAATTTTTCCTATCCTGACTAGCGCTATATTGCTTTGTCTTTTCTGCGTAACATAGTGGAACACGTATCTCCCAATTGGTTCCTTCAATTAAAAAATCTCTAATTGCGGCACTCACCTTCAATAGAAATACCTTCCACAAGGAACGAGGGCTTCACCCCACCCATATATATATGTGTGCGCTTCACTTCCTCTCCTTCTTCTTCGTTTCGGAGTTCCGGTTTCCGCCATTTTATTCACGGTTCGCCGTATTTGTTCCAGGCAGCAGTTTACGCATACGAGAATCTGCATTGTGGCAACCACGCATACCATTACTTTGCACGCCCTAGTTGCATTACCTATGTCTTCGTTGTTTCTCGTGAATTATGTTGCATACCAATTTCTGCCTTCGGATAAATATTATGTTCCTCGCTTTGGAGAGACAAGGCAGATAAATCTCGCACCAATCTTCATAGTCATGGCTAATAGATCGTAGCAATTCTGTCGTTGACGCATCACCGTACGCCGGAGTTTCTCGTGGATAAGCGGACGAAGTCCGCTATGTCCGAAGCGACCTGTATCTCAAAGACATTCCGGCTTCGCCCAAGACTAGGAAAGTCTATTCAGTACGCTTTCACAACCCCAGGTCCACAGTCATTAAAAGCGGGAAATTCCACGGAAGCACGGTTCTCCGAGACGGTAATTGTCTCTGTGAATTATAAGCGAGAAGCATGGATACATTCATTATCATTCAGATGTACGCCATAAGAACGCACCTTCAGCAACAAATGGCTACATCAATGACGCGAATCCAGATGCGTTTTACGCAGCTTCTGAGTTTATACAGAGAGGCTAATTCAACGCCAGAACAACCGGTGACGCACCTGGTTAACGTAAATCATGAGACTGATGGAGGACCGTTACTTATAGAGCCCCAGGAACACTTAATAAGTCATACAGGGCTCCTCCCAGGAGCTCGGCTCGCTGTAGGGCCCCAGAGCTCATTGGCCACAAACGCCCGCTGGCAAATCCCAGCCCTTAGCTTAATTGCTAGGGGCAAAGTCCTTATCTCAGAGCGAGCTCTATCCAGTTGCGTAGGGATATTCGAGGGTACGCCAGCCCATACACCCTGTAGAACACAGAGGTCGTTTCAAGGGCAAAAACGCTTCATAAGGCTCTATTATTCGACACTGACGATATTCTATGCATGAAGGCTAAGCGGCCCATATCTACCTTCGCCCAGAAGATTTAGAAGAGCGTTTTCAGTTTCTTCGAAGGCCTGCCCTTACACGCAGCCGCTCGTCAGTCCAATGGCTCACCAATCATGATCTTCTGCATCTGGTGAATTTGCCATAGGACCATCAGAGGAAGAAGGTGTATCATTTTCAGATGCTGAGATTAGGATAATGATGGTGAATGAGTTACAACTTCCCCATCGAAGAAATCCAGAATTAACTCAGACTTACTTCCGAAGAAGGCCGATGATAGACAATATCACCTTACTCCCTTATTGACCTGACAGCGTAAATTAGCTAACGATACAGCCTGTTCCAAATCTTCAAAGTCCAATTCACACATTTCCGGCTCAATGCCAAGAAATTTGCTGGAATACAAATATGGACCCCGCCAAAGGCCCAGGATATTGATGCATGACAACTCAGTTCGGGAATCAGCGAGCTGCTCCTAAAGTTACAAACGATCGCGAAATTCTAACCGATACCATCGCTGCGATGTTCGTCTCGGAATGAATAGATTCAGGAACGATTAACGAAACTCATCACCAAAGTCTTTCAAGAATTTTGTTAGAGGAGGAAGCAGAGATCATCGGTTCTACTTATGCAGAAAAGACCACTGAATTTCTTACATAACCCGGCATATCGCTTTTACTGACCATTACCAAGCTATAGCTTCCTGCTATTGTGGGATAAGCAATTTACAGGTTCCTCGACAGCTCCATGGTCATCGCCTCTTACTGTTTGGTGGCAACATTGACAAGGTCTCCAAAGAAGTATCAAAGACTGAGTACTCTGCGATCAGATCCATGGATACCTTTTAGCTAACGCCATTAAACAGTCAACACAGAGATACTCAGGCAGTCCCGCAGCACGAAGGCAAAACAGCTGCAGCCAAAGATCCGTATGGATTCTTTGCGTCGCCGAAGACATACAACAAATTTAGGGGATCAGCTATGATCAACCAGAGGTGCCCGTGGATTAGACGTGATGAAATAGGCTCGAACGCATCAGTCTTCTCCACCGTTCCAGTGCAACAGGACGCCAGCTGGGAAACTTGGGAATACTACAGATCCATGTATCCAACATCCCAGCTGTTAACGATATTACATATTAATACAACCCTCAAGGCTAAGCCTAACAGTCAGGGACCCCACAGGTTCAAGGCGCTCGAACCGCACAAACTACCTATGTGTTAAGAGAAACAGTACTTACTCTGCCTTCCAAAATATGGGCCTTTAGAAGTTCTGAATCAAACATCGCATTGCGGTTTCTACTCCCCAGTTTTCCTTAGTGCCGGGCTATTAAAACCCAAGGAGAAGTTTCGCTCTATACAACATGAGCATCTTCCAGAGAATATCTATGCAAAACCAACTAACGCTTTCAAGATTTACAGCCGAATCGCAACTTTTCAAAGCATTTATTCGGTCTCCAAAGATTACAGCATCGTTAATGCGATATCTTCGGCTATTATCTCCGAACCTAACTCGGTAAAATATCTAAGATTTATCCTGGGAAACATTACCAAGGTTCTTTTCCTTCAGAATCTACTCCAGCCCCTTTGGGTATTCAGCAAGAGCGGACTTCAAGCCTGTTCCATACCTACATCAAGGTGAGCTTTTTAATCAGACGTATACAAGTTGATCCGATCCACGCCTCATGGACTACAATGAACTTATAATCAAGCTACTAACACAGGATGGTTGTGGTGGTACCAAGTCGGACCTAGAACCAACGCAAAGAGGATCTTCTAGGTATACCATTTCTAACAGCTCAGAATCGGTATTGTAGTCCCTCGAGGATGGATCAAGATAACAACTCGCTCCCACTCTCTCCTCAAGCACACTACCGACAGTGGCGTAGCCCATTGGGACTACTCACACGCCTGACGACAGTCAGGAGGCAGGCTTCACAGTCCGCTATAAAGTCCTCATCAATACGCCTATCAGGACCCTCTACCATTCAGTCTAGCACCAGCATTGAGGCTCAAACTACATTCACGGTGGACCTACAGGATTGAATCAGTTTAGGCCGCGAGAGAGCCGGAATCGAACACGACATCTCACGAGATCGCCGCTAAGCCGTGGGAGTCACCTTGCCGCAGGACAGCCAGGCCTATGGAGTCATCAAGAATGTCAGCTACACCCGCCAGACGCCAGTCATAAACGCCCATGTCACTGGAGAACATACTACAGCGCTCTGTTCACACAGACACCAACAGCGGCGCTTTATAGAACAAACAAGGTTCAACACGACTGGGATGGAGCACGGTTCGATGACCGACACCCAAACATACACGCCAGAGCTTGCTACATTCCAGGAGCAGAATAAGGTACGCCGCCACACCAACCGCCGCCGACAGAATGGATGCTCCACACAGATTCAGAACCAAATAATCGCGCGGAAGAGGACTCAACCGATAGACCTATTCGCCACTGGACTCAACAAGCAACTGACAACATTCGTCGCCAGCAGCGGTGAATCTGCACTAGTGCCGCAAAGTAACGAATTTACCAAGCATATCGCGGAGAGAGACCTGTACAAGACGCCCAGCTATCCATTGCAGTTCATACAGAAAATCAGTCGTTCCAGAGCCTCCATTCGATCATATTATCGCTACCGCCGCCAGCAAGAACTTGGTTTCCAGATCTCATTCCGGGCGCATCGGGAAAGTGCCATTTCTTCAGTCTTCACCAGCTTTTCAAAGTAACGACATTGATACATCCCACAGACACCAAAACAAGTGCATCTAAAACACCAAAAGCATTCCAACTTAATGTATGGATTGTACCGGCGGCATAAGAGGTTATTCTAACGAAGTGTCACTTCACCATGTAATCTCAACTTCAGAATTTGTAATGACAGACAATGGTACAGTTTTGTCAATTACGCCAGTTAAGAAAGGATTTGTTGCTACACATCCTCAAGTGGCAGATTTCGTTATCTACGCAAACTAAGAATCTAAAGGCTCAACCTTTGGTCCGCCTCTATCTTGCGCAGCTAGTTCTGGTTGCAACTATGCTTAACGCAGCGCTGCGTTTGTCCGTAGAGTTACTGTTTGTTATTGAATAGCTGCTCGATGGCGGCAACAGAAACGAAGTTTCTCCAGCCTGGGGATCTAAATGAGGTGTCTTTTCCAATTCACTAAAGTGAGGCTGCTAAAACCAATATCGCGACGCTTGAATCACTGACCCACAAACTTATTCCTAAGTTAGCATAGCTACTGCAGCCAGGTGGGGATGCGCTGAGATTCAATGCATTGATTACGAGAGAAACACGCCAGATGGTTCGATGGGATCGCCTTCGTAGACTCTGATTTTATATATTTAAAACCAATCCGCCAGTGTTTCAACTGTGACAGATTATTCCACGCCCAGCACCTTTCATCCATACTTGGATATGCTCCAGTGAGGCATCAAAAATATATCCCCAACGACCAAACATACAGAGGGAAAGGTAAGAGATTATTTATCCCATACCCATAGCCACGAGACGGCGTACTCACTTTATCCCTATCTGATCAGAAGGCTCACGCTACAAGGCTGCAGGTGACTGACCCTCCGTTTCTAATCCTCACCTAAATTAGAGAGTTTAGCTCTGAACCCCGCTCTGGCCATGAATGTACCATAATGTAGGATGAGATGGTTAACCACTATCTGAGATATCACCACCGCAGGACGCCCTCAGGTATCCACCACCAACCCTACGGCTGTCCTCTACCAACAGTGCCGATTGTGTTCATCGAGAAGATAAGTTCATTCCTGCCAGATTCTAGTACCAACCTTGGAGCGCCATCTTATATATTTTGTTTAAGCTAAATGACACTTAAGCCTGGGCCTGTTTTATATCATAATTATATAAGCTTATTAACTCCTAGGAGTTTTGTATATATACTATAGAGAGCAAGTTCAGCCAGCTTCACCAATCCCAAGCTTAGTCATGCTACCTATGCATAAATGTAGTAGCTAACAAACTCCTAAAAGAGCTTGCTACGATGTTTAAGTTATAATTACATCTTAAGCACTGTACTATACTTTCATTATAGCTTAAATATATTATCTAATACTTTTGTTATTAATTTATAAAAACCAATTATAAACCACAGAAGTTTATAAATTATTCCACGGTATCAGCCTGTATTTTCAACCACATACAGCAGCTGATGTTGTAAACAGCAGGAATTCATCGTCTGAAGTGCTCTTTATGAAGTTCCCATGGTGTTGCCGTATAATCATCTACAGTTTAAACTTCCAACAATTATTAAAATCCAAAGAATATATATATTCCCACCTCCTGTTCATCGGATTCTGGTTAGCGGGATAAGGAAAAATATATGTAAATTTTAGGCAAATTAATATTTTATACTTATCCTGACTCATGAGGTGGCCTTGCCCTCCCCTAATTTGGCACACTCGGATACTTCTTCTAAAAATAAAGTGTCAGCAAGGAGAGAGTGTGCGAGGCACATGGGTGGAGGTGGCTCGGCTCCCCGCTTTCGCAGGAAGGGAGGTAACTCGTGGTGAGTAAAGTACTAATAGTGATTTTCAATCTGGTGAACTTCAATGGGAGATGCTGCGTTCCACCAGTTCGTGAAGAAAAAGAAGACGCTAAGGACAGATGATATACAAAATATTACCTACCTAAAATATTTTGACATTTTTAAACATGGTGGTAAGATAACACCTGTGCGACATTGGGTACAAAAAAAAAGGCATATATTAAGACTTTATCTTATCTCTCAATATAAATGTCGTTTCTGATCATTGAGCACCTTCCATTATCTTCTAAAGTAACCCTCGGCCATCATGTTAAGTAACATTCTCAATAAAATCTCGCCGTCGTTCTGGTAAACCCATTTACCGGTGGTGGCAATTTCATCTCCTCAATGAGGAATAACGATGATTTACCCAAATTACCAATGTTTTCATAATGCAGCACCGAACATAAGGGAGATAACTCTAAATCTGTTTTTCGTTGTGTATCCTTTGGCGATGGCTTACAAAGATTTGCGTACCAGTGTCATTTCAATTAAAATTAACATTAAGGTGTTTGGTAGCATGTGATTGTTCACCAACCTCAGTTTCCATGGAGTTTATGTTCCTCACCTTTCGGTCTCAGGGAACATAAACAAACATCGAGGGTACATCAAACCCAACTTAATTCAGTGAACAACTTATAGTATTACCCTCAAGACAACTACATCCTATAGTAGTATGAGCTACATCTCGAAGTTATTATTGTCCTGGTCTTTTATAGTTACACTTATACTGTGAAATCTCGTTACCGCAATGTACATGATGCCATGTCATACCTTTACATTTCCACTAATATTTTCAAAGTATCAGATGACTCTAATCTTCATGCATGAATTTTCTCTGCAGTGGACATGTTGAGGTGAAACCAGGGTTCCTAGTTCATTTCTCCTCCATCTGCGACTCTTCCTCATCATCAAGACCGCAAACGTCCGCACCCCAATGTAACTCACTGCAGCCAGCAACAACACCGCTGCCACCAACACTGTGTCCAACCCCCAAGCAACTCGACAATAGCTGCCTGGCCCCATATAGCCACCAGCCCCGCAACACTTTACCAGCACCCGCCACCAACAACACTGGCCCAAAATACACTTCTAACACCACGGGCCACCAAAGATCCCGACCTGATCTAAAGTTAATCCGGTGCCAAAATGCCAACAATAACTTTGAAATCCTCAGCAACAGAGCAACGCTGGTTCTAAGTCTGTATTGCCAACATCTCCTCCAGATCAGCACAGTGGTGTTGCTACAGGGTAAGCACGTGGTGTTGTTGCTGGTGTTAAATGGCGTTGCTGGTAGGTGTTAAGCATATGTTGCTGCATAAAAGCCGAAGCCCCTGCGGAACCTGAGAGGGTAAGTCACTTTAGCAGATAATGGTTTGAATTTCCAATATCAGTTATGTTGGTTATTGGTTTAGTTGTTTAACGTTTCTACCGCGAATATTCCATGGCAGGCGGCATGTAACTTATTGAGTCTGGTGCAGCACAATCCAGTGATCGATCAACATCACGGCATCATCTTACGCACTTGGATACTATGACACGGAATCACGGGCCTAGCTTAACTCCGGACCACTTTCCCATCTCGTCAGTCACCTCCTACGCATGATTGCTAAAGACCAATTCTAAACCCCATTTTCATGGGTACTATCAGTTATGGAGATAAAACAAACATGCATAACACAAAATCAAACAACTATCTTTATTAGTCTCGTTTGATTTCCGGGTTCTGTTGATGAGGATAAGAGAGTACATGATGACATCTTCTGTATCATATTAGGATGTGACGATTCTACAGACTCTTGTAATTGTTGTCAAGCAAGAGTGATGTAATACCATGAAGCTAGAAAAGACTTAATTGTTCCAACAGGATGATGTGCATGAAAGTGATTATCAATAACAACACGAAGTGAAAGGAGTGAGTTTCAGCCTTTACGCTTTTGAAGTAACATTCCAGCAATATCATGGTTGGAGAACAGGTAAATACTGTTCTTGTGAGGAATGTCCGAGTCATCAATGATGAGCTAATGCTCAACCTGCCAGGGCTACCTCACCACCCCAACAACAATGGCTATTGGTAATTGACGCAGTATCTTGAGGAATCCAACTGTACTTGGAGGTGGGACAAAAAATATACTCCAGCTGATAAGAGTGATTAACTGAGTATTCTTTGAGTTTATCAGTTCACTGCCAGATTGTTCGATATATCTTTTACCAGAGGGCTTTAGCTGAACTGCCAAAGAAGGAATGCTGATACGTAAGCAGTTCAAACTGTAACTGACACAAGATATGGTGGTACACTCTTCATCATCATGTTGTTTCCATTTCCTCTTTCACAGCGAGATCCAGGTTACTACCAGATGACCATCTTAGTAAGTCCCAGGATCAAGATGCCTGCAGGCACACAGACTGAACCAGCGTGTATGCACAGACACGAGACACTGAACTTAACACAAGCAGACAATTGCGAC
This sequence comes from Haliotis rubra, assembly GCF_003918875.1. NCBI lineage: Eukaryota > Metazoa > Mollusca > Gastropoda > Lepetellida > Haliotidae > Haliotis > Haliotis rubra. Next base: position 2,436 of record NW_025767616.1, on the reverse strand, counting down.
AACACAGACACTTAACCAACACTGTTTACGCATTAATTTAACTAAACACACCAACTTAACATCCGACAGACACACAGACACTGAAGTCCATGACACTTAACTTTAACACGCAGATACCAAATCCAAACACAGACACTTAACTTCCTAACATTTATCACACAAACACTGAAACTTCACTGAACCGTAGATGTATAACAGACAATAATAATAATTACCCTTAATCCAGTAAAACAGACACAGAATAGTCCTCACAATACAGCACGACTAAAACCGCGCATGCCTCAGACACAGACACTTAACTAAACACCACACAGACACTTAACTAAAACAGACATTTAACTAAAAACAGACACACAGACACTGAACTAAACACAGACAATTGCAGATACTATCTAAACACAGACACTTAACTTGCTAACACAGACACTGAACCAAACACAGACACTAGCTAAAACAGCCACTTAACTTAACAATGACACACAGACATTGTGTCGCAATGCGACACCAACTAAAACACAGACATGCAGACACTAACTAAAACAGACTTAACTTAACACAGAGACACTTAACTAAACACAGACATCTTCTTAACTAAAAACACTTAATCCCACACAGACACTGGAACCATATAAGCACACAGACACCCTAATCCTAACACAGACTTGACTAAAAACAGAACACTTAACTTAACACAGACACTGAACTAAACACAGACACTGAACTGAAAACACAGACACTTAAAATTTAACTAAACACAGACACTTAACTTAAAACAGACACTTAACTAAACACAGACATCAGAATCTTAACACAGACATCTAATCCAAATGAACCGTGATGCATGACACAGTACAGACACTTAACTAAAACAGCACACAGACACTTAATCCAAAACACACTTAACTTCTTAAATACAGACACACAGACACCAGAACTAAACACAGCACACCGAACTAAACACAAGTGCTCCTAACTAAAACAGACACTAAACTTCTAACACAGACTTCTTAACTAAACACAGACACTTAAACCATATAATACTAGAATCAAACACAGACATCTAAACTAAAAACAGACACATTGACACTGAACTAAACACAGACACTGAACTAAACACAGACACACAGACATCTCTACTAAAACAGACACTTAACTTCAATTAATAATAATTGAACTAAACACTGACACACTGACACTTTAATTCACACCTTATCACTTAACATAACACAGACACTGAACCCTATGTATGCAAACAGAAGACTGTTTTAATAATTAGTAAGCAAGTTATTTCGTTGACATTTGAAGTCATTGATATGAAACACAGGTCATTAGAGGCCTCAAATTGCCCTCATTCAATGACATGGATCCAACACAGAAAACTGTTAAATCATCTTTAACCAGGTGGGCAGTAAATTAGTTAACTGAAATATATAAACTCACACCTTCAATAAAAGCATCAAAGGTTGTAATAGAGCTCGACTGCAACTACTCTGTTTTATGATCTGCCACCAACAATCAGTAGAATATATATACTTTACACTAAACATACTCTGATGGCATACTATGCAATACTGCGCCAGCCTTCATGCAATCATATTTGTGAAACCGTTGACTAATTGAGAAGTTCCTTCCTTCCATCAATCAGGGGTTGAATGGCTGCATTTCATTTTGCCAGTTGAGTCCCTTTGGGCATGCCGAAACCAATGATCAAAATTCAACCTGCTTCCCCTGATTTTTCTAGGTTTGACAGCATCAAACCACGTGGGCTGTGGGGTCTAATGGCAGTTACTCACCGAAGGTCCGGTCCGGATCACTACGGGTACAATGCGGAAGCCCATTTCTGGTGACCCCAGCCGGATATTATTGCTGGAATATTGCTAAAAGCCGCCGCAGAAACTCCATACCTCCTTCCACCAATCGGAGTTGTAAACGCCGCTAACCGTATCATTTCGCCTCTGTCAATAAGCCGGATTTAACAAAATCGGTACCAAATGGAGTTCAATGCAAATGCCATTTATCTGGCCCTTGAAATGGTTACACGCCGCTACAGATTGTGAAATACCGTGCTTTTCAGTACTATTTCTGTATACCAACATGACAGCGCTTGGCTTTGGCGTAGGGGCTCTCAATCAACCAGGTAAATCTTACTTTTTCCCTTCCAGCCAATGTATATTCATCACTGTAGAGACCATAATTCCGAGGTACAATGCTATTTTATCACTCCACTTCTACCATCGTTGGTATTCCGCCACTTCCTGGATAAAGCCAGCCAAGGAGGTAATAAATCATCGCCCCAAGCCGCGGGATACCCAGGGCATAGTGGAGATCAGAATGTATGACGGATAACGAGGATGTATGACCGCCTCTGTCATACTGATTTGTTTAATAACATTGGTTATTCATGCACACACATTTATTCTTCAGTTTGGTGAGGGT